>NC_090893.1:32191213-32208713 GCF_036669925.1 Montipora capricornis
CAAGTTAAATATATGGGTTATTGACCAAGCTTGTTCGGTCAAGATGGCGTGTCATTAACACCCAAAAAAAGAACGAGGCCTATATCCAGCCATCTTGACCGAACAAGCTTGGTCAATAAACGATTTATTATATGGCATAAAACACCAAACACAGGTCTTTGATTTTGCAGGACCAAGCGAGAAATCCCGAGAAATTTAATAATTTATCAACGAGGACAGGCCCAAGAAACCTATTTAAATGCAATGTTTCCAGTGTGGTACCAAGTTGCATGCTTGTTTGGTCAAACTCCCTGTTAGGCCAAATTGCAACTGATGCAGCACTGCCAACCAATTCTTGCTAAATTTAGCGATAGTTTTTTGGTTTTTACAACTCGTTAAAACGAAAATAACAAAATAAAAAACACTCATAACCAACGTTTCAGCCTTAAGTATGCATGTTTGTTTATCCTAGTCTTGTTGATCTTAAAAAGAGTATCATCGATGGGTAAATCCCGTATATATGTTTGCGGTTCAAATTTTATCCTGGTTCAGAATTTTTAAAACCAGTTCAATTTCGATTTCCCTCTATTTCAGATTACGATAATGAATATTAGACAAACAAAAATCACAGTTGAACTTGGTTTGAAAAGTTTTAAACCAAGAACAAATTTGAACCACAATACGAGACATCTTTTGTTAAGTGCTGCAAATTATTGTTCTGAGTCCAAATAAGCAATGAGACCCATCTCTCTACAACATTATTGAGGTACAGAGTTTTATTGGAAAAATGTACATGCGTAACAGCCATAAAACTAATAGACTTTGGATCAACATTTATTTCATAAAATTGTAGTCAAATTTGTAGAAATCAATAGACCCAAATTCCTCAAGAACTTTGGGGAGGAAAAATGCAAATTGTGGAATGAGATGAGAACGTATCAAGGAACATGTTTTCGTCCTGTTATCATCAAGGTGAAATCAGCTTTTTACGGTGGCCCACAAATGTCACATCAAAACCAAAGGCTCACAACAAATTCAAATCACTCACGGCAAATTGCAAATTACAAATCACAGTATTGGACTGGAACTAGCTTGCAATGGAGGCTACTGCAGGGAAATCTTTTCAATAATATATTCCCCGGCAACAGCCTCCATTGCCAGCTAGTTCCAGTCCAATACTAAGTATACGAATATAGTCTATTTTTTACAATGTCTGCAAAATTCTCGTGCGCTCATTGGCTAATTTTTATTGTCAATAAGCGGCACACACAAAAATTTATAATTTATGCAATAATGACGCGATTTTGCTCGCGTCAGATTGAAGTTTCTTGCATTTTTGTCTCGCTCTCTCCTCGTGTTTTGACTTAATTTTGATCCCTCTGCCTTTTTGTTATCGTAAACTAGATGCTTCTGTGAAGCATACACTGGTTTGCCTGTGGTACGTGCTACAGAAAATCAGGTATTGAAATACAGCATTCCAGTCTCTGAAGAATAACAAATAAAAGAAAAGCGAGGAACTTTGGCTTCTGGGCTGACATGTTGATAATTTTCAAGTTCCCTCACAACTTCTTTTCACCACAAGTGTGCCCTCTGAGCATCTGAAAGCTTTGTAATACTAAACTTCATTGAAGTCAATCCCTGTTTCGCGGGGTTAGTGTTAGGATGGGAGACCAAAACAATAAACCCCTCATAAAAAACAGAAACATCTGACCGAAAATACTATTAACGCTAACAAATGCGAACTCAGCAAGGTACAGATTCTGTTAGCTTGCTTTATGCAAAACAAATATTGATGAAAAAGCAAATAACTATTGAAACACAGTTTTCAGAAAGAGCAGAAGGAAGTTTCCCAGACGGTCGATCGAGAATAAAATATTTACGACATGAAAACAACATTAATTTTGAACCGTGAATATAGAATATAAAAAGTTACGATCAGCGACAAACATTTTGGGAGATTTTTGCTACGTTCAAGTAAATTGCAAAATCGAAAGTGACATGGCCAGAATTCAGCGGGCGCCGTGATTAAGTTACCGCGGCATGTTTACTCGCCAAACAGTGAAGCATCTGTGTCAAATGATGGCAAGATAGCGGGTTTTTGTAAGTTTCTTTTTCTGTCAAGTGTTAATAAAGGTTGACAATGAAATGAGCGAAGTCAAAACAAAGATCACAATCGCCCAACTCTTGTTTATGCAAAGTCAAAATTTACTCTCCAAGACGCGTACGACGTTATTTATCACCAGGTAATTCCATCATTTTGGAAATAGCAGCTACTTTATTATTCATCTGCGTCACAAGTTTTCATTGATTTTGGGGCTCATTTTGTTGAAACTCAAGCACGCTTCCAACAGGCCTGTGAACCCTTCCTGCTTACAGAGCAATACTAAAAAACTTCTCCCATATCACATTTGAACCTTAAGCTCGAAAATTCAATACACAACATGATATTATAATTCACAAAGGCAGAAAATACCACAGAATCCTTTTCCAGCGAAATATTTATTGAAACAAACAACATATTTGCTCTTGGAGGCGAAAACCTCTTCCTATTTCATTGCGTGCGTGAAGACAAGAAACTCAATCGTGTCAAATTACCATGTACTTCAGGTAAATGCAGCTCACTTTGATTTCGTCTCGACGGGCGATAGATTGTTGTCGAAGTCCAGTGCTCGTCGCTTTTGAGATTCCTGCCTATTTTATCCAACTGACTTTCTATTATTGAGCTCCATAAGGGTATATTTTGTTTAAGGATCCACTAAAACGCCATTCGCGTTGCATGACTTTCGACGCCATTGCAGGCTAAGTTAATGATTCTACTGTGTCCACCAGAGAAATCTACGCATTTCCACTACCCTCTCGATCCTAAGAAAATACTCGCAGAAGGCTCTATCACCAAAGACAACACTTACCAGGGGAGTGAAAGGCAAGACTTTTACCGACACGGAAAAAAAAAAGAAAACAAACAAACTAAACGCAGACCTCGACTGGGTTTGCCATGAGGCAACCCAGTAAAAAGAAATTGATGTCAGTTTTTCATGCGTCTGTCCTGTTGTTGACAATGAATTTCGTCATAACATTGTCCACTCGGCTAACGTCTCGTGGATCCACAGCTACTGTGACAATGTTATGACGAAATTCATGATCAATAACTGGGCAGACGCGTGAAAAACTGATATTGACTCAGCTAGGCGTCTTCAGTCAGCTACAGCCAGCGGTGCAAGACGTCTAAAAATATTTGTCATACATGAAGCCGCTACTCTCGAAAGTTCGCGCCATTTGGTAGCTTTCTCTTCGAGCTCAACGAACGAGGAGCAAGTTTTGTTTTCACTATGGATCTACCGTCGCTGAAGGTTCCAATTACTGCTCCAGGTGTGGACAAGGTAAGTTGTCCCTTGCCATTTTGATACCGTATTTCCTTTTAAGGGGAAATTCTACGAGTAAACGCTTAGGAGCCGGTGAACGTCTCACAAAAAAAAGGTAAGACTTGATGGATAAGACTGGGTTGAATTACGATGGCAACAAGCTGATCCGCCTGAACATCGACTGTATTAAGCTTGGTTAACTGAATAGAGTGTAATGTGAAGTGCTAGATTTCAATCCCATATGAACCATGTGAGCGTTAGCCCTACTGATGGAAATGGGCCCACACAAGGACAGAGAAACGCCCTCCCCAGGATGCGAATTGACCCCCCGACCTTCGGGTTAGATCTCCGCCGCTCTCCCGACTGAGCTACAAGGTCAGACGGAAGCAGGCCGTGGGAACTGAAAATGTTAAAGTCACGGCAATGAACATGTACAAGTACAAGGAAAGGTTACGTTTATACAAACGTTGGCCGTGTAGCACTTATATTTTAGTGCTACACGGCCAACGTTTGTATAAACGTAACCTTTCCTTGTATTAAGCTTGTATTGGAAAATTGTTTCTAAGAACTTGTCAAGAGATGAAAGGGCTCAATCGGTCAGATCGATCTCGAACAAGAGCCAGAGCTCTAATACGCGCCATGTGCATGCATATTTCAAAGTGAAAACGGGTCGAGTGTTTCTCCCAAGGGTGCCCTGGAAGCCAGCAATAATCAAATGAAAAATTGAATTTGAATTTACGTTGTATTTGCATTTTTAGTGATGTAACTGCGGAACGGATTATCAAAATAATTGCTGAAATGCAATTTACAAGTATGGAGTTATTCATCCATTCCTGTGAGGAACGCTTAACCTTTGAAGAGTGTAATACATTTATTTGCCTTCCCTTGGTGAAAAACATTTAATGCTTTGTGGAAAATGTCAGGGCAAGAGGATAATTCTTTATTCCTCCCTAACTTCTGCACCAACCAAAATTTTCATATATTTATAGAATGGTAAAATACTGAGTACTTATTCAAAATTGTGTGGTTCTTGTTGGCTTCCTTAAACACTTTGCCTCCCAGAATCATTAATTTTGTGATAAAATGAAAGGTCCTGAGAATGTTTAGGTTAAAAAAGGAGGAAAAGAATACGAAAATTGTAGTCGGTCTTTAAAACTTGTCAACCATGTTTGTTGTAGTGAGGACGCCAGAAACTTCGAAATCTCATTAGTTTTGAGCACTGAGCTTGAGTTCAATTTCAGTTTTTTTCCTACCTAGATGTAACCTGTCACAAAATATCAAGTGAAGCAAGCACAGAGCAAGGACCCCACCACAAACTTACAGCTGAGAAACCTAAAACAGTAAAAACTTTCAAAGAATTCTAAGGAAAGAAAAAGGAACTCCACTTGTCCAATGGACAAAGTGAGGTTCTGGTTTTACTTGTCCAAATGTTAAGTCCAGTTGCCCTTGGATTTAGAGTTAAACCCAAGCTCTAATATATGACTTATGGATAC
This sequence comes from Montipora capricornis, assembly GCF_036669925.1. Lineage (NCBI taxonomy): Eukaryota > Metazoa > Cnidaria > Anthozoa > Scleractinia > Acroporidae > Montipora > Montipora capricornis. Next base: position 32,196,048 of record NC_090893.1, read on the forward strand.
GAAGCATAACCCTTTCTATTTTGGAACTCAGATAACATCTACACAGCATTTAAAGTGTCGGTGTACTTCCAAGATTCCTGGAACTTTCGAACTCGAACCATTGGGCTGTTAGATTGCTTTTTCTTCTCACTCTCTGAAGTGTTTCTGCCGAAGGTTTTGCTTTTCTCTTTAGCAACTTTACCTGTACACCAACATAGCCTTTTATGCTTCGCTGATCGGCCGTCATTGTGCATGCGCAGCCAGCAACGAAGAGGGTCTATTAATAAATGCACAAATCAGGCCCCTTTCAGTACGCAGTGAAATAAAATGACGGATAAATCGTGAGTGTTCAACTCATTTCATTTCCAACTTCTTAGTTTTGCGAAAAGCGATTTGTTCTTACACTTGCAAAAACTTAACTGTATACTTATTTCTCCGATTAAACATTTATTTTCTGAAGATTCACTTGTCCAAAGGACAAGTAAGACTGACAACCCACTTGTCCATTAACTAAAACCACTTGTCTGGGGCAAGTGGACACCGTTTTTGTCCCACCCTGAATTTTTTTTGTTAATTCCAGGCAGCAAAAGGTAAAGAATGGAAAACTAAGGTTACAAGGAAAAAGGAGTCTAAGAAAGGGGAGGAGTTTAATTTGCTCATGTACATAGGATTGTTGGAGTGGAAGGATAACAGCGAGCATTAAAGCCATTAAGCGGGAAGAAATTACCTCTAAGAATATGCAGTTAAATGCAATTTAACGGAGTTAACAACTAGGAGCACAAGTTTTACCTTCGCGGTCAGCGGTTTGTTAGATATGCGTATGCGCCACGATTCCTCGTGTTCTTGGTCCATTGGGCGTTGTAGCAGTTTTGTTGGCGTTTTAGTCAGCCTTTTCTGAGCGTTAGCATTTTCCCGAGCGTGGGGACTCCTTGGAGGCTGTCTCTAGGTTGTTTTCCTGTTTTTTACAGCGAACTTTCTGCGAACGTTTCTTCCGCTGGGCGTTTCGAATGACTCATATGTTGGATTCTGACCATCCTTCGCCTTCGGCTTCTCCATTTTCGGGTACAAACTCATTGACTACTGCAGTTCCAGTGACCACGGCTCCTACTTTCACCCTTTCACAGCAGGATCTTACTCAGGCCTTTTCACAGGCTTTAGGCTGCTCAAGGAAGCTTTTCTGGCTTTTCAAGTCTGTGAACATGTTACTTAACAGGAACTTGGATGCATGCTATCCAACTGCTAAAAGTGATACTGACCTAGCTTGTGGATTTGCTGATTTCTTCATGCAGAAGATTGACCGTATACGTAGTGAAATTGCTGTTGGGCGGAGTGCCACTGAATTGACAACAATCTCTGAAGCAGTGCAATGTTTTAGCTGTGAAACGAAGCTACAGTCTTTTAAATCACTTACAAATAACGAGGTCTTCAAATTAATCAAGTCTGGGGCAATTAAGTCGTGTTCACTTGACCCGCTTCCAGCTTCAATCATGGCCAAGTGTTGTCACGCTTTGTTGTTACCTATGCTTACGAGAATCATAAATTTGTCATTGACTACGGGTGAAATGCCCGAGGACTTAAAATGTACCATGCTTCGACCATGCTTTGATGACCAAATTGATCATGTCTGTAAGTCTTCGACCAACCACTTAAGGAATTTGTTTAGAATTCTTCCATATCTTGACGTGAATGCTGCCTCGACGGTTATACATGCATTTATAACTACGCGGTTGGACTATTGAAATCATCTATAAAGTCCAAAGTATAAAGTGAAGAGGTTGCAACAAATCCAGAACATTGCTGCTTGCTATGTCACCGGTGCACGGAAATATGATCATATTATTCCTATCTTAGTACAACTTCATTAGTTACTGTCTACTCGTGGATTCTCTGCAGTGCTCATCCTTCCAGGTGGCAAGATATGACACAGTATAAACTCCTCATCCTGAAAGACCTCCCGCCTGTTCCCTGAGAAGGCTTGGCTGCATTATGACATCGCCTTCCGTAAAGATGCAGCTGTGTCGGGTTTGGTGGACTGGTCTCGTATGAATCTTGACTTACATAATTTCCATACTCGTGCAACACTGCTGCAAACAAGCGTGTCCTCTGAAGTCCCATCTTCAGCCTCAAGGATGTTGGCCAGCTCTCCTAATATTTGTCGATCCTGGAACGATGGCACCTGCCGTTGACCCTTTGGTCAGTGCCGCTACCGCCACTTCTGTGAGAAATGCAAAGGAGGTCCCTTTCAGGCCTCACAGTCCTATAGTCAGCACTTGCGGTCAGCTACCCTGCCATGGAGTAAATGCCAACCTACTTTGCGGAAGAACTTTGTACATCATGTAGATATTCCTGGTTCAGTTCTGATTTCAAACATTGTGTTTCCTGTTCCGGTTTATGTTGTTACGTCGACACAAGACTTCTGTGACAAGCTTCCTGTAATGTCAGCTCAAACCTCCTGTCCTAATTTCTCCTCCGTCATAGACTGCCTGCAGCAAGATCCGGTCCCTCCTTCTAGGGTTACTCCAATCAATGCGGAAAAACTTCGGCGTGAAATGTACTTCCATCCTGATCAAACCCAGGTGGATTATATGATTTAGGGTCTCAGCAATGGTTTTCATCTCGGTTTCAACCCTCTGGCAGTATCATTTAAGTCTGCAAGACAGAACATGCCTTCGGCATCACTTCACCCTTCACTAATTGACCAGTATCTTCTCACAGAACCTGAGAAAGGGACTGTCGCAGGCCCCTTCTCCATAGCCCCTATTCCAAACATCCATATCAGTCGCTTCAGGATCATTCCTAAGAAATACCAGCCTGGGAAATGGCGGCTTCTTCTAGACTTATCTACAATAGCCCAGTAGGCCATAGTGTCAATGATGGAATTCCAAAAGAATCTTTTTCAGTGCAGTATATGAAGGTTGATGTTGTTATCAATGGAATCATGTCTCTTGGAAGAGGATCCCTTCTGACAAAATTTGATGTGGAAAGCACTTATCGTAATGTCCCAGTACATTCCGATGATCGTTACTTGTTAGGAATAAAGTGGCGAGCGATGTTCTTCATCGATTTAGCGCTTCCTTTTGGCTTACGCTCAGCTCCATACATTCTCGTCCCTTGCAGATCTTCTGGAGTGGATTCTCAAACATAATTATGGCATAAACTTCTTGTTACACTATCTGGACGACTTCCGAACCCTCCTAACTCTCCAGTTTGCCAGAATAATGTCAATACTTGTGTTCAATTGTTTTTGGAGTGGGGCATTCCTCTTCACCCAGATAAACTTGAGGGACCCTCCACTTGTTTGACAGTACTTGGTATTGAGCTGGACTCAATGACATCTACAGGCTTGTCTTCCACTGGACAAGTTTGATTGCATTGCCGCTCTTCTGGAATCCTGGTCACTAAAACAGCATTGCACAAGGAAAGAGTTGGAATCTCTTATCGGCAATCTCCAACACGCTTGTAAGGTAATCCCCCAGGGTCACACCTTTCTACGGCGCATGATTAAATTGCTGTCAGCTTTTCGACGGGATGACCATCCAATTAGGCTCAACCAAGATTTCCGCTTAGACCTCTCCTGGTGGCGTGAATTCTCCCATTCTTGGGATGGTTTTAGTTTCCTGCTATCCCCCCCAGTGGGCGCCCTTACCAGAGTTTCATGTCTCTTCAGATGCCGCAGGTGCACTGGGATATGGCGCCATCTTTGATAATGAGTGGTTTGTTGGTGAATAATCCTCTATTCAGAAGCCTTTGTCGATTGCGTACAAGGAGTTGTTTCCTGTGGTTGTTGCATCCCGTTTATGGGACCACTGTTGGGCTGCAAAGCGCATGGAGTTTTGTTCTGACAATATGGCGGTAGTCAGCGTGCTACGTTCGGGCACCTCTAAGGATCCAAACATGATGGTTCTTCTTCGTTACCTTTCTCTTAGTGCAGCTCGTCATTCCTTTGCCTTTACTTTCTCTCATAGGCTGGTAGAGACAATTGCATCGCTGATACTTTATCCCATTTTGACCTTCAGCATTTCCATCATCTCCTGTTGTGAAAGTTGAGTTGTATTGTGTAATGGTAGTTTTCTTTAACTACATTGGAAATTAGTGGTTTATCGTTATAACTGACTGACAACTTGAAAACATTCTGTTCGTTGTGAGATAGTTGAACTCTGTGAGAAGAAAGGTTGAAGACGACCGACATCAGGTAAATAAAAGTTGAAGTTTGCGAAGAACGGCCGGTTGAGCCGTGGCATTCGCAAAACAGTGGCACCTCCGACGGGACCTGGAAGCGTGCTCTTACCGGTAATCACCAGGCATCGTGATTCCCTGAATACAATAGTTCAAAGTATAGAACAACTTAAGCTCCAAGTGGTGGAAGAAATGTTCAATAATGACAAATCAGATGAAGAAATTTCCACATGGACCACAACCATTGAGGGACGCGTGTCCGAAGGCGATGCAATGGTCACAAAATTGACTAATTTAATGTGTAAATGACCTTAACGCTGAAGAAGAATTAAGAGTTAAGGAAGGGGAGAACGTTAAGAATAAAGAGCGTGAAGAACTGCTAAAATTCGAGCGAGCACAGCCAGAGCAGAAAGTTGAATTTGAGAAGAAAATAGAAGAGTCTTAGAAGAACCAGGCGCCAGGACAAGGCATACAAAGCTCCCAAAATCAACTATTGCTAAATTTAATGGATCCCATATGGCTTGGCTGCACTTCTGGAATATTCTTGAAACTAAAGTTGACAACTGTAGGGATTTGGCAGGTGTAACTAAATTCGCTCATCTTAAGGACCTTCTGGAACCGAAGGTAAGACCTTGAATCTTTGGCTCCCTTTCTCAATTGAGGGATATGAGCGAGCCAAAATTATTTTATGGGAGAACATCTGAAATAGTCAATGCTTACGTTCAGAGTATCATGGCATTACCGAGTGTTAGTGGTTCTAACCCAGTGAAAATACACCAATTTTGACAACCTGTTGTTCAATGTATAAGCGCTAGAAAAACTAGGAAGATTACAGGATGTTAAAGGGTACGTAAGGATGTTGCTAGATAAGCTGGAAGCAATTAGGGCCAATTTAGTGTGAACAGACGACTGGCAAAATTGGGATTTTCCAAAATTTGTGACCGCCCTTCGCAAGTGGGCCTAAAGAAATCCAGTTTTCGTCAAGTCGATTGACAAGAGCCAGGAAAATTATCCTCCAAGAAGAACCACGCGTGACTTGTTCTACCACGCGCGACAAGAGAACAGGCATTCCCTTGGGTGTGTTTATTGCGAAAATGCCGACCACAAGTCGTTCAAGTGCAACAAGTTCACTGACCCAACTCAAAGGAAAAAGATCCTTATCCAAAAGCACTTATGTTTTAATTGCACCAAACCCGATCACAGAGCGTCGGAATGCAAGAGGAGAAGAACGTGTTTGAATTGTAAGGGATGCCATCACTCTTCCATCTATGATAGAGAAACTGTTGAGGCTTCTATGACGGCCGCGCAAGTAGGTGAAGGGCCAGTAGTTTTCCCTATTGTCGTAGTGGAGGTTGCAGGGATCCGGTGTCGTGCATTAGACTCAGGGGCTGGAAGTTCCTACGCGTTTGTGGCCTTACTCACAAAAATTGCTGCGAAACCTCACCATTCCTGTGTTTGAAAGGTTGAGATCATGTTAGGCACAGTCAAGCGTATCATGGAAGTTTATCGGATCAAGATTAACTCAGTAACAGGTGACCTTGAGATGGAAGCAGACGTGACGAAAGTTGACAAACCACAGCTAATGACGGTCGAAAACCACTGTTACAAAAGTCTTTTAGAGAAACACCCACACCTTAAAGGAGTCATCATGGATGATACCGATGACAAACCCCGTCTACCAGTGCACCTTATCCTTGGAAATAGTGAGTGCCCTAGAATCAGCACCTCAGAGCCACAACGCGTTGGTAGGGAATGGGATCCAGTCGCAAGTTACACGAAGTTGGGCTGGACCATTACTTCACCTGGTCATGAGTTAGACACCACCAAAATGCTGCCCACTCAAACATCTAGCGCAGACTACAAAGAACTTTGTAGATTAGATGTTTTCGGGCTTGAAGATTCACCGACAGGAGATCAGGGTGTAGTCTATGAAGAATTTAAAGAACAATTGTGGCGAAGCAAGGAAGGATGGTATGAAACTGGACTTCCGTGGATAGGAAATCATCCTTCTCTGCCAAGTAACAAAGAAGGAAGCCTTCGCAGACTTGGGAGCCTTTTAAGGAAGCTAGATTGATCGAAGTCCATCAGTGATTACCATGAAATCATTCAGGAGCAGTTGGAAACTGAAGTAGTCGAACACGCCCTGACAGAATAATACATTCCCCATAAGGGAGTTATACCTGAATCAGGTGAAAGTACCAAGCTGAGAGTTGATGCTTCTGCCAGAGCCTGGAACTTGCACCATCCTTGAAGGAATGTCTGAAATCTGGCCCTCCCTTGCAGAACAAACTGTGGAGTGTGTTTATCCATTGACGTTTCAACCCAGTTGCTGTAACAGGAGACATCAAGAAGGCCTTTCTGCAAATAAGAATTAGAGCTGAGGATAGAGACGCACTAAGTTTCCACTAAGGTGAAAGATATAGGAACGAGAGAGATAGAGACATTGCCCTCTACAAGAGCACTGTTCGGGTTAACGTCCTCACCCTTCCTATTGGCAGGAGTGATTGATCAGCATTTAGACAGCAGGAGCATCAAGTATCCCGAGATTGTAAAAGAAATCAAGAAAGATCTTTACGTAGATGACTGGATCGGGGGAGGAACTACAATTGCTAAAGCCAAAGAAATGAAGGAAGCCGCCATAGAAATATTTGCCGACGCTTCCTTTGAGCTGCACAAGTGGCATTCGAATGTACTGGAATTGGAGACTGGAGATGTCAAATCACCTTTATTGGAGCAGCAGCTTGGATTCGTCAAGTGAAGGAAGATGAAAAGCTGAACGACTTGCCCATCACCAGATTGTATGGAAGTTTAATCTAAGCAGAGCTGATTAAGCCCTGATGGGGAGGCCAGTTTGAACGCATGGTTGGCCTCGTGAAAGCAGCAATGAGGAAAACTAATGGCAATGCCAGCCTTGCCTTCAATGAGCTGAAAGAAGTGATATTGGATGTAGAAGTAGCCCTGAATGGCCGTAGAAGAAGATTTGCAGCAACCCATATTGACACCAAATTCATTGATGTGCATCAGACCAAACGTGCTACCGGAACGGCAGCCGCACCATGGAGAAAATTACAACTCAGGACACGCGAGAAACATCTGTGTAAATGCAAGGATACCATGTTGCATAGGATAGGATAGGAATAAGTGGAAACTCGGTATTGTGGAAGAATGCATAACAGCGTGAGACTGAATCGTGAGAGCAGTCAAGCTACGAGCGGGAAAAGGTCATCTTGAATGAGCCATTCAGCACTTATACCCCCTTGAACTGTCTTGTGGCAGAAGAGTAGATCGCCAAGTTACAGGAGCCACACTAAATGTTCAAGCAGGTGTTTTCAGACCAAGGCGTGACAAGTTGTGTGTACATCATGTCATTCAGCAGGAAGAAGTGTTAAAAAAAAGACAGAACTTTGCACAAATGTGTTTGCCCTTTTCAAGAACAAACAGGGGAGTGTGTTGTGAAAGTTGATTTGTATTGTGTGACGGTAGTTTTCTTTAACAATATTTGTGATTCGTTAAATTGTATTTAAATCAGAAATTAGCAGTTTATCGTCAGAACCGACTGACAAGTTGATTAGGTGTTCATGCATGGGTAAAAGTATGCTTATGCCACCTTTTCCAGTCTGCGTCTTACTCTAAAAATGATTCATTGTGCTAAGATGTGTTTTTTTTTAAACGTTCTGTTCGTTGCGAGATAGTTGAGTTGTGTGAGAAGAAAGTTTGAAGACGAGCGACATCATTCACGATCCCACCACATGCAGCACCGGCGGCAATCCCAATCCCACCATCACTGCTGGCTCAGCTTCCTGTAATTTGAAGGACAAATGCCATTTCTACTTAGCTAATGGCTTGGCTCTTTATTTACCAGAACGGCACTCCTCTTTCTAGGTCTCAGCTGTCTTCCTTTCTTCAAACTACCCAACAATCAGCAGGCATCCCTGGAAAGTTCTCAGGCCATAGTTTTAGAATTGGAGCTGCAACTACTGCTGCCAGGAAGGGCCTTCCTGACCATCTCATTAAGACTATGGGGTGTTGGTCTAGTGAAGATTGCTTGTTATATGTGCGCACTCCAGTGGAAACCATCCTTTCTGTGGCAGGACGACTTGCTTAGCAGGTATGAGCTTCTTTACCCTTCATTTGGGCTGCTTTTCTGGGTGCTGTCGGATTTGGGCATTCTTTGGGGCTCTGCCTTCCCTGGCCATGAGCCCCCCTTTTCTTCAAGCAATGCCAAGCGGGCTCAGAGGTCCTCCGGCTTGGAGTGGGGGCTCATGGCTGGGTTGCCTGGATTTGCCAGCGATGGGAGCGGTCTCCATCTAGGAGCTGGCTGCCAATAGTGGAAGCTCCTGGTTTTCTCAGGCACCCAACCTCCACTTTGCGAGGCAGTTGTTAAATGCAGTTAATGCAATTTAACGGAGTTAACAACTAGGAGCACAAGTTTTACCTTCGTGGTCAGCAGTTTGTTAGATATGTGCATGCGCCAGGATTCCTCGTGTTCTTGGTCCATAGGGCGTTGTAGCAGTTTTGTTGGCGTTTTAGTCAGGGTTTTCTGAGCGTTAGTGTTTTCCTGAGCATGGGAACTCCTTGGAGGCTGTCTCTCCTCCCCTCCCTTTCTTTCCACTGTTTTATTGGTGTGACGGGTGCCTGTTTTTCTCCTTCCGCTTGGGGGCTCACGGCTGGGTTGCCTGGATTTGCCAGCCATGGGAGCGGTCTCCATCTAGGAGCTGGCTGCCAATAGTGGAAGCTCCTGGATGTCTCAGGCACCCAACCTCCACTTTGCGAGGCAGTTGCTAAATACCCAATACAAGCCACATATTCTCTACTTCAACGCAAGGCTGAAGAAAAGTGGAAAGGTTTTCACAGCAGCTTGTATGATGATGCACCGTCCTATGAATTATTGTATGAAGATGGCCAGAAAGCTTTATTTTTTCCTGGCTCCAATGTACTGTTTACGTTGAACAGATACCATGAAGAATTGGTAAAGAGGCAGAGAGGCCCGGTGGTTAGGGCGCTTGCTTTGAGATCCGGATCAATTTGATTACAACGTTAGAATTGTTGCTCCCCAGAAGTGGCCGCATTTACACATCCCTTTTGGTTTAGCCAAAAAGAAATTCAAGAATTTGTCAGTGGCCGAATTCATAAATGGCTATTTAGATATCAGGCAAGCTGCGAAGGGAGAGCTGCACGAGGTCATGTCAGCCCATCCCATCTCATACATTTGGCAGCAAAGTACAAATGGCTCTCTGTTTTGTCATTCCACGCCGCTGTCCTCGAGCGCATCAAGGTCGGTTTGGCTTCTTGGAGGGATGACTTTACTGAACGGTTCGGCGGCATATCGAAGATCACTGGCGTTTTGTCCATATTTCCAGTAACATGAGGGGGTAGTTGTGTTCTTTGCAAAGTTTTATAATATAACAGTGTGAAATCGGATGATCTTCAGTGAAATTAACGAGCGTTATTTATCAGACCGGCATTGTAAAACTCTGGGGAGTTTCGTGGCCGTTTTGATGTTTCAGTTTATCGCTCAAAAGTGAAGGCTATGTTGTTCAGTTGTTCATTTAAACAGAAAGGTTAATTTATTAGTGGATCTTGGTCAAGCCTTTTACTTTTCAATCAAAGACCAATGCGTCTTTGTTTTTATGCTAATGAGGGACGCGTGTCTAAAACAATGGTTCCGTGTCTAATACGCATCTCAATTTTCGGAGCTGTTTTAGTGGAAAAAAAGTGCTTATTATACACGGGTAAATACGGGTATGCCAAAAGTACTGGTATGTTCTCCTTTTCAGGAGGTGCGTTCTGCAAAATTCTGACCCTTGAGCTCGAAGAGAAAGCTACTAAATGGCGCGAACTTTCGAGGGTAGCAGCTTCATGTATGACAAATATTTTTAGACGTCTTGCACCGCTGGCTGGAGGACCCTGTAGCAGGATCAATAATTTGTAATTCGCTGTGGGTGATTTGAATTTGTTGTGAGTGGTTTGTAATTTGATGTGAGTGGTTTGTAATTTGATGTGAGTGATTTGAATTTGCTGTGAGTGATTTGTAATTTGCTGTGAGTGATTTGAATTTGCTGTGACTGATTTGTAATTTTCTGTGAGTGATTTGAATTTGCTGTGAGCATTTGGTTTTGATGTGACAGTTGTGGGCCACCGTAGCTTTTGCGTGTGACATGACTAAAGTCATTGGCACGCAGTCTAGCATTTGTCGAATATTAAGTACATTGATTACAGTCCTCTTGATTTATGAATGTCTGACATCTTCATTGAAACCACAATATAGTAGCTCTGGCAGAAAATATTTGGACCATCTATAACACCAGTGACAGTTGAATTCATTGTTTTTGGGTTCTGAAAGGTCTCAAAAAGTCAATATGAATTAACAGACCTTAGCTAATTACTTGCACACTCACATTCACCGAGTTTTCTACTTTTTAAAAACACCACAACCTCTCCATACAAGTTATTGAAGGCATAAGGTGTTTCAACTGCTTCATCCATTGAAATGGACACGTTTGTCCAAATTTGAGGTAGCTAAGGTACAGTAAGGCTTCTTTAACAATATCTCCTGTAAGTCTACTTTAATGCTTCCCTTCTTCACACTTGTAGATTTAAGTCTCTCTTACCCCTGACAATTTTACTCGTCAGTGGAGGATGGTTTAGGGGTGAAGGGGTTCATCGCTGCAAGTCAAACCGAACCCAGAGTTCTTATGTTACTGAATAAAATTAAGTCCTACAAAACATGAACAGTTCAGTATCATAAATCATCGAAAATGTTCCTTGGTGCTCTACTGGAAGAGGATCGTCCATATCCCGACGACGTAGCACTGAAACTAGATGGCCCACTGGGGTCATGATCAGTTGCAGATAAGAGCTCCACACGATCGCTGTCAGTATCAAACCTGGAGTACTTTACATATTGCCCATCCGATGCCAAGTTTGTGCTTGAGGTGGCATGGTCGTTATCAGAAATCCTGCGATCTTCGCGTTCAACCTTTCGTGCTGCTAGTTTCTTTTTTGTTGACTCAGCCCTTTCTGACCACGATTCCTGCAACCAAATAAAACAAACAATTAGGTAAAGGAGTTTTTTACATCTGTCACATATTCAATGCGAAAATTGATGCAGAAAATGCCATAAGAATCTATCTAGAATCGATCAAGAAAAGGTTTCTTATTTCTTTCAACCTCTGTGTGTTACAGTAATAACATCTTCTATTATAATACAATATAGTTTGTATTCTGTGGACCTCTTAACACTAGCAGCTGGTGCAAAGAACAGGCAAATGAAAACTGTCACTCCTTATGAAAAATTCACCTGGACTCTGAATGAATATCAAAAAGAGATAAAATTTTCTAAACACAAAACCACCTTTTTTACATTTAAGGGCATTGGTGCATTGCCAAATTTGCACAACATTGCATAAAACACGAGGATGGCAGTTAACTCTGAAACTCAGTAATATGCAACGATATATTGCTAAAGGAGCATATTTGCCACTCCTTGTTCCAGGTTCAGTCTGTAAGATCATTGCACACAATGCGAGAGTCTCTGGCTGAACACAACAGAGAAAGGCCAAGAATCCTAAATTAAACGTTCCTGAGCTGGCTTGCACAGAGAGGGCGCGGCAACATTGGCCAACTAAAACGTATCTTTATTTTGCAAAAGATGGAAAATAAATTTATGACTCACTTTTCGACTTCCATCATCACTAAGCATCTCTCTTTTCCTTCGCTCTGCAGACATAAAACAAATGTTTGAACCAAGTACATTTGTGAACACCAAAGAGCGCAGCATGCCACAAGCTCTTCCAAACATGTATGCAGGTAATAGCTAATCTAGAAAAGATGCCAAAGCAAGCTAGAAAACAATTTGTATTAACCAGCTTGTTTATGAAGCCAAAGTTGAAGCAAGTTTGTGAAGCATGGCATTCGGATTTGAACCCACGTCCCCCCGTTACTAGTCGGGTGTGAGAACCACTAAACCACCAGGACAACCATGCTGGCAACACAGCCATCGAAGAGGTGATTTACGTAGTTAAGGAGTGGGCCTCCCGGGAAATTTTCTATCAAGGTGACAAGGTATATGTATATTTATTATTCATTCAAAATATTTCCCCGTTTCTCATTGGTTAAAACCACACGCATAATTCACCATAACCAGCTGCTGTTCACCAAATTTGGAAAGAAACTTCGTCATATTGAATCAATGACGTCAAAAGTGCAGCCAGCTGCAGATTATTGAACCAATGACGTCAAAAGTGCAGCCCGCTGCAAATTATTGAACCGTTGACCGAAAAAAGGTGGGGACGAGATTGTGTTATTTTGGTTGAGCAAAAAAATGGCTGCGAGTAGGTTTAGAAGTTTGAGTGAAGAAAATATTTTGAATGAATAATAAAGCAATTATTGAATTCGGCTTTCGTAGAATATGAAGAATTCTGCAGATCTCGGAGGATGTTATCCACCTCGGCCTTCGGCCTTGGTGGATAACACCATCCTCGACCTGCATGTTGTCAGTGCAACTGTAGC
>NC_090893.1:32213713-32223713 GCF_036669925.1 Montipora capricornis
GTTCTTAGACAGTACCACCACAACAACCAGAAATATGTCTGCCACGCAAGCTAAAGCAAGCTTAATGCCAATGCAAAAAACAAGGACCTTTTTTGAGCCAACCTTTACATGTAGAAATTGTAAAAATTTCAATAATTATTATTGGCCCATTGATAATCTTCACATTTCGATCCAGCAGCCTCTTTTTGTATGCTTTATAGAATAAATTTAAGCCAACTAAACAAGTTCTTTTCCTTGCACAAACCTCCACATAGAAGTAATAATATCCAATGCTTGCTCCATGAATCATTTGTGCATAAATTGATAGTACAAGTTTGACATTGAAGAATGTGACCTCAGACCAGACAAGGGTGATAGACAACAGAAACAGGATCACCGCAGTGATGCGTAGTATCCACGGAAATATCCAAACACGCCAGTACCACTCTAAAGGTTGCAAATAAATTAATTATAATAAATTAATTATAATAAATTAGTGGAGGAAGGAAAAAAGAAGATCCGGGGCCGGTTGCTTGAAGCCTGGTTAGCACTAACCGTTGGTTAAGGACGGCGCCTACTATTGTTATTGCGCATACATGTACGTGCTGCGCATCTCCAGATACTCGGGTTTCATATCGCCGATGCTTACTAATACAGGGATATTATTGCGCGGTTTAAAACTATCCGGAAAAAGTGGATCTTAGTAAGTACTCTTGGTATCCAAAAAGAAAACTGGGTGTAACCGTGCATTTTTGAGAGATAATTAAGCTTCAATTTGAGAAAGAACGCCACACATTGCTTTGTATTTTGAACTCTTTTTACAAATATTATTGATGAATTATCTTTGAAAAAGGCGAGGTTACCCCCAGTTTTCTTTTTGGGTTTCAATAACACTTGTTAAGATCTACATTTCCTGCATAATTACACACCGGGGCAAAAATATCTTTAATTAGTAGGCACCGTCCTTAAGAGGTATCAGAACTTATAGGTTTCCGTGGTATTTAACACCGGTTTATAGCACTAACCATGCTTCGAGCAACCGGCCCCCAGCTGCATTGGATAAAGGCTTTTTAATGAAGTAAAGTCATAAACAAGATCTTACATAAGAATTATATACGACAGTTATTAAATAAATAAGTTTGAGGTTCAGTTTGCAAGTCAACTGGTTCAGTTGCTTGAAATTCAGTAAAAATCGACTCCAGGGAATTACATGTCATAGCGAAAATAATATTGTATAACAAGTATAGTGCATAATTATTATGAGAAGCACATGACCTTGATGCATGTAACTTGAAACTCTTCCTTGGAACAAAGCTGGGGAGTTTTGGATACAATTTTATTACCAAATATGGACAAAAATAAGATCAAAGCTGCAGGCACGGGAAAATGAGCGAGCTACATTAACACTGCAAGGCTATGAGCTTCTGATATTATTTATAATGATGCCATATGTAGTAACAACTGCATTTCCAAGCTAGATGTACCCAAACTGATTTACAACTGTTACAATAAACTGTAAAAAAAATTCAAATTAATGGAAAATGGCTTCAAATGAAAAATGACACTTTCCTTCACATACATTGAATTCAAATCCCAGTCCAGCATGAACGAAATCCAGTCATAATGTACACATAAAATGTTGCAAAATTTCTAAGCCATACCAAAAACAGGTTTGACTCCAGTGGAGGGTCCTCTCAATGAAGATTTGTAATACCTAAGAAGAAAAGGCATCAGATAACAACTGAAGCAAGTCAGTGAGCAGCCATGGGAAATCAGCAAAATCAGCTTTGCTATGGTCATAGTGTACCTCGACCATTAAAGGAACTGTGTCATGGCAGTGCAGATAATGCATAGTCAAGTACCAATTAAATAATAATTTTACTTTTTCCTGCTCACTTTGCAACTTATTGTTAATCCAGAAAGTACATTTAACAACACAAATCAAAGGTTCATGACAAAAGAGAGTGTTTGCAGGCGAGAGTTGCATAATTACAAACACCAGATTGAAGGCTGGACAGTTTTCAAAAGCTGTAATTACAATCCATTTTAGCCTTCTTCAATTTTGCCCATCCCTGCGTCTTGTTGTACTTGACAATTTGCTGTTGTATTCGAACCTTTCTTCAAGAATGTTCTAACCCATTCATCCTGGGAATGCGACTTAACAGATTCTACTCTGTCTAACCCCAGACGATTTTACTCATTTGATTTGGTTGCCAGTTCCAATTTGCTGAGTTTGGCTACATTTTGTGACACACTCCTCTTTAAATCTAAATTATAATAATAAAGCCTAATAAAGCCTGAGAGTGACGTTGGAGTAAATTTTGACTGCTCAAGGAGCTCTTCACCCATCAATTTTTACAAAGATTGGCATCAAATTTCTCTAACATTTAACTTTCCCAGCCGCCGAACAAAGAAATTGCACGGAAAGCCACTTAACCTCCAGGTTGGCAATTGATGACAACGGGTAACATCATGCAAAATATTGTCCTGATTATTAAAGCAATTTTTGACAGCTCGCCATCTGAGATACGCATTCAGGAAAGTAGACCCACAGATCAAGCAACTTCATTACCCTGGTAACTGAGACTTAAGAAAAATAAGTCTAAATTCAGCCAAACGTTGCCTTAAGTAACAAAGGGTTAAAGTTAATGGATCAACTTGTGTTTGTGCTATTATGCACAGCCCTCTATTGTGGTTCATGTGATAGAAGGCTGCACATTACTATTATGATATAATATTATTATTTGCCATGCAACACTGCCCTTTAAATACCAGTGGCCACTTACAGATTTTACTCTGTCTAAGGCCAGACAATTTTACTCCTCAGTGGGGACCCCCTTGAGCCTTAAAGGGTTAAAGTGTAACATACCTGTCGCTGCTTCCTGAGTTTCGTAAAAGATCTTCTAAATCAAAGACTTTTTCAAGCTGCATATTCCACTGGCTATAAACAAAAATCAAAAGTACCGGTATCAGGATGTGATGCATTGATGGCAGAAAAAGGGATAGATAGAATGTGGACATTTGCTGAGTAAATGAGAATTCCCAGCTGTCATAAGCATATGACTTTAAGAGATCTTGAAACTAAACTAAACAATGAATTAGTTAATGTCCATACCAAGTTAATTGTACATGCAAATAAACTTCGCAATCCCTTACTATAGATAAATCAAATTTTGTAATCTTCCATTCACCACAAAAGAAACTGCCATTTGAAATTTAAGAAAGAAATCAAACTTTAAATATAATTCAAGTGTATTACCATGCAGTAACCATGCATTAAGGCATTTTTTACCTTTGCTCAGTTATTTACAGAATCATGGCAAAATTTATAGCTTTCTTGTGTTTCTTCTGCTGATGTCAAACATGTGTTGATTTGTAATAATATTATAAAGCTTATACGGGTATTCATTGTATGGGTGCGTGTGTGTGTGTTTTGTGTGTCTCTGCTTCTCTGTCTTATTTGCCTGTATGTTAATTACTCACAAATTTATAGCTACATGGATTGTATATTTCGTGTACCGACCTGTTAGACTATCTTTCATCAATTTTGTAATATTATACTAGGAAACATAGGCTGTCTGGTCTTTTTAGCACTTATGGTGATTCCAGGCAGCTCGTACTGAATATTTTTTGGGTTTCATTTGTTGTCAAAAAATAATAATTAATAAATTATATCGGTGCAAATAAAGGTTGTTATGTTGTTGTCAAAGTTCAAAAATAATAAGTCTTCTAAGTCTCATTTAAGTCTCCTTTAGGGATCTAATTTAAAATTGTCTGAGATCCTTTTTCTATAATATGGACTTTACATCCCTTCATTGTAACTCCTTTATTTCAATAAAATTTATTCAATTAAATAATGATCACTTTGTTTACCCTCTGATTTCAGAGTAGCTAATGGCTAATATCTCCGAGCATTGAACATTATACAATCGTTAAGAATCCCAACTGGCGAGAGGCAAACCAGTTGGCTATTTTACGAGTGCGCCAGGAAATTAAACCATGGACTACCTGAAACAAATTTAGTGAGTGGTCATTGTGAACTCGGGATCTCCGGATCTCAAGGCATAGGCCCTATAAACGGTAAAACCACTCGGTCACACTGCCGATGTAACCTTCACAATAATTTATTGAGTAGACCTGCTTTCAGCTAACTTCAGAGCTCACTCCTCCAGAACCTTGAAAAGCACAGGTTCAAATCCTGTTAAACCCCTTCATTTACTTTCAGTATTATTGTTCTACGAGTATTAAGTGACAGTTGAGAGGTTAATTTCCTCCAGGTACTCAGGTACTCTCCTCTCCTCAAAAACCAACATTTGACATGATTTGCGTTAATTGTTGAGGAGGCAGTGCAGCCTAGTGGTTTGGATGCTTGCCTTGAGATC
Source organism: Montipora capricornis (assembly GCF_036669925.1). Taxonomy (NCBI): domain Eukaryota; kingdom Metazoa; phylum Cnidaria; class Anthozoa; order Scleractinia; family Acroporidae; genus Montipora; species Montipora capricornis. The sequence continues at coordinate 32,218,075 of NC_090893.1, forward strand.
TGCAGGGGAGACTCGTTCTAACCACTCATTGAATTTGGTCCTGGTAGTCCCTGCTTCAATTTCGCGACCATACTGGTTAATAGCCAACTGGTTTGCCTCTGGTCAGTTGGGAATCTTAACAGTTGTTGTGTTCTGTCATTTCGCTCATTGTGTTTTATTGGCCCTGAAAAGCCCCTATGGGGAGTGCTGAATTAAGTATGTATTGTCTTGTATTTCAATTTACAGCATCCCCAATTAATGCTCCAAGGGTCATTCGTTAAATAACCCAGTAGTCCTCAATTATGGAATACAATCATGTATTTACTAAAACATGAAAAAAAGTGAGTTTTTTTTTCACTGGTTGAGGAATGAATAAAGCAGAAAATGTTTTTCTCACACACAGCTGGGGGAATGGAGTCCACTGTGTGTGAGGGGTCTTCAGGTCCCTAAAAAATTCACCCCTTCAGAAATGAGATCCTCACCACTGAGTGCGTTTAGATGTATGAGTAACAATGATGACACGCTTGTGAAGTTTTGCTAAGCTTTTCTCGGTGTATGTCTCACTGATCAGGCTTCCTGTTTCTTTCAGATAATCAGCATAATCGACATAGTCATCGGTTCCTCTGTTAAATGTGGACTGTGAAGATTCTGGACACTAGATAAATCAAACAGACTGGAAGGTGAATCTCAAGTCGATAAGAAGCACAGCTCTGACCTAAGTTGTAAAATGTTCTGAAAAGAGCTGTTGAAAAAATTGGAACAGAGACGCAGTGACAAAGGACTCTGGAACACCAGGACTTAAGGTCTAGGGCATGAAGGGACAGGACAACACAAGGACATCTCTTTGTCTTCATGTCTCCACATTCCCATTCCCACATCCCCACTATCCTTAATGTCCAAGTTTCTGTAACTTGTTCCAGTGTCCAAATGTCACAATGAAAGGGAGAAGTTTATTAATTTTTTGCTCAAAGCACAGGCCTACCACCCACTTCATCACTTGTGGCCTGGAAGGTGACAAACTACAGCCCACTATTCTAAACAATATTATATTTTTTACAACCGGTAGGTATCATAATACTAACAGGAATGCCCAGTTTTGTGCAAGCAGCATGTGACTGTAAAAACACATTGGACACACGCAATGCGTGACTGTGCAAATCTAATAAAAATAATTACTGAAAGGATTTGTATGGGAGTATTTCAAGCTTGTAAAGAGTCTCGACTGTGCGCTTACAGTATGTCTAGAAATGCGAGTAACTAGATCTGTACTTATGCACGCCCAATTTTGCCATCCAACACAAAGTGTCCCATTAAGGTGATTCCCTTGATTTGCACCCGTCCGCGCATCTCATACTGCGCATAACATTGCGACTTCGGAGATGGCGGCGTTTCGCGCCGGCCATCTAAAGAGAGGCAACAATGGCCGCTTTTGCTGTTCAAGACCTTTTAAGAGCAATCGTGATAACTCTTCGCGGTTAAGGTGTTGTTTTGGAACTCGCCCCAGTCCTTTCGCAGAAAATGATCATTTTGAAGCCAAAATTGCCCCTTTGCCATCCATTTATCATCGTGTTACGAGGAAACAAGCACAGTGACCCCCCATTTTAAATGGTTTTATTTATGCGTAATAGGTACACGGAAAACATATTTTAACGAGAAAAAATGTTGGATAGTGGAAGTTGTAGTACCGTATTTACCCGTGTATAAGTCGACCTTTTATGGCCTCAAAAGAAGCTCCAAAAATCGCCCTCGACTTATACACGGGTCAAAGATTTTGAGCCAAGTTCCAGCTAAGTAATTTATTCAAAATTAACATAATAATGTTGTCTTGGGCATAACGTACGCAATGGACAAAAGCCGACGTACATTGTAAGAGACTTCAATGACAAAAGACTTCAAAACGAATGTAAGCAATTCCAGTTGAAATAAAAAAGGATTTGTCCAATTCTAAATGTTGAAGATACTCACAAGCACAAATATGAAATAGACACTGGAAATTTTCGTTTTCCAAAGGCAGAAAGCTCTATAAGGCATTTCTGTTTCTTCGAATAAAACACGATCGTTCAACGGCTTAGTAACCTGGCGCAATACCTCGTGTTCGCGTGCAAGCATCGTCACTCGTGTTTGCGTGAAAATGCTGGTTGGTAATGATTGTTTTTTATTCTTTATACAAACCTGGCAGATTTAAATGCTTTTGCAAACTTCGTATTGTTTGGTTTATGAGTTTTGTTTTGTTTGTCATTTGAGAAATTGTAAGTCAAGGACCAATTAAACCTTGCACATTTTCGCATCGTTCGCAAGTTATTTTCAAAGATTGACTCCTGCTTCTGTGATGTTGCATTGTGCTTATCCTCTAAAGCCCTTTATCCTTGAACAACGAAACAGGTGAGTTTGAGGTTTACATGTTCGATTTTCAGAGAACTTTTTCGAAACTCAAGGACAAAACGCCCGCATATACAACAGCTGCTGAACAACAAAACTATTAAGCGCTTGAGGCCCTGATTTTTTGTGTATCCACATTTCCAGAAATCGAAGAATACAAGATTAGTGCCCCATGAACATTTGACAATGAAATTAAGAAATTGCGTTTTTTGCCATCAAAAATGGGGGGTCGACTTATACATGGGATCGACCTATACACGGGTACATACGGTATTTACGTATAAATGACGTTAAGACGAGATTTTTTTGAACATCGAGTAATAAAGCGCGCCAGCGGCCAAAAATCCCATAAGAGCTTGCGCGCATCTTACTTCAGATCAGGACTTGTACCGTCGGCCATATTAGGGAGCTTAAGCAACGACAACGGCGACGGCAACGAGAACGTCATCTCAAAATATAAATTCGCGTTATTGTAATCGCTTCGTTACTATTTCAACTTTTTTAATATGACGGGGGTGTGGTAGTTCCTCAAAAATGACGCTGGTAGGAACGCCGCTCAATTTAGGGCAGAAAATGAAGATTTATGCTCAAGTAGTGACGTTTTCCATAAAACCTAAAATTTGGCTATTTCACGTTGTAGTTTTGCTGACGACGGCAATGAAATGGACAAAAGTGAAAAACACACGTGCAGGGCGTGCAAAGCTATTGTTTTTGCCTACTAAATATGCAAATTTGTGACGTTCTCGTTGCCGTCGCCGTTGTCCTTGCTTAAGTTCCCTATTGTGTCGCGGTGGAAGAGCACATAGAAGTTGTGTTGAGTGCAAGCGATTAGCCAACCATTTTACACAGGTATTTCATTCAGTCAGTTCGGAAAGATCTGTAGAGCTTTGAAAAACGTTTTGAAGCGGTGAATTTATCGTATTTAGTTTAACCTTCTTGCAAGGTTATAACCAGTACGCAAATTGTTCGAAAAGATCTTTCTGCCGTAAGATTTCGAGTTCTCCGACTCTGCTAATAAGAGATCCAGTCTAGAATTAGTGTGTCAAGACTTGCTTTTGGACTATCTTGAGATTGCAAACCTAGGATGAATTCTTATTATACTTCTATTAAAATAGTGTGAACAGTTCTTTTGTCATTGCCTTGTCTGTGACCGGTGATCTGATATTCGAGTTAGAGGTAGTCAAGTTGATGTGGAAGCAGCTTCTGTCACTTGCGTTACGGTTCAGTGAGGTTTCCTACAGATCGTTTTCGGACTGCTGTTGTCGTTACAGCTCGGTGTACTCTATCGCTAGACCTTGCAAAAGGTAATTTTGTCCTTTTCTTTTTTTTTGAAAGGTATTGAGTATTCGTGGATAGGTTCCTTTAGAGTTGATTTTCAGCTTATCTCCCGCACACTTCTTCCGTAAAAAGATTCGTGAAACCCCCAGTGTTTAAGTGTTTCCTTTTCAGTTCCCCCTTTAAAATTACACATCAAGATTGTGTTCAGCTTAGCTTCAATTGTCAACTTTCAATTTCGATTGTTGAGTTGAATTTATCATAAAATTTGCCACAAATGTTTCATTTTCCAATTCACTAGAGTTAAGTCTAGCTTATATCAAAGTTAAAAAAAAAGAGTTATTGAAGGTTTGATCTTTGTGAAGAATTGAAAAAAAAAAAAAAAAGAAAGAAACTAGTCCCAGCTGAGCCACAGAGATTGTAAACAATGTCTTCATCAGTACTTACTTATAGTATATGTAAAAAAAACCTACAAGGAAGAATCTCGTCCCATAAATGATGTTAAAGGAAAAATGTCAAGCCTGTAGGAATACCACTATCCGCCTCTGATGTTCAGCGTCCAAATGCACAACTCCCCTGTACAAGCTAAAACATTTATAGTCACTACCAAAGTCCACTTATGTCCAGGTTTGACCCTAATTAGATACACGCCCAATTTTGACATCCAACACAAAGTGTCCCTTTAAGTCTAAGCATTTGCTACCTATTTTCAACAATAAGCTAAGGGTAAAGGTCAGCATTATTTTTAGCTTTGGGTAAATGCAGCAGCTAATCTTCACTTAAAGAGTAGCATTTGGGGGACACTTTGTGACATAAATTGTCTGTATTCTGAGACACAAGTGATGTTGAAGTTGGCGAGAAGAGCAAGGGGACACTTCGTGACGCTTATTGAAATCCGCGTGCATCTAATTAGGGTCAAACCTGGACATATCTCCCAAAGTCAGTAGATGATTTGTTCCCTGAAGCTAAGAAAACTTTTTTGGAAAAAAAGTTTGGCTGTGTGGCCCTCATAAGCAGTATAAGGTGCTGTGGTGCATGTTATGTAAGGTTGCACAGGCTGTCACCCAGTGAAAATATATAGTTTACGTCATAGAAAGTGCGGCGTACGGGGTTTTATTCACGAGTTGTGTCAAAAACCCGAACGAGCGAGGAACGAGCGAGTGAGGGTTTTTGACACAAACAACGAGTGAATAAAACCCCGTACAAAGCACTTTCTATGTCGTGAACTGTTTATTACACATAAGACGAGAATTTTCACTAAAATAGTTTTCTGAATGCAAATTTAATATAATTCAATTACAAAGTACGATTTGCACGAGATGCACGAGTGATTGGCATGGAAACGCCTTTACGCTATCGTTGATTGGTTATACTTCCACATGTGAAATAGCTGTACGCCATTCTGATTGGCTGTATAAGCCGTTTCCACATGTGAAAATAAAGTGTATAGATTTGTACAAATGAGCTTTATGGAATAAAATTCTCATGTTATTTGTAATAAAAAAGTGTTCCACAGCCCCTGTCTGCAAACAATTCTATTCAAAATCAAGTTGGTTTTGCCCCAGTGTCATATGAACTGACGTCAAAGCGAACTCAGCGGAGGATTTGAAACAAACTTTAAAACTGCACAAGGTAAAAAGTGGCTGAACTTAAAACAGAAGTTGAAAACATGGGTGCCTCAAATGAACAGATCTGCCAGGAAATTCTTGAAGGCCAATTTGATGGGGTAAACTTTCCTTCTTTTAACTCACATGGTAAAATTCTACCATACATATTCTACCTTACTAGTTGGTTTTTCAGTTTATTAGGATTGGTAATGAAAAGATGAACACAATTCAAGGATCTCCCAAGCCCACGAAACTGAAAACATGGCATACTGTCATGCTTGTACAACAGGGTAAAAGTTACTACTGGTAACCCTGCAAAATACAGTAAAGACCCACACATAAGAACCTAGAATTTTCGAGGTCAGGCTGAGCAGGTTCTAATATTTTAGGCTATTTTTT
>NC_090893.1:32233713-32243713 GCF_036669925.1 Montipora capricornis
TGCATTTCTGTGACAAGGCTGCATATTGTACCATAGCAACAACCAGCTTTATTTTCCATTATTGTTTCAACAGTTGGTCTTATATCGATAATTATCATAATGGCAAGTGGTTTGACAACTTCATAGTGAGTTACAAGCAGTTATATCCATTATAAAAGGTCATACTGAGCACCAACGAAAAACTTTTCCTATCTTAGTTAATATTCTTTATAGCACAGTATGACGTTTTCTGACCACAGCAACAGTAAAAACCCTTTCCCGACCATTAACCCTTTGACACGTCCTAACCAGCCTATTTTGCTCTAACACCAGATGATTTTACTCGTCAATGGGGAACCCCTGGGAGTCAATGGGTTAAAAAGTGGTCTGCAATCTCTAGTATGCTCAAAGTGCAGGGATCACTGTTGCCGACACGACACAAAAACGGATTCGCAGAACATCAGCGTTTTTGTGACAACAGCTTTAATATCAAGCTAGTGTTTTTTTCATTCAAAATCGGCTCTTTGTTTAGCGTGAAAGACCTTATCCCTAAAGAGCTCAAATCATGCGTTGTTTATAGATTTAGTTGTGCAGGCTGCGGTGCCTGCTATGTTGGCGAGACTTCCCGACACATTTGCATGTCACGCATAAACAAGCACTTAAATAGGGATAAGGCCTCTTACATTTTTAAGCATTTACAGGAGTCACCTGGGTGTCGGGCACTTCGTTCGAGCGAATGCTTTGTTGTCATAGATCAAGCAAAATCAAGGAGGCATTGCACATTCATTGGGAGAAACCCTCTCTAAATCAACAATTATTTCATGTACATCTTAATCTCTCTTTGTAATCAGTTGTTGTATCACACCATTGTTATTCTAATTTTCCGCTATATATTGTACATCATTGTTATTCCATCCACAAACTGATGATGGCACAGGAGTTGCCGAAACATGTCTTTTTTCAAATTTAATTTTAAAGTCTTGTTCTCTTCATAAAGACTATGTACCGGTAATGCAAAAACTTACATGCGCACAAATGACATTCGATGAGGAAAAGTTAATAATTAACTTTTCCCTATTATTTACATCCTTTTTATAATACACATGGAAAATTTTTCCATTCTTGTTGACCAGTGCTAAAATTTTGGGGACATTTTCATTTTTAGGGGGACCGACAATTTTTTTCCGTTTTCTTACATTCAAACAAGGAAAAGGCAGGACAACAAAAACATATTTTATTACCTGTTACTTGTCATTAAAAAATTAATACAAACCAGAAAGTTAAGAAAATGGAGTCAATGGCGTTCGATTGACCATTGTTCTCTAAAAACATGGCGCTGTGATGGTGTTGCTGAGTGTATCCCCCATAGTTTCCTAATTAACAGCATCCATGTGTTCTTTACAGTCGTTGTGTCTTAAGAGAGTTGAGATTCTAAGATTTGTACACCTTTTTCCGATGCCAAGGGGCAAAAATAGCAGAACAAAAATAGCAGAACATCACCTCCTTTTCATAGCCCAACAACGTGTGATCTCGCAACCAAGTTTTCTGGAAAGATTGTGGTTTCGTTTGAGCCCCATCTTTTTCTTCCTCATTAAAACACTGTTCTTCTTCTGTGTTTTTTTCTCTGATCAATCTGGCTTCGATTTGAGGCGAAAAAAATATCTCTTAGAACTGTATTTTTTTTCTCTGATCAATCCACCTTCGATTTGAGGCGAAAAAGCTATCTATTGTACAAATAAGTTTTCACCATGTTATATTAATTCCCAGATGCGTGCATCACGCTTGGTTGAACATCAGTAGAGTGACTGTACTTTAAAATGAACTTAAAATGCATGACGGTCTGTGTTTCAGCATGTAATTTTTGTACTAAACTGTACATTGTATCTCTTCTTGTGTGCTTCCTTCTGAGTTTTCCCCCAGATTTTGAAGGGGACAAAAATGTCCCCTTGGCCATTTTTTTAAGGGACAATTTCAATATCAGTGCGGGATTGGCTTAATGGCCCGGCCTGGCTCAAACCCTGATCATGGTTTTTGTTGTCTCAGGCTGCCTAGGAAGATACTGAATGGAACTGTGGAAATTCTAGAGTTTACTACATTTCAATTACATGCCAACTAAAAAGGAGAATTTGACCGTGACCCCTACGCAACTTTTGAAGGAAATAGAAACTATGGACTGTTTCACGACTGCCATCGCGAAGTCCCGGAAGGTACAAAGCTTCTTTTTCAAGATACACTTGAATTTTCTTCAAAATATTTGTCCCAAGTATTGTGACTTTTAACTGTTGAAAGCGTGTTAAAATGAAACAACATATTTTTTAATGGACCAGGAATTTTCCCTGTTTCAATGTTTCCTGGCGGCCGATATTCCTGTAATGTCAATCTGTTTTTTTGTTTGTTTATTTAAAAAAAACCAGTTCTCAGTCTCACTCGGTCAATTTTCTTAACTGGCGCAATCATGTCAATTAGATTCCAGGCTTTGCTGGTAGCCTTCCCTGTTGATGACTAAGAGAAAATTATGTACTTTTCAGGACACACGTACAATAGAAGAAAAGAGGTAATTCAGTGCAAACAGAAATAATAAGCCAGGCAATCTGATAGGTAAAAGATCTGAAAGAAGACAATTAAATAGGATCCCTGAATGGCTCATTTTTTTGCAAAATTGTGTGATCAACACATTTTCCTATTAATTTTTATTTTGTGCGTAATTATAAATGAGCTAACCCAAATTTTTTCATGTATATTATTGATTTTTGTTATGTTAATGATGATTTTCCTTGTGCAATTTGGAACAAATAACTACTTGAAAATTTTTCAAAGACAACAAACAATTATTGTACTTGCCTGGGCTCTTGCAATTTTATTGGTCTCTAAAACTCTTTACACAAGGTGCAATATTATTCCAAAAAAGACTTGAACTCATGTGATTACATGTACTAATAATATGACATGCAAAAATATCAGTGTGTTGTTTGGCTGAGAGCACGTCAATATTAATCCCAAAGAGAGAGCAGATAGTTGAAATTAGTGCAATAAAGGTGAAATTTTTGCATGTTTATCATTAATAAGTAATCACATGATTTTTCTTGTGCAATTTGGAATATTAATAATAAGCACTCGTAATAATTGTTTTTCAAAGACCACAAATTGCACTCAACCTACAGGCTCATACAATTTTGTGCTCACTTATTCCAAATTGCAATCAAATCACATGATTACCTACACAAATTTAAGTCCATAAACATACATATTAGCCATAGAACACATACATAAACAGACACCGAGAAATAAGCACTAACACATGAAAGAAAAAGCAGAGTGCAAAAAGAAAAACACTGAAAATGCAAAACAGTACATTTTACAAATATAAAGAGAGAAAAAGGTTAAAAATGAAGGTCTTTCATCTCTTTTCTGCACATCTGAGTATTAGCTCAACTTACTCTGAAAACAGTATCATGAGTACGAAAATCACTAAACAGCTAGGCAGCCTTTAAAATCGCTCATGTGCTTAAAACTAAAAATTCATACGACAAACAGAAAGTACTGCCTTCTAAAACACAAGAAAAAGCAGTTCTTCACGGGAATAAAATAATAACAAATGCACGTATCTTTTAATAGATTTGGAGCAAATATATATGTACGATCTTGCATATAATTAATTTTGAATAAACAAATCTACATAATTTTTAAATTCGCCTGCCTCATCAGTTCAATCGAAAGCTTATGATAGCGTTATAGGATAGTTTGAACTTCACTCACCGCAGAGACGTCTAAAGGAAGAATAAACACGATTAAAAACGAGAAATACCAGGAAACGAACACGGCTGATGTGACAAGCCAGTGTTGCTTGCGCCAGTTTCCATACTGGTGAAGTAGACACAATGTCAGAAGAAACACGAAGATCATTTCCACCGTAAACGGTGCAGCACTCATCTTAATGCTGGTAGGATTACGAAAAAGCTAAGCTTTTAAATTGTTCTCCACGCACTGCCACGAAATCAGCCGGTACACTTAAAATAATTTATTTCTCAGCATCCATGTACTCAAGATTGATCAAGATTGAGGACTGGTAACCAGTTAAGTACACCGTGTAGAACTGGGTAAGAAGAAAAAATAGGGGACGGACGGGAGGGTAAAAACATTGGACTACGCTCTACCACTTGAATTTTTTCTCATCCTGTTTATCGATCATGCAGTTCTAAGCTATGGGAAAGCAAAGATTTTAAGCTTTTCAGACTCCCTCAGAAATTTACCCAAAAGATCTTCTACCGGTACTCTAGTGTTCAGGCGCGTAGCGTGGTCATTTTTTCAAGTACGCACAAGTACATATGATCTAGAAACCTAAGTAAACTGAGCGGAAAATACTGCCTTTTTTATTTCTTGTCGAAGTAGTTGTGTGAATACAAGCAAAGAACGAAGCGTCTTGCCCTTATTTTGAGCAAACTTGGTGCAAACAAAACATTGTTTTGGTTGTGCTAGCGTGACTGGAATTGTCAAGAACGTTCTCGGAACGACGCTCCTTTGCAACCTCGCCTTTTTGTTGCACGCTGGCCAAACAACACTGCATTGTTAGTGCAAAAAAAAGGTACAAAGCAAAACTAAGTTAGAACATGGTATAGCTTTTGTTTTAGTTTTTAGAATTTAATCAAAGTGGTGCTTTCATCGCGAAATCTTGGTTGCGTACAAGTAAAATGTTAAGAATAGAAACAATTGCTAAAAACTGCAAAATTTTCTGGTCACTTCAAGTACGCACGTGCGTATGTGCGTATAAGACGCTACGCGCCTGGTGTTAATAATCAAAAGCTGTATCCGTATCTCGTTTCCTAGCCTGCATACATGTAGCACTTAAGCTCTAAAAGGAGGGGGAGATCGAGTGCTGAAATAGAGGGGTATTGGAGAAAGAAAAGAGGGAAACGCTTTTTCAAAAATTTGAAAAGTTTCAAGAGTTTTTCTCTGTCCCTGTGTGGGCCCAGCTAGTGTCGGAAAGGGCGTTTAATTGAAATACTGTAACATTCACATATACGTTACAGGCTATAAATGCTACCGCTAATAACATTAAAATACAGTATTGTTACCACTTATACCACAAAATTGTCAAAAAAAAGTTCATATCAGCGTTAAATCGCAAATTTTTGTCGAAAACATCCCTTTGGCGCACCTGAAAAAGGCATTTCATTCCATAAAGAAATGCCACTCATATTGGAAATTTCAAATTGGAGTCACATCAGAACGCTTTTTGAAAACATCACATTTGTGAGGTAATGAGCAATTTGATCATAACATGACCTAATGATAAAATACCCCCAATTCGTGAAATTCGTCATGAAATTCCAACCTTGATTACTGTTTTTTTTTCTATAACATACAGGAAAGGGTTCACTCTAGCGTTTTAAATACAAACCTAATCATTACTGCGTGTTCAGACGGATATAGCTGTAAGGCACAGAACCCTTAAAAAACTGACACTCAGCGATGAGTTTTTTCGTGGCGGCTAGTTGATATTAACTTCATTCAAGCACCGATCAAAAATATGATCATAGCTTTTCTGAACGGAAGAGGTTAGAGAACTCAAAATGCAACCGGGTCATACTCAGTGCTTTAAGGCAAAACTTAATTAATAACCTTTCTTCTTCCTTCTGCAGTTAAGGTCTTCGTCCTTATGGGAGTCATTATTAAATTCATGATATGTTTACTCAGCTGGTAGACGTTATCAGACTTAACTAATGCCACGTAATATGGGACCAAACAGTTGTATAAGGGAATTGTATTCTAAAATGCGTTTAACAACGTTATAACTTCCTTTTCGGTTATTTTGTAAACCTTCTGGGTGTAACATAGGCTAGGTTTGCCAAAACGGCGAGCTGAAAAGCCGATTCATGCTCAGTCCAATTTTTCATACTATTTTTGACAACGCATAAGGCAACTGAATTTTGCGATTTGTCCAGACTGGGCTCATTTACGCGATTTAAATTAGAACAACAAAATTCACTGCACCTGTCTTTTCAGTCATTTTTGGAAAGGATGAGCTTTTCAGCGCAAATCTGGAAATTACTTCTCGGGGTTTTTCTCGTCTTTGTGCCAGTGTTCTCAAAGCAATATGGCATATTCGAAATCACTTCCAAAAATTACCAAACTCTCGTGATAGATGGAGGTAAAGACGCTTGGATTGTCGCGGTGAAAGACGCCGGGAAGATCTCAACTGAAAAGTGGAAGGATTTAGAGTATAACTTACGAGGGTTATTCGTTCGTGTTGGAATCATTGATCCAAATAAGGAAGGTGCTTTCCTGAAGAAAAATGTAAGTAGAAATTGATTTCTTTTTAAAAAATTGGGCTTAGAGCACTAGGCAGGATCATAAATCTCATTTTCGTTTGGTTGAAAACAAGGGTCCTCAAAGTCCCATGAAACTAATTAACTTTTCTGGACTTTTGGCTTTTCAGTAAAAGATATATTCAGCATAAAAACCGAGGAAATTTCAGAACAAATAACCGTAAATAAAAACACTTGCAAGAAAATTTTAAAATCTTAGCGAAATAAGCGAGAATTTTTCTAAAGTACATGTTCTGGTACTGTGAAAGAGTTGATGAAGAAGTTTTTTCTTTGAGGTAACTAATATTTCCACCAAATCTGGCTAAAAAAGAATCATCTGTGAATTTTTTTGATTTTTTTTTTAATTATACGTGTCAACACCTGTCACGTGGAAAGGCTTTAACTATGCTGGAGCTGTACCTTGAATGTGAACGGAGCGGGGCTTATTTCAGTATATTACTTTGCAATCTTAGAAACGAGGTATCTTTAGAGAAGCCAAAGCGCCAGAAAATGTGACCCCCGCCCCCCCCACTGTAAAATCCTAGCTACGCCCCTACAGTTAAAGCAATTTTTAGAATACATATAATTTCATATATTGGGGTTGTAGGATTGGCATGAAATGAAATCTAGAAAGATAATCGCAGTTATATTTAAGCAATTTCCGTGTTTCCATAGCCTCATCTAAACACGAGGTGGAGTTGGGAGAATTCGAGACAGTTATGCAAAACCGAGACGCAGTCGATGGTTTGCCGGCATAAATCTGTCTCCCAACTCCCCGAGTGTTTAGATGAGGCTTTGTAATCACGGAAAAAAAGTCCTATATAGCTTTTATAAAATATTTCTTAAAAATAATTCCACAAATGAAGGAAAATGTTGGTTTGTTTACTTCTTGATTGAAACAGATTTTCTTCATACATGCTCATATTTCCTACCAGCCGATCAAAACGCGCGTCTGACAACACATAACCAATCAAAATTCGTGTGATGTCATAGCCGTGTTTACAGACTGTCATCTAAACACAGCTTTTGACCAATGAGAGTGCGCGTACTATCCTAATTATTTTCGAGCGGTTTTCTTGAAACTTTCCTGAATGTTTGCTATTAATCCCTGCTTTGCTGTTTTGCGAACTACAATAAAAAAGAGAAGTCACCGTACTTGCTTAAGAGATATAATGGGCCAATCTTACCCCATTGATGCCTCAGTGTACTGATACTTAATACGCGCGTTATTTCATCGGCTCAGCATACATTTTGCGGTAGCTAAACGGGAGGGTTTCTAAAGTAACATCTGATAGGTAAAACGTCTAGAGCATATGGAACACTGTCTATATAGTTTATTGAAAAATCGCTCAACTTAAATCAGTCGACGTCGAATCAAAACGTTTCTCGAGTCCTTGTTTTAGATCCCTGTGTAATGGTCTCTATGTACGTTTTTAGCCATATCCTTTTTTCCTTCCGATCGATTTTTTATTTTTATTTTTTGGATTTAAAGGGGATCGCACCTGTATATCTCGATTATCGTAGATCGAAACAACAAAATTCGACGTCCTTGGAATGCGCGCACTTATTCGCAAAGAGTTAACTATGGCTCATTCATAACTTCTCTCACGTGTTTTCAGAACTGTTCCAGACTGTATGATCGACTTACACCATATTTACGATGTTGCAAATTTGACCAGTTTATAAATATTGACACACCATATGCGCAGTACAGGATGCGCAGAGCAATACTGAGGAATCACCTTAAGTAATTGGCACTGAGCATTCCCCCCCCCCCCCCCCCCCCCCAAAAAAAAAAAATCCTTGCGTTGCATTGCTCTACCAACTAAGCTGTCAAGCTAACTTGGAACTGGTCACTTATATACGTTCAACGGAATGTTCTTCTTACATGACTCTTAACCCGCCATGCGTAATTATGTTTAAAAAAGGATGATGGCCTTCGACTATTGGTTTCGCCTAGTTATAACCACTGAGTTCGTATCGCTTGGCCGGGTATCGCTGAGTCAATAGAAACTGCTCAGTATCGATTGACTGACGTCATGCACAAACGGATTTCGTCTAGGATTTCAGGACAGAGAATGTGAAAGTCAAAGTCACTGAGAAAATCAACCAAATGAATGGCCGCTGGGCTCTCTAGCTTATTAACTTCCGACCGGATGAAGAAGATTTCAATCGAAACTCTTAGTAATAAAATTTAAAATTTCCAAAATCCCAGTCAATTAAAGGTCAAAGCAAAACAAGTTAGGATCGCGTTACTCGCGCTTGTTTTCCCGCCTTTGGCGCCGCCTGCCTACATGTGTCTGGTTTGCGTTGTGATTGGTTAATCGCATTGCCTGCGTCTCTTGTAATTGGTCAAAATAATTGCCTTCTGTAAAGGCAAACAAGCCTTTAACAGGTTATTCTTGTTAACGTACCCAGGGATTCCTTCAAAAGGACAGAAAGTACTTTGTCGCTCGAGTCTTTCCGTACGGAGGTTACAAAATAAAGGCAGCGGGAAAAATGGACGTAAAATCTCTCAAGGAAGCCGAAAAAGCTGTGCTGGAAAGTCTGCCAGATGAAACAACCAAGATTAAAAACATGGAAGACCTACAAAAATATGTGGCGAAAGGTTACGCAGATGTGCCTTTAAAAATGCCCGTGCTTTTACTAACAGGTAATTGTCAGTATATAGAGCGAAAATCCCGGAAATAGCTTTGGGGGAGGAACAAGGGAGAGAAAAAAAGTTCTTGGGGGAGGGGGGTGAGGGGGAACAAGAATATCTCACACGAGACTACGATGACTGAGGAAATGGGCTTTCCTTGAGAAATGGGTCTATTACTGTATATAATTTTGCACTTAAGGAGGTATGACAAATTCTAAGAACACAAAAGCAAGGAAAAGAAAACCAAAATCAAAAAATGTCGCTTACCGTCTGTTTTCATGCGCAATTTCGTCCGCTTACAAGGTCGGATTGTCTCTTGTCAGTTCAGGGCTATTTGTCCGATTGGCTGTATATTGTCCGCTTGTGTAACCGAAAAATGCTGTTTCAGTGGGCACGTGGAATTTCGCTTCTAAGTGGAATTTTCTTTGAAAAAGAAGAGCCCCCGAAATGGGCCTTTTCGATATATTAAAATTCAGCTTGAAAGAGAGGTTTAGAGAACAAAGACAAAGGAAAGTGGATGATTTGTAAATATTTTCCACATTCATTCCAACGTGTTTCGATCGGTTTTGTCCTCACTGCTTCACTATGAAGCTGAATATTTGATATTTCGAAAATGGCTTTTTACGTTTACCTCTACGCATTCCAGCACTCGGCAAAGTCCCTTTTTGACTTATGGCTGTTTCTGCTTAGGTGGCCTCATAAACCACAAATGAGCCTTTTTAGAGACATCACTGCCAAGTCGGCCATCTCTGCTGGAGAAAACAGGACAGCCACAACACCGGGGACTTCATACCCTACACTTCTCCAATAGTGTGTGGGTTATTTAACATGCCTCAGGAAACTTTATATGAACATAGCAGATATTTGTGAGGCGGGGCCTACGGTTTATAGTCCTTATATATCCGAGAGGACTTGAAAGTCTAACCATTTGCAGATGAAATTACAAAGGCAGCACTTTCTCCACAGTTATTTTAAGATTCTGAGTGTTGATCCGGCCGGGGTGTCCCACATGACAGCTAGCCCGATGCTCAACCAACTGAGCCACCGGTGCGTGGTAAAAAACGCCGCACACGGA
>NC_090893.1:32258713-32266213 GCF_036669925.1 Montipora capricornis
GTATGCAGAAATTACATCATAGCCTAAAAGGAACAGCTAAATAAAAAGGTCTTAACTCTTCCCTTAAAAGAACTTAAGCATGTTGTAGTTCTTATTTCATCTGGTAAATTGTTCCAGAGTAAGGGAGCAATGACTGAAAAGGCACGCTTTTCGGAGTGTTCTCCTAGGTGTATATTTAATTAAGAGTCTGATAGATTTTTATGTCCAATTTTGTGATATGCTTTAAAAGTCAAGATCAAAATCTTGAACTCAATCCTTGACTTGACAGGCAACCAATGTAGTTCTTTCAAAATCGGGGAAATGTGGTCGTATTTATTTGAGTATGTGAGTGGATGGGCAGCAGCATTTTGAACATATTGGAGCTTTTGCAACAGAAACTGAGGGAGGCCAGAGAAGAGAGAGTTACAGTAATTGATACGAGAAGTTGCAAAGGCATGTATAAGGATTTCACAGTGCTTGTGCAATGGGAAACGTCTAATAGCGGCCAAATTACGCAGATGATAAAAAGGTGTTTTGCACAGGGAGTTCACTTGCTTGTTCATTGACAGGGTGTCATCAAAATAAACACCGATGTTTTTAGCCAAATCAGTAGCTACGATTCACTGCCTGCCTAAATGGAGCTTAGGTGTGGAGGAGGACAATGACTAGCGTACAGCACCAAGAGCTCAGTTTTATCGTTATCGAGTTTAAGCTTATTGGCTGTCATACAACTATTATCGTTAATGTCAAGGATACACGTTTCCACCTCAGACTTGGAATATTCGGGTTCACCAGGACATGATGAGTGAAAGGAAACATAAATCTGGCTGTCATCGGCAAAGAAATGATATAGCATATCATGACTTTGACAGACATCACTCAAAGGTGCAGTGTATAGTAAGTACAGGAGAGGACCAACCACAGATCCTTGGGGAAGGCCATAGGGAGGAAGATATGAACAGTTCGAAGAATTGCTCCCGACATGTCCAAACTGGCTTCCGTTTTCAAGATAGGACGAGAACCATGCCAGTGCTTTTCCTCTGATTCCAAAACGGCAGCTGAGTCTTGTAAGCAGTATTTGATGGTCAACTGTGTCAAATGCAGCTGACATATCCAGTAGAAAAAGAATGACGCAGTTCTTTTTGTAAAAGCTAAAGAGAATGTCGTTTTGAACTTTTAGCAAAGCAGTTTCTGTGCTATGATCTGGCTTGCCAGCTGACTGCAGGGGCTCCTGTAGGTCGTTTTTGACAAGATGGTGGTTCAGTCTATCAGCAGCAATTTTCTCAATAGCCATAGCAATAAATCTTCGGTTGGAGATAGGTCTGTAGTTCGACAGCTGTTCATTATCAAGCAGAGGTTTCTTGATCCTTGGTTCGTTCCATGGCTGACTGTTTAAGTATTTCGGGCACACATGCCTCAGCAAATGACAGATTCACTATCCTCAAAATGTTAGAGAAAAGGATGTTGATACAGGCTTTCATGACGCTGCCTGGTAATGGATCTAATATGTATGATTTAGCACAGGCATTAACCAAGAAGAGTTGATAGCTCATTCACTGATGTTGGACAAAGGGAGTGTAGTTCATTTACAGCCAGGGCCACACAACTTGTTCATCAGGATTAAAATCTGGGGAATTTAGGCCCTTCCTGATTGTTTCCACCCTTTGCAAGAAGAAGTTGGCAAATAAATTTGCAAGCTAGACAGCATTGTGGTACTGAGGTAATTTTCTAGGTGCCTTGCGGTTTAACATTTTTGTCAACAGCATTAAACAGAGTAACTTGATTAGAATTATTTTCTTCTACGATTGAGAAGAGGAAAGTCATTTTGGATTCATAAATAAGGCTGCTGATCAGATTGCATTGGTTAACGTAAAGTTGTCTGCTAATGGTGGATCTGACCTTGCACCATTGCACCATTGCACCATTGATGCTCAAGTCTTCTCCTTTTCGTTTTTTTCATCTTAATCCAGTCCGTGTACCATGGCACATGGTGCTTATTAAGAGGTGCATGCTGATCCAAAATTGATAACAGGGTCTCATCATACAGAGATGTTAGATCTGTGATGTTCTCAGTGTTCGCAGCATCTGTGAGAGACGAACTGCTAATGTCATCAGCAAATTGTTCCATGTCGATGGACTTTAATTTCTGATAATTAATTTTCCTTCGAGGATAGCATGGCTTTGATATGGATATCTTGCAGAGCACAGCGTAGTGATCAAAGATTGCTGGGTCAGTCACGGATACATGTGGAATAAGGTCATTGTCGTCAGATCTAGTGATCACGAGGTCAAGGGTGTGGCCATTCTTGAGTCTCCTCTTGAGTCTCTCCTCCTTATTTATTGCTTTACTATTTTGTTCATTTTTTAATTAACATCAACACTTCTTTTACAACATGAAAAAATATTTCAATAACAAAAATAACGATATTATTATTAATAATTAATAAATATTATTAATTATTAACAAATGTTATTAATGTGAAGGCAATCAAGGATGAGAATTTGCAGTCATAGCAGTTTATGGTCCTTATATGAGAAGACCAGAGTCTAACCATACGCGGATTTCAAAGGTAGCACTTTTTCTTCTGAGTTATTTAAAGACCCTGCGCGAACTGATGACCGCAACCTTCCCAACAACTTTTGACCACAATTGTAGCATCACTCACCAATTAAAGCATTACCATCTTCTTCCAGCTCATTTACTACAATAGTGCCAACATGCCACGATATGGTATTTGATTTATGGCCTAGCAGTTAGTGAGATAATTGCCCACAGAACCTAGTTTTTGTCACTGCCATAAAATTGACTGAGGTAGATTGGCGAATACTCAGGAAAGTATTAACTGTTCTTTTAAATGAGCTGGAGGGAGATGGTAATGCTTTTATTGCAGGGTTGTAATTAAGTTTTGAAGCAGTTGTAGCACTCAAGATTTCACCTGTAACATGTAAATACATGGCCAAAGGCCATGTATATGAAGGCCCAAAGGGCCTGAGCTGCTATAAAGGGGGTCTGGGGGCATGCTCCCCCAAAACATTCTTAAAATTAGACCCTCGGGAATGCATTTTCCTGCACTCTGAGAAAAAAAGTGATGAAAATAAAACAGGGTAAAAAGATAAATTTCAAAATGAATAAAGATAGCTACATACTAACCATGGGGAAATGGTCATGCAACACAGAACCGTGAAAATTGGTCAGCAGAATGATTATTTTATATCAAGTATGGTGCATTGATAATGATTTTGTTGCTGAAAATGCCGTTGGAATCCAACAACGATCGATCGGGGGTGTTCTCCAAAGGTTTTTTACAGAAAATGTTTGGATTTTTACCAAAATCAGGAACACAGACAACACAAGGGAGCAATTATATTTTCTTTAAAAGGTAAATGTTTATAAATAAATTTCAATTTGTTTTACTTCATCACCCGTAACATTGACTGGGCTCAGCCGTAACAGGTGTTACGGTTTACAGGCCCTAATGACATCCCTGCTTTATTGGACTCCAATTACAGAAAAATTGGACAGTTGGCAAAAATTAAAGAAAATCCACCTCCTGGTAATATTATATTTTGAGGTACCCAGGGTTCACAGTAGAAGGTGGCACCTGGTGATTGATTGCTACCTACTTTGCGATTTAAAGCCGCTTACATCTACTTTACATTCTGCTTGCTTTTCTCTTGTCATATCTTATACAATATAATTGGAAAAAAAAAACTACCAACTAATATTGCGGGTGCTTCGACACGTGACAACTGCCATGTTTTCAATGATGTAAACATCCAGGTATACGCAAAATTCACTAGAGCCCAGCCCTTCACGTTGAAATAATTCAATTCCAGGCCTACACAGTCTGCTTTTTTTTTTCCGAAACGTTTTAGATACAATTTTTCAAACAAGCTGACAAAATTTGATGATGCAGCTGTAAGAGAAATAATCCTAAATATTTTTCAATTTGACACCCAAAAGGGTGGAAATTGCATTTCTGAGCTTCAATATTTTCAAAATTATTTGGGGGAGCATGCCCCCAGACCCCCTAGTTTTGAGTTTTTACGGCTCCTCAATTTGTCACAGCCGCCTACCTAAAGTTCAGCAAATCTTATTGAGAACCATGGGTACCAGTCGCTAAATAATATTAACTCCTTGATTTACCATGTTGGTGGGATCCAACACATCCAATCTGTCTGTTGTGCTACTGTCACAACCACCTGTTGCAATTGCAGGACATTCACTGATTGATGGCTGCAATGTTCTCTTGGGTGAAGATGAGGAATGTTGAACAGGACACCCAGTGGCTTGAGTTTGCGTGATAATGGCCGCACTGGCACTACTGTCTGCTACAACTGGGTTGGAAGTTGACCCACCCATCTCTAGAGAGAGGAGATTGCATCTGTTAAAGTTTCTTCACAATGTCATTTCAAAAGTACTTTTTAGTTGAAATTTCAAGAGGAAGACTGTTTACTTTAACTCCACTTTTTCATTAATCGGTCCGCCATTACTTGGTGCAGTTCCGACTAATAAGCTTTCAGCAATCTGGATCAAGAAGAAAGTGATTAGACGTCATTTATTCACTAGCGTAAAAATGTAGTGAGTGAATGCGACTTAATTAGACTAAGTATGCAGAACACGAATTTGACAATTCTGAAATCCAAAAACTAATAAATCCAAATTCATTCCGTTCATTTTTAAGTTGGTGAGTAAATGACGTCACTTTCTTATCGGCCGGAACTGCACCAAGTACCGGTAATGTCGAACTGAAAAAGGTGGAGTTATAATAAACAGTCTTCCTCTTAAAATTACTACAAAAAATTTCGTCAGTTGAGCATTCAACACAAATACGTTTCAAATAATTGTATGAAGAAAAAAGAAAATAAATTTTTGATCGTAGTAGCACTTTAACATGCACCTAACCACAAAATGTTTTTCATTTTCTGCCAGTGAATAAATCTTGACACCTTTATCAAACATTTAGCTAATGGATGGAAAAGACCGACAATAAATACAATACCTGAGGTGCAAACAGGGTCACTGAGGAATCAGAAACTTCATGATACAAATTAAAGGTTGTGAAAAGCATGGGTTTATACACCTTATTTTCCCAAATGGCCACAATTTTAAGTATTCTTTTGCTTGCTTGAAAATTGTTGCCTTGTTCTTAATTAATAAACTTAAAATTCAAACGAACGTCATTTTAACCTTGAACGAGACAACAAGAGCTAATTTGCATGCAAACAAAAGAATTTTAAAATGGTGGCCATTTTGGAATAAGGTGTATAATTATTACCATTAGGAGAAGGGATGATGCAGTGGTGAGAGCACTCTCCTCCCACCAATGTAGCCCGGGTTCGATTCACAGACCTTCTCCTCAAAGACCAACCTATGGTTTGATGTGAGTTGATTCGATTTGATTTTTGTGTGCCCAATTATGAGTACCCCTGTGCTACGTGTAAATACAATTAAAAAACTAATCTAGCTTTGACCCCTCAGCGCAGGGCTCCTCAATGACAAAAAAAAGTACCTGATGTTAGACAGTCAAACCTGCAACTGCCACTATTGGAAAGGAAAGGAAAGGAAAGGGTTGTTTATTTTTTTGCAGAACATGATGCTCTGAGGTTAGGTGCATACATGTATGCTATGAAAGAGATAAATAGTAGAAGACAGAGCCCCTTACTTCCCAATCATTGAACAAAGGGTCTATTGTTCCATTGACCAAAGACCCCAAATACAAAGGAACAGAATCATATTTTAATAAATTAAAATCCGATCTAAAATGCAAAGTAAAAGGTCCACGAATACTTAGCCTTACAATGTCAAAAATGAATAGAAAGATTACAAGAAACAACAGTAAATTGACCACACACTTTAATTAATACTTCTGACTGTCTTCGTTTTAGGCAAACAGTTCATTAGCCTACATTTCTGGTGTACAGTAGTACAATTTTGCTAATAGCAAAATTGTACTACTGTACACAGTTTTATAGCAACTGGTCAGTAATAAGTTAGCAAAATGGTCAGCTTGAATGAGTCCAACACAACTGAAAAACTCACAACACTTGTACATGACTTTAACTAACTTAAAGGTGGCTTGCGTGAATAAAACTAATGCTATTTGAAATTTAACTGGCGTGTGCATGCAACTTTGCTGTAAACAATTAAAACAGACAGTTCAGCAAAACACCTTCTGTTATGTTATCTGTTTAAAAAAAGGTCTTAATTGGTAGAGCTCTCTGAATTTTGCTGAGATTCCTCTCAAGTGAACCAAGACATTTCAAGTAACCTTGCATCTCAAAGGGGCTGTGTCACTATGCAACGGAATGTTAACCCAGACATTACTGTTAAGCAAGACAAATCAGAGCTTCATGTCCAAAAATGCACTTATATCCAGAAATACATGTAATTAGATGCAAGCCCAATGTGATATCCAACACAAAGTATCCCTTCAAGTCTAACCCTTTCCTACCTATTTCTAACAAATTATACAGTTAAGATAAAGGTTATAGTTATCTTTAGCTTAGCATAAATGCAGCTATTTATCGTTACTGGAGGATCTGCACTTGGGGTATACTTTGTGACGTTAATTGTCTGTATTCTCATGTTCGCATATGATGATCTGTAAGTTTTTGATCTGTGAGTTTTTAATTCTTACAACAGTTACTTCTTGCAGCTTTCATGTTTTGTTTCTAACCGACCAATTGAGCCAGTTTACTTGTTTAATGAAGCCGTTAAAGGAACGTTGCGTGGCAATGAAAATGATCTATTGCACGTAAAACTTTCAGTGGTCGAGAAACTATCGATATAAAAGCTGTGGTGAATCAATTCCCAGAGTTCAGCTTCCGATATTCACATAACAGAATATTCTACCTCTTCCGTATTTTCCTCTTGTACATTTCCACAGTAGTCACATGCACCTCTTGAGCGGCTATTTTTTAATTTTGTTGTAATATTTAAGTGAATATTTACATTTCATCTTTCGGCTGAGCAAGCCTTCTATGTCTGTTCCTCACAAACTTATCTATTTTGCTTCAGGGTGAACTATTAACACAATCATGAGGTTGAGAGGCCATGTAATTGAAAATCTAACATCTCTGAGATACAAAAACAGACTTGCGAATTATCGCAAATCACAATGCTGACAAGCACAAAAGCAAAAGAAATGGTTAATAAACATGAATTTTTTTACTATCAGATTGTTTTTGGGTTAGAGTAAAATGATATATCACGCAAATGATGTAATTTCATGACACTCAAAATTCGCAAAAAGCATGAGTAATTTAAACAATCTTCGCGCTATCAAGTCTTAGCAATAAATTGGATTAACCAGGAAGTTAAAGAAATATTGTTGGCTTCCCAAATAAACTGCATTTTAAACTATAATGACAAAACAGATCTTTTTCTGAGACAAAAAATTCCTGTCTCCTCGCGTATCACATGTAAATGCACATACTCAAATTTGTTAAGCTTGAATATTACACAACATGATGAGTTCATAAAGGCCATCTTTTCCAGCGAAAAACTATGTTATCAAA
>NC_090893.1:32271213-32283713 GCF_036669925.1 Montipora capricornis
TGTCAAATAAGGACTTAATGCAAAAAAATGTGTCTCTTCCTTTTACCTAAATTACTCTTCTATGTAACTTGATAGTAGTATAATGAAAGTCACCTTTTTATGAAGACTAGTACTAAACTATTCTATATATATCTACTACACCTCTGTTTCACATTGTACAAACGAGGAACTTAAAACCGGGGTACAACGCAGTTACGATCAACAGACGAGGATTTTGTGAAATATGATGAAAAGTTAAACAAATTGTAAAAATGCGAGTCCCCGAGTCCCCGAGTCCCCGAGTCTCCACGTCCCCACGTCCCCGAGTCCCATGTCCCCTGTCCCCGCATCCCCGTCCCAGTTATCGACACAGCTGCTGGGTCCGCCATTTTGATATTTTCATGCTGCTTGCTAAGAGAGCCCATGTCAGACCCCGCACCGGTGGCTCAGTTGGTTGAGCACGGGATGTCACGCGGGAGGTCGTGAGTTCAACTCTGGCCGGACCAACACTCAGGGTCTTTAAATAACTGAGGAGAAAGTGCTGCTTTTGTAATTACATCTGCAAATGGTTAGACTCTCTAGTCTTCTCGGATAAGGACAATAAGCCGGAGGTCCCGTCTCACAACCCTTCAATGTTCATAATCCTGTGGGACGTAAAAGAACGCGCACACTTGTCGTAAAGTGTAGGGCATGTAGTTCCCGGTGTTGTGGTCTGTCTTATGTGATGCATCATGGTTGGGAGGGTAAATGCTCGGAAATATTAGCTACACCAAGCTACTCTAAAAATCCGACGGTAAATAAAGATATATGATGATATGATATGATGTCATTACGGTCAGCCTGAGCTAATATATCGGCCTACACTTCATATGATTAACCGGTGAATGTCCTTACGAAACAAGAAATTGGGCGCACATGTGCACCTGTGAAATTCTCACGTAACAATAGGAATTCTCACGTAACAATAGGAAACTTCTGCAACGAACAGCGAGGCCATTAAGGGCAAAAATGAGTGCTGCACGTTCAGCATGCATCTTTAGGGAGTTTTAAGCACGCAATTTTTTGAGACGCGGAGGACAGTGGTGTCTCCCAGATTTTTATACTAATCATCACTAATGGAGAAAATATAGTTAGCAATGTCAATGTGGTTGTGTGAAGACAAGTTAAAAGGGGAAACAGCTCACTTCCGGTTGCCGTCCGCGGCTCAAAAACGCGCGTGCCTAATCAGTGCAGCACGTGCAGAATGCATCCTTCTCTGAAACAATGTGAAAATACTACATTTGAGGTCCTGACGACAACTTGAGCCTGCAACAGTTTGTCTTTTATTCTATACATATTACCAGCAAAGGTTTTCAAACCAGTTGAAGCTTGCCAATACGCGAACGGAATTGAATAACTGTGGAGAAGTCACGATTGCGGAACAATTAATCTTCAAGTGACGTTTTCGTTGGTAATGAAGACGTCCTACCCAAAGCTCTCTAACAGCTTATTACGTGGAATGCCGAAGGCATCCACGTCTTAAAACCGGGCTAGTGTCTTTTTTTGTTGGTAGTCACAAATGTGCATACCTCACGGATATTGAATTAATCCCCGATCGGGTGGACTGACTTATATTCCCTCCAGAATTTCCAAACTTCCCTGCCTCGAGGGGAACTCCTATTCTTCCCGACCCATCACGATTCTTCTCTGTTAGCGCGTTAGACCACTCGGCCACCGTGACACACTTCCGTTAGGCTAGTGAAAGCAAACATTTATAATAGAATCTTTCCCCCCGCCATGATTGTTTCAGTATTAAACTATTCGATAAAGTGGATAGATGCTTTTTCTTTGAGAAAGGCAAGCTTTAAAGGTAAGGAGAATTTTCTACGTTATTTCTAGATCTTGCTTCGTACTTGTGTGTTCCACTGTGAACATTATTATTTTGCATAGAACGAATACTTCATTATAAGCATTTTGCATAGAACGAATACGTAGATTCGTTTCTCGGCCAAGGGCTACAGTTGTATCAGCCTTGAACAGCATTTGGGAGTAGAGGATAAAACTCGTCTTAAAACCCAGTTTCCCAACAACTGGCCCAGGATGATAAGTTGTTGAACTGTGATTTGTAATAAGTTTTTCGGATGATTTAAGGCTCATCCTGTAATTTTTGGATGAAAGGAGTTAACGAAGCAAGTAAAAAAATTTAAGTTATATTACAGATGTATCTTTCTGGTAATCTTTCGCCATTTTCCGAAGTCTACCTGTACTTGAAGTTGACTGTAATTGGACAATTTGTGTTAACTGTTTGCGCACTCCACGGATACGCCCTTGTAGGCGCCTTGTTTTGTTTAAAGTTGTTTAAAGTTGGTCCCTAGTCATACCTGGCTAGATCCAGTACTTTTCGGGTAGTTTGTCCCCACGAAGAACTGAACTATCCAAGAATCAAGGAAAATAGACTGTTGTAAGATGAGGCACACAAATGCCTACAGCGGAAGCTATGTACGTTACAACGTTCTGAGCATGTAATAGTTGTACACTCGGACTAAAGATTACAAGCTATCACTTTGCACACGCCTTTGTTTCTTTCAAAGTTCTTACTTTGCACATGTCTTCGTTCGCTGTCAGGGAGGGACCTTGCCCAGTACCCAACAACGCGGTTTCCCACCACTGAAATAAACGCGCATGATCAGTTTTGTAGTCTTCTATATTGAATCATTGGAAATACGCATGACCGCCAAGTTTCAAGTTGTAACTGGCTACTTTAAAGTGCTAAAATGTGGGATATCAAACAATCTTTGGCCACTCTTACCGTAACAATCGGTTGAACATTATCCACAAAACATTCCTCGTTAAAGATGGGGTCTTGCCACAGGCATAACTTGGAAAAGTTCGAGAACTGTTTCAATGGACTGCCGAAAGTACTGGCTTTAAATTGCTTTTCGGTGATTGCGAAGTGATTGGCTCGTTTTGATTTTCTGCATTTGATGTGATTGGCCAAGTTAAATACTTTGTTTTTGTTAGGATAACCAATAATGACATACACAGAGACAGCAACATATCACATTATATTAGCTATACATTATCTATATAAGAATTAATGATAGTTTACGTTTCTGAGTTAATTAATGAATTTACACATTGGATTATTATAAAATCAAGTTTCGTTTCTGTACAAGAAGAAAGTCAGGTCTTAGAAGCCAAGACCGAAACATGACTAAAATATAAAATATATAAATAGGTTTCTTAGCAAATCCACCTAAACTTTTACTTTTTGTAAATCCAGTTTATGATACAAAGCCATGTCTGGCTAAAATTCGACGCCTCTCTGGGAGCTCTGGAAGTTACATATCCCTACCGTCAAACTATTAAATTTAACAAGAAAAGTTAAACGTCAGTACCAAAAAGCCTATACTTCACCATTTTCTCCTTACGAAAAATTAAAGGTCCCGAAACTTTACGGCCATTGTCGGGTGTCACAATTTCTTCTGTATCTCAAGAACGGAGAGGATTTAAGTCGTCAACCTTTACAGACCCTTTTCTTTTAGTTAGCTTGAAAACATGTTAAAAGATCGGCTTTCCAAAACAAGCGGTTGGCAGTTTCAAAAATGCCTTTTCGGGCCCGAAAAGTCACAGTTTTCGGGACTTTCGAGAAACGGGCCCCGAGGCCTACATCTTAAATGACATCACAAACTCGCTCTACAGTTCTAAAAGAGTTTTTGCTTTGGAGAGCACTTTTTGACGTCATCTTAGGGATTAGACCCATTCCCTTTCACTAGCTCGGTCGTTGTTCAAATGGCATTTGATTTATATTACGATTGGTCATTTGATTGTATCAGTGTGTCTGACGTGATTGGCCAAAGAAACAAAAGTGGTTTACGATTACGGTGCTAAACTAAAAACGATTCTAACAGCAAATTACTTTTTAAGGTTGTTCATTTATCTGAGTTGTCCACCAATCACGCACGTCTCCTGCAAACTCATTCACCTCTGAAAAGCTCCTCTTTCTCCCGGCTTGCCAGATCCAGACACATCAGGCGAACTTTTTCTTTTCTCTGAGCCCGAGAGTTCCTCGGGGAACGTTACCGAACTTTTACCACCATGCGAACCTCTTCGGCCTGATTTCTTCCTTAGCGGCGGTGCGGAGAGTAAAATGGACGGCCCTTTTGAAGACGAAGAGACCGAAAAATCATCGTCTTCGCTGCTATCGTGTTCACGGGCTTCATGCTCAGCTTCATCTTCACGCTCTTGATCCTCACTGGCTGAATTCTCAACGCTTTCAACGCTCGAAGCAGCCGGGCTTTTGTTTTCGTGAAACTGCACACCACCAGCTAATGGGATACCACCCTGCTCTAAGTGTCGGATCCATTCCCGCTCGGCACGTTTCCGGCGAAGATTTACGAACCAGTCGCGAATGGTCTGAATAGCAACTTCCTCTTCGATTTGATACTCTAATTCCTCTCGCTCCAGCAATTCTTCTAACTGTAAACTTCGGCTGATGTCGACGGAACGATAGGCAAGCACGCCGATGACGTCATGAAATGAAACTTCTCCACCGTTACGAAGCTTTTCAATTTCGCAACACATGTGTTTGAACAATAACGAACTACTGTCGACCTCTAAACGACCTTTGAGCAAGCGAAGGACCAGTTTTGCTTGCCTCACAGTTAAAACGCCCCTGCGGTTTTTGTCTACTAAGTTCCATGTGAGCTGAAAATCTCGCAGATCAGTGTTGCTAATAAGAGAATCTTCATCACTAGAGTAGAAGAGCGAAAAATTCTCAATGATAACAGCGATAAAAAGATTTAGAAAAACGAACGTAACGATCAGGTAAAACGACATGAAATAAATGCGCGCAGCTGCGGGAAATCCGCAATCACTTTCCCAGAAATTGGCATTCTCCGTGCAATACGGTTTAACCAACATACAGTCATGCATAACTTTGTTCCAGTCTTCTCCGGTTGTAATACGGAAGAGCAGAAGCATTGCGTTGAAGCTCGTTTGGAAGTTTGCGTGACGGTTTAAGACTTCTCCATATTTTACGGTTCCGAATAAGATGACTCCGGCTAAGGCATAACTGAACATGAGAACTACCAGAACAGCGATGATGAAAAAACTCTTGACTAGCGACATCACTACTGTCAACATCAACATCTTTAGTGTATCGTGTTTACCGGAAAGTGTCAGAAAACGAAACAGAATAATAACCATTCCAAAGACAGTACTTCCAGAATATGGTGCTTCGGTCCCTTTCAAAGAGAAATTCAGGGTCACCCAAAGAACACCAAGACTCGTCAGCAGCAGGTCAAACCGGTTACGCCTGCTTCGCCAGTATCCCCGAAACGTGAATGCGATGAGTTTCAGCACCATGTCGACCACGAACAACAGCGAGCACACGGCAGCGACGCTTGTCAGGGCGTTACGCAATTTGGGCTTATCCTCTGATGTCCACTGGATGACCGTAAGCGTCGCGCAATCTATAACCACCAGGAAAATCACGATGCGTTTGTAAATTAAAGATTGCGTTGCATCAAAGAGTAACGTTCGGATGCCTTCGGTGTCAGGTCTGCGAGCAAGATGCAGAGGTTGCGCGAGACGAAGACGTTTCTTAAGGTCTTGCCAACGACGCTGATCAACCGTGAGTAACGCAATCCCCTTATGTTCGTTGAAATTCATGACAATCACGCCGACAAACAACGTTAGCCCAATCATGCTACCAATAAGTACATAGATATGGACATAGAGACTATACGCGGGCGCGACCACTGCCTGTATGACATCGCGAACTTCCAACCAACCTTCCAAAGAGAGAACTTCAAACAAGGCGAAAAACGCTCTTATGATGTCATCAAAGTCGAAATTTCTCGGGTTCGTCCATACCCGCGGAACAGTTATCTTTGAGGTGCCAGGCAAGTCCCGAATCCCGCGAGGAGTGGCAATGTCGATTTCGAAAGTTCCTACGCAGCGTTTTGGGTCCTTGATGGGCTGATCGTTGCAGCTGCCAAACTTTCCGGAGAACACTTGGACACCATAGCTGGCAAAAATGAACATGAGCATTAGCTGTAATGCGCTGACTTTAAGGATTTCTTTGTATCCGCCAACAAGCTCTAGAATGACTTGCTTCATCTTAGGGACCAAAGTCACGAGACGTAAGGGACGAAGGCACCTTAACACCATCAACAACTGAGCCCCTGATCGAGCTGGTATTGGATGTGGTTGCCAAGCAACATATGCAAGAGACACGAAGTAGATGAATACATCTAGTACGCCACCAAAGTTCTGGATCACAGCGTTCGGTGTGAAAATCAAACCATTTGCCAGAATGCGGACACCAAGTTCAATGCTCATTGCTACAACAAACAGGTATTCGATCACCTCTGTCCAAGAATTAACGAAAGTCCGTTCTTTTGGAGTCTCAAACATCATAGCTATGCAGGAGACCAAAGTGACAACAATCATGATCCATTCCATGTAGGTTTGTGACGCGAAACATTTCTGGAGTCGTTCAATGGTTAAGAAGTGATTGCGTGACGCGCGATCTCTGAACCCAGGTGGGATTATGTCGCGTGCGTTCACCATGCCCTGTAAAAACCTCCGAAGCCACGAGTCACGCTGCAACGAGAAAAGAGGTTGATCAAAATATGGATGGTTTTCTCGCAATTTCTCTTCTTGGGCTTTTCGCTTTCGCTGAGCTTCTTCACGTTTGACACGAACCCATTGGATATCAAAATCTTTGCCGATATTACTGTCATCTTGACTGAGCTGAACACTCGCTGCTTGACTTGGAATTTGCGTAATTCGTTTCACCCTGCCTTGAGGAGTAACCTTTGGGGACGACTGCGGTTGCTGACGGTTTCGGAATCGCCTCGAGGCTGATCGGAAAACCGAGGTCGAGGCGGCTGTTTGCTTGTTCACGTCAATCATGTTTCTTAGGGAGACTTCGGTTGGTGAAAGTAAGGCGAAAGTACGCCGGCGATTCGAATCGTTAATCAACGCAGTGATGCTCGACTGTTTTCGCACGAACTTTGACGTCTTATCCACTTCGGATATTGTTGAATTTAGAAGTTTCATCGAGACAGTTGTCCGTCTTCTTCCCCTTAAACTTTCAACATCCCCGACCCGAAGTCTCGAATCTTCACTCAGTGGGAGTTCCAGACTAGAGTTGTCAATAAATTTTTTCATGAAACTGTCACGGATCTTCGGGGTGAAAAAATCCGAAGTCGTTTTGATCCGACTCATTTTTACCAATCGAGGGTCGTCACGAAAACGCTCGAAGACACGGAGCCGCATCGGAAGCGCCTGAGTGGAGTCTCGGGATTCTCCGCCCATTTTCTTCTGTTTCATGATCTTGACTTCTTCATCGAGTTCTAAATTATCCAGGATCACCGCCACAAAGACGCTCATGATGATTAAGGAAGAAAACAGATGTACAGCGAGAATTATGGTAGCTACACCGGTTGCCAGGATAGGATTCTTCGTTTTGACGATTAATTCATCCAAGATTTCTACCCACCCTTCCTGGGTTATGATTTGGAACATGGACTCCACCGATCGCACAAAAGTACCGAACTTTTTAGGGTCTAAAGTCAGAAAGAACTGCATGCTTATTACAGACGAGACCATTACAAAGAACAACGTAAACATAATGGCGCTACCCAGCTTTTTGCCGGTGCCGAAAATTTTCTCACAAAATTCTTGGAGCGATGGAATGGCACCGACTAGTCGGACAACCCTCATTACGTTAAAAACTGCTAGGAAAACTGCTGTCTCGGATATTAGTATCGGGAGCGCACACACTGTACTTCCCACAGCTAGAACAAACTCTGTTACATGCATCCGGCTGACGAGATATGGGCGAAAGCCCATGCACGTAATTTTGAGCAGGACTTCTAAGTCAAAGATAATGGTGAAGCCAAATTGCGCAAACTTTCGAGAGGAATATGAAAGCAATGCTTGTAGTAGGGCGTCCAGAAGAACAAAGAACCACATCGTGTACTTGAAGTAGACGGAGTGGACGAGTTGTCGAATGCGCAGAGGTGCGTGACCTTTGACGGCTTCGTGGTCGACGGACACCAAATGCCAACCTCTGCTTCCGTCTTTGATGACTTGGGACGCGAGCCGAGCCGAAGTACGCTTCGAAGATTTCCGACTGTACATATACAGACTTCGAATATCGGCGAAGGTTTCCGAGACAACAGCGATGAATACGTTCTTTACAAGCCATGCTACGAAGAAGATCAGCAAAACAAAGTAAACAATGACTAAGGCATGTGACCTGAAATCCATCATGCGGTACATAATAAGCACCCAGCCTTCTTGTGTGGAGCTTTCGTAAACGGTTAAAACACTTGGCAAAAAATAGCTGAAAAAGTCTTTGTCTGCGCCATTTGTTTTATTGAAGTCAATATGAACACAGTTAAAGCCTTGGGGACAATAGTAACCTTCTTCGCCGGTCCTGTTGTTACAAAGGTGATCTGTAAGCAAAATATCGTTGTATCGAATGTGGTTTAAATCAGCTGTGTTCTTGACGCAGTAAAAGTTCTTGCGGCCGAATAACTGCACTCCGATAAGAGAACCAAACGCCATAAAATACATCAAAAAAAGCGTAACAGCCCAGATTTGCCGCTTGCATCTACGGGCGACCGATTCAGGTAGGCTTATTGTAATAAGCTCGCTAAAAAACCGTATAATAATAAGAGCTCGAGGAGCCCTCGGAATGGAAAAACCCACGTAGCCATGTCTTTTCCCAGCTAAAGAATCGTAGCCAAAAGTACCTGAAATCTCGACGACTTGAAGCACAATGGAGACAAAAATAAAAAACAACATACTCGCATCAAAAACACGCTGCGGTCGCCGTAAATAGGCCTTCTGTTTTTTCCAAAGACCCCACATTTTGATTTGAGCAACCATTTCGGTAGTGAAAACAACCGCAACAACAATGTCTAGCACCAGCGTTATGTATTTAAGAGGATGCGATATTTTAAAAGTCTCCGGCGAGTTCATGGCAGTGGAAATCAAGCTTACAACCGCGCAGACTTGAACGAGACGATGAAACCACCACGTTTTGACCCACCAAGTGGGAGAAAAATCTTCATTTTCCTCATCGTCGGTTGCCGCAGATTCAGCATAAGCTAATTGTCGAGGGGGCCATAACGTTGTAGACGAAGAATGGTGGTCTGATTCGACGACAAGCGGTTCTCCTTTCGCTTCCATTTTCTTCACGTCAGTCACTCTCGAAGGTGTTTATTTACATTCGGGAAATTCCGTGCATTAATGTCATCTACCGTAATCACCGAATATGTTCACAATTTTCCGAGAGTTCCGAGAAATTTGTTCCAACGATATTTTATTGAAACTCAACAATCAATTCGTGGCACATGAATTAAAACATTGGTCGACCACGAACAAATTTTATTAAAAAATGACACCTGCTTATATAATACGATCGACTGCCCTTTTTACGATAAATTAACGAAGTCAAATATTGATACGATTATAAATCGATTTTCTTTACCCACGGTGTTATTGTTGCACAAGATGCATCACCACTGGGTTTATTTTAGTGGCTGAGAAACCTACTTTTCATTTGAAGGAGACATACGAGGTATTTGAACTTGAAGACAAAAATGTTTTGTTCCAGATCAAAATTGCTAGCATTTCGCTCAGCAGAAGCAGGAATCCTTCGATCCTATGTAACCGGTCCATTGCGAGCCGGCAAAGGTAGCACTAGCAAGTTCCTTTTTACTTCGGAGTCAGTTTGTCCGGGACATACAGACAAAATGTGTGATCAAGTATCTGATGCGATTTTAGACGCACATTTGGAACAAGATCCTCATGCCAAAGTAGCTTGCGAGGCTGCAAGCAAAACTGGAATGATCATGGCTTTTGGCGAGATTACATCGGCGGCGAAAGTGGATTACCAAGCTGTCATACGAAATACAGTTAAGGAAATTGGCTATGACGATTCCTCCAAAGGCTTTGATTACCGAACTTGCAGTGTTTTGCTTTCAATTGAGGAGCAAGTCGGCGAGATTGCCCAGACTGTGCACTTAAACAAGGAGGAGTTGGAAATTGGAGCCGGTGATCAAGGGCTTATGTTTGGCTACGCAACGGACGAAACTGAACAGTTGATGCCCCTTACAACAGTGTTGTCGCACAAACTGACACAAAGACTTACAGAATGCCGAAAAGATGGGACATTACCATGGCTTCGACCTGATGGCAAAACTCAAGTCACCGTCGAGTACAGTCTGAAAGACGGCGCTTGTATACCGGAGCGGGTTCACACTATCTTGATCTCCAGCCAACATGCACCGGGAATACCCGTAGATGAAATAAGACATCATTTGAAAGAGACTATCATAAAGAGTGCCATTCCTGAAAAATACCTTGATGAACAAACAGTATATCATCTTTTACCCTCTGGAATATTTCTCTTTGGGGGTCCTATGGGTGATGGAGGTCTCACTGGCCGTAAAATTATTGTGGATACATATGGGGGGTGGGGTGCTCATGGAGGCGGGGCGTTTTCAGGTAAAGATCCAACAAAAGTCGATAGGTCTGCAAGTTATGCATGTAGGTGGATTGCAAAGTCTTTGGTTGCTGCTGGTCTTTGTAGACGTGTTTTGGTGCAAGTGGCATATGCCATAGGCATAAGCCAGCCATTGTCGGTTTCTGTTTTCAGCTATGGCAGCAGTGAAATGACTGATGACGCACTTCTGAGGATAATTCAGAACAATTTTGACCTAAGACCAGGTGCAATTATTAGGGATCTGGCCTTGCGCAAACCAATTTTTAGGGCTACAAGTGTCTTTGGTCATTTCAAACCTGGTTTTTCATGGGAGGTGCCAAAGATACTAGAATTTTAGTTGTAATCAAATTGATTTGTTTTATTTTGGATACCAGGTTATCAGCTAATTATTGGAACCTTTACCAAGAATTGTACTTGAAAAGTCATTTGACCAGCCATATTGTTTTCAGTAAAAGAAAAAAAAACAAAACAATTGAACTAGACTAATGTTTGTAAGATCAAGCTCAACATACTCTGAAAGTGCAACCACACTTTAAAATGCCCATGGATAATGAAGTGAACATTTGTATCAATATACATCTACCACTAATACCGTATATACATCCCTTTTTCAATTTCTCAATGGCATAGATTCAGGCAGGTGGTGGAAAAAACACTGACCCCCAGTCCATGGACCACTCTAAAATGGACTGTAACTCAAACGAATGAGTGCCATTGAAAGAACTATATACAGTTGAAGCTCTCACTGCGACCACTCTTGTAAGCGACCAGCTCTACATGTAGTTATGACCACCAATGTAAAACTCTGTTTTAAATGTCACTTTAAGTCTCTAATTGAAAGCTCTCGCAAGCGAGCGTTCCCATAAGCAACCGCGACCACCTTTGGCAGATGTGAATGAGAGTAAAGAAGTTCCTGACCATCATCTTCAGTACCATCCATAAAAATGTACAAATCCCAGAGACTTTTGCTGAAAGCTCTGGTAATCAACCATCCTCTATTGTTTATCATTTTGGTTGTTTATGAGAGCCCATTCTCGTAAGCAACCAGCTCTGCTTGCGACCACTTTTTCGAATTCCCGGGGTGGTCACTTAGGTGAGCTTTGACTGTGCTTACATTGCGTGTACCTTGATTATTTTCGTCCACACGGCCACATGTGACTAAATCCAGGAATGGCACCAGTCTCACTTCACTTACATGAAGTAATAGACCACTTTTGATATAAATTATTAAAATTCAGCTTGGCAAGGAGGCCTAGAGGACACAAACAAAGGAAACTGAATGATCATGTTATTCATTTCTTTTGTTTGTGTCCTTTAAGCCGCACTATAAAGCTGAATTTTAACATACCGAAAGTGGTGAATTGGCCATCACAACAATTATCGAAAGCTTACCTATTTAAAATAGGTTCTTAGACTTAAATACTGTTGACCACCTGTGGGTGTTTGCTTGAAACTTAGTGCTCACTCCAAATAGTATTTTTAGGGTAGTCCATCAGGGTGGTCCATGAAATGGGGGTCAGTGTTTTGTTCAATGCCCATAGATTCATTAAAGATTACATTGTCAAATATTTTTTAAAATGTGAAGCATTGTTTTCAGTCAGAACATTTTGTTATTACTAGTTTTATGTGTTAGTGATTTTTTTTTATGGGTGGGGAATATAGCATGATTAACCACTTCAAATTACCATAGTTCTTAATCATTTAAATAGTGTTCATCCCTGTGATATCAAGGCAGTATTCAATAAAATTTTCATTTTTCATTTTTTTTGTGAAGAACTAGGCCTGGATAAATGACTTGACTGAGACCTCAAATGTTTCTCCCCCTCCCCTAATGAGGTACATAGTGATTGGCCTCCCATCCAAACTGAAAGCAAAAGACTAAACAACATAAAAAATGATGAAGGTTAAAAAACACTTGAAGCTCCCACAAATACCAAATAATAGCCCGAAGAGCTTAAATTACAAAAGCTGCAACGTCAACCTCAATCAGACTTGTTTGGAAAATTATGCAGGG
>NC_090893.1:32288713-32341213 GCF_036669925.1 Montipora capricornis
GAACAACCGGGCCCAGGATTTTATAGCTTTCCCTTGAGTCTGATAGGTCAGTGAAAGGTATAACGTATGTATCTTGGGGATATCTCATTGAGTGGTAGTTAACCCATTAATTTTGCTTCCATTTTCTCTGTTGTAGGATACCAATCCTATCTTTCTGTTCAGTAAATCTACCATTGAATCATCCATACCACCTTCTCCTAGCCTAGACTTAGGATCAGGTCAGTCTTGAGTAGCTGTGAATTCATAGTAAATTTAAGTGTAGCATTAGGTTGGGTCTTGTAAATTCAGGTGTTTTCAGAAATGCTTCTAATTCAATAAGCGTCAGAAGGTGTCCTGTTTATACTCTCCTTCCCAAGTTCAACATGACTCGTGTCTCGGAATACAGACTGACAATCAAGGTCACAAAATGTCCCCTAAATGCTTCATGTACTCCTCAAGTAAGGATAAACAGCTGGATTAGCATGTACTTACAAATAACTCTTAAGTTCCTTTACCCTTACAGCGTACACTACTGTTAGAAATAGGTAGCAAAGGCTTAGACTTAAATGCACCAGTCAACATAAAAACCCTTCCCCCCCCAACCCGGGCCATAGCGGGGAATTTGAATTTGCAGAAAATAGCGCCCCCCTCTAGGGAAATACTTTTGGTCCAATATCCCTGCCCTCGGAAAATTGTGAGAACAAAGAAGATCATGCATATTAAAACGTGAAGGAAACAAATTTAATGCTCTTTACAAATCATCATTCTTTCAACGTTAAACTTTGTTAAACAGTACTCTTCTCTTGTTGTACATTGTGAACCAAGAAAAAAAAGGTAATGTATGCATAATTCCCCGGCGGCATGAAAAAGAAACCGATAAGCATATATCTGTTAGGCATTTTTTAGCAAAGCGAGAGAAGATTTCTTTATTAGGTGTTTTTCTTGTTGCCCAAAATTTTGGGGAGGGAAATCCCTTCTTACTACCCAATCTCATAGGCGAAGGTTATGAATTTTTGCACACTCCCTGCCTGCTGGGGGACCAAAGTCGAGTGGAAAGAAGTTTAAGTCCCCGCAATTTCCCACTATAGGCCGTGTTGGGGTGGGCAGGGATTACTTTGACTGCATAAAGGGACATTTCGTTTTGGTTGTCAAAATTGGGCGTGCATCTAACTAGGTGCATATTAATTTTCTGGACATATAAGTGCATATTAGATAATTTTCTGGTTCTTTAGAAAGAACGCAAAGGAAAGTGATCTATCATTGACCGCATTAGTTGTAATGAAGATGGCTGACAGTCATCACAACTGTCAACACTAAATCACTTTGTTTTGGGCTGTAGACGTTAAAAGAACCAGTAAACTAATTTATTGATTTCACAAACCTGATAAGTGTCTTTAATAACCAGATTGGATCCCAATTTTCTGTACCAATGTTGAATATTAGTGCATGAAATTTGAAGGAACATAACTTTTACTCTGTCTTATGGCAGACATTTTTTAGTCGTCAATGAGGGCCATTTCATGAGGAATCATTAC
The DNA here is from genome assembly GCF_036669925.1 of Montipora capricornis. Taxonomy (NCBI): domain Eukaryota; kingdom Metazoa; phylum Cnidaria; class Anthozoa; order Scleractinia; family Acroporidae; genus Montipora; species Montipora capricornis. The sequence goes on from NC_090893.1 coordinate 32,290,228, forward strand.
CAACCAGTTTACTACATAGCTTAAATTACATATCTCTTTGATCTCATCACATTAGGGAAAAAAGCACTCTTGACATTAAAAAGTTACTCTTCACAACCTGTAAGCTGTAACTTACCCACTATTTATTCACACAGTAAATAATTTTTATATAAGTAAATAATATACTTTAATATTACATGTATGAGCTTAGACTATTTTATTGTTGTTTTTTTTTTCTTTTTCAGAAGCAAATTTAAAAGAGCAAGTTGAAATGTCCTTTAATCTTCCTCCTACTTATGAAACTCTTGTCTCCAGAGCTCAGTTAGCATCAGTGAGTCTTGAACTTGTATCTTCTGTGTGTTTGTGTGTGTGCGTAATTGGCATTCTGCAGACTGGAGCAGCAGGTGTGCGGCTCGGCTGTGACCCCCTAAGTAGTAGAAGTAGTAGTAGGTTGTTTTGAAAGTTTTCAAATTGGAATTTTGAGAACTTTCAGAACATTATTGTACACTTAAATTACAAAATGTGTTTACATTCATACGTTTCATACTTATTGATTGGTTTTCTAACAATATTATTGTAAAATTTCCTTTTGTTGCTTCCCTTTTAGGATTTCCATTTACTTGCGATTGAAATCTCTAAAAGTTGTGAGAGGCTTGTTTGTGAACAAAAACTTCAACAAAAGGGATGGGCAGCTGTTGTGGCTAACTTAGAAAGCATTGCAAGGTAAATATTACCGGTAACTCTTTTAATCCTGAGAGCAAGATATACAGATTTTACTCTGTCTAATGTCAGATGATTTTACTTGTCAATGAAGGGAGCTTCAGGGAACGGCCAAATATCACTTTTTCACCAGTTAAGTGTAAGCAGTGCATTTCAAATAGGACTTCAGGCTTCCCAGCGGTTAAATGTACAGTATCACCATTCCAGGGCTTGGTCTCTTGTGCAAGACACTAATCTCATTGCATGCTACAGGAATCGCATCGCACACAGTGTTGAAAAATCTGCAAGTACAATGGCTTGATGCTCTTTCGTAATCTGAACTGGTTACTGACCACTCCTCAGGTATCATCACTACATGTAGTTTCACTCAGAGTAGCCAATAATTTTATTAAAAGACCAAACATTATCTTCCCCAATCTCCATCGTTAAAGAAATCATTATGCTGTATTAAAGTAAGTACAGTCATGATTTGCATTGAAAGAGTTATTTTTTTATGTTGGATTAATTAGTGAGTTTCGTGCAAGATCAAGCAGTGTCCATCAAATCTATTCTGAATTTCTTGATTCAAGACCAAGATACATTGAGCTTCTTGACAGGTACTGTGACCACAAAATTCCATGCTGTCATGGTCCTCAGAAACTATAATAAGAATAACAACAATAATAATAATAGTAATGATAATAATAATAATAATAATAATAATAATAATAATAATAATAATAATAAACAACGATGTAGAGATGATATTTTTTCAATGGTGACTTGGGGGTCCTTGAAGAATGTGAGTGCTCCTTTGCAGTCCTGAGTGGAACTTAGTGATTGGAGGGTCACAGATTCGTCTCTTCCTGAGAAGGACTCTTGGATTTTAATGGCCCAGCATGAGTCTCCTATAGCACAGTGGTTACAAATCTGGCCCCAGTTGTTCAAAAGGTGGATATTGGCCCAAGGTCGTGGTCGCCCTCGGTCCGTACAAAAATGACCGAGGGCCAATATTGGCCAGTATGATCCCAAGCAAGAGAGGTGTTCAAGTTGTTTATTATATGACATTCATGCTTCTTTTAGTGATCGGACACTTCTCCACTTGGTGAATGTTCGTAATCTTCATCTTCCATTAGCAAACTTTTACATGTAAAACTAAATTCTGCTTGCTTAAAATTGTGCTGTTGTGCTGTAGAATTGAGGATGGTGCCTACTAATTCAACGTTATTCTTGCCCTGGTTTATGATTATGCAGGAAAAGTAGATCCTAAAAAGGGGTATTGAAAACCAAAAAGAATTGGGGGTATCCACGCATTTGTCAAAGATAATTCATGAATAATATTTGTAACAAGCTTTAAAATACGAAGTAATGAACATGTATGGCATTCTTTCTGAAATTGAAGCTTACATGTAATTATTATCTCTCAAAAATGCATGGTTACCCCCAGTTTTCTTTTTGGATGCCAATAGTACTTATTAAAGATCTACTTTTTCGGGGTAGTTTTAAACCATGGAAAAATATCCCTGAATTAGTAAGCATCACTGATAGGAAACCCGAGTATCTCGAGATGAGCAGAACGTATGCGCAATAGCAATAGTAGGCAACGTCCTTAAAATCCGTTTTTTTAAAAACTTTTTGTTTTGCTCAACTTGAAACTCACTGGATGGAGAAAAAACATGCAAACGTTTCCATGGTAATGATCCGTAATGTAAAATCCCGACCGAAAACCAGCCAATCAGAGTTCTCCATTTAGCTTGAGAATTGCTTGCAATATAATAACATCTCTTCATTTCATTTACTAGGATTAACAATATTAAAAATAAGTACATCTCAGTCATTCATTAATTTTCAACAGTGACCATGCATCTCAGATAGTTTGGGTGTGACAGTTGGTCATTTTTGTGTGTGCTTTGTTTTCCACATTAACATTCCTCTTAAATAAAAAAATAAGTAAGTAAAGTTTGTGTCTTGGTTTCTTAATTCAAAGATAATTATAGAAATGTAAGAAATATCTCTTATCAGTGTGTAATAAATATCTATTCGAGAAGAGTAGGGGATGAAGTACCTGGTGTTGTGGCTGTCCTGTTCTCTCCAGCAGAAGTGGCCGGCTTGGCAGTGATGTCAATCAATAAAAAGGCTTGTGGTGTATGAAGCCACCTAAGCACAAACAGCCATGAAGACAGTCAAAAAGGGACTTTGCAGAGTGCTGGAATATGTAGAATATGATCTACAGCTGTAGGTGTTGATGTAACTGTTGGCCAACGCATTGGTCAACGTTGGTTGGAATCGGATTTACACGTACCCCTCACTTTGTCTCTTTTATCTCTTGCAAGGTTCAAGCAGATGTTACCATTGTTAGCCAGAGTGCCTGTTTTACCTTGTCTTTTGACAAGACAAGTTGTGTCCAAAGAGAGATTACCAGATGGAAGACTGAGTCTTTTGGATTGGATCAGTGCACAGGTATATTGCAAATTGGGTGTGTTAATTTAAAGAAAACCGTTAAACAGTTTATAGTGGCCACTTTTACATTGTTCGTTGCAACTACAGTGTAAGTCAGGCTGTGGCAAATCTGCTTCTGGATGTGTAGCAACTTTTACTTTCATAACTTATGTTTTGGCAGGATAACAAGAACAGTCTTCAAGATATGGTAAAACAGTGTATAGAAGCAGTTGAGCAGGTTTGTAGAGATATCAATGGTAACTCTCTATCCCCTATGTTATTGCTATCTTAAAGCTAATAAAGGCCATTGTTTAGTTTTGAAAGAAATATGTTGGCCTACAGTGTATCTGTGTCGTCTCAAGTTTTAATAATTATGTAAACCTGCAGGGGAAATAACAGCTGCATTCTTAAGATGTTTGTAAGGACTCAAACGAATTAATAACTATTAATAATTTTTTTGACCTCAAAACTGCATGTACCTGCAAGGTGATGGTTTTGAAACTCTGCAGGCATAAACACTGCTTCACCTCAGCTGACCCAGAACTGGAGGATTAGGGTGATCCCAATAACTGCAGAGGTCTGCATTCGTCCCAACACATTCGGAATCCCAGCATCTTTCAAAAAACCCTCCAACCGACCAGACACCACACTCAAACAACCAACCACCAATGGCACAATCTTCGTCAACACCTGATGCATTTTCCTGAATTCCATATCCAGAGGAGAGTGGTTGGTGATTTTCTCAGGCACGAAGAAATTGACAAACATCCACTCCTGACCTGCTAGTAATGATAATAACTTTATATTAGTATTGCTGCAGGTATGAATTCGAAAACCGTGAAAACTTTGATTTCATTTTGACATTTCCCATCGTGCAACAACTAATTGATCAGAAGCGACATGAAACCATAAACTAATACCTCTATTAAGCTTTTCAGGCTGGCTTTTCAGTTAAAGATGTCCTTGCAAGAATTTTTTAAATAATGTATTTATTAATTAATTATGGACCTGTAATGCAACGTTTCAGTTACAGACATTGCCGCCTTTTCCGGTTATAAAATCAAGTCACTTTACTGTTCTTGTTAAGTTGGGAAAACCTTAAATCTCAACATTTTCAGGGGAATTTTCTTTTTTCTAATAGTACTGTTTTTTGTCTCGTGCGAAAGTTGTCTCAAGCGTCTAAAGGTGTTTGTTTTAGAATAAAGTGATGTTTCTACTGTTAAAACATTATGCTCATTTTTGGCCAACCTCTATCATGCGGCCAACCTACATCCAATGGCCACTAGCCGTTACCTTGAGGCTGGCGGCCGCTTAATAGAGGTTTCACTGTATGTGCTGTTACTGGAACTGTGGATTAGCTTTCACGTGCATGATAGGCTTTTTACAATGAACTTGAAACAATAACATTTCATAAAGATTTCTAGTGTTTCCAGTTTTGGATTTTCAAAGAAATCTTTATTATCTAACCTACACTGTTGCATCATTTTGAATAGTGGAGAATGTAAATTTGTGAAATGCAATCAATTAAAATCATTAGGAGATCAAAGCAAATGTTGGATTTTTGTGACAGGTAAAAACCAGTCTGAGAGTACCCAGAGAAAAACCTCAGGGAGCCATCAAAACTAAATCGACATATCATGCCTCAGGGAATCACCCTGGACGCATTGGTGGAAGTTGGGCACAGACTCACCAGTGCGCTATAAGCCCACTGAGCTTCCCCAGGAGTAAGACAAAGACTCATCCAAACACTCATGCAATTTACATTCATAGTTGAAACAAGCTCTCTACCTGTCACATAATTTGTAACTTCCTGCCATGTAGTTTCATTGTATTTGTTATGCATTTGCTTTCAGTTTGATGAATCACACTTAACTGAGATCACTGGTGAAGTAAATGAGGTGTTAGGTAAATGAACTTATTTTTACTTCTCCTTATTTAGGCATTTTCATTATTTTTTGTAAGCATGAATGTTTCTTATTTTAGAGCTCTCTGAAATCTAGTCCCATCAAGATTTCCACAAAAGTTTTGGTCATAATTAATGCTTTGTTCAGGCAGATATTTAAAAAAAATGACACTTACCTCCAGGGTCCGGTTGTTCAAAAGCTGATTAATGCTAATCCCAGATTAAAAAGGAGTTTATTTCTCTATTCCCAAATGCTTCAAAAACAGAAATAAGCAAAAGAAACTTTCACCTGGATTAAGTTCATCAGCTTTCGAACAACCTGGCCCAGACAATTATGCACCTACATGTAATCAGATGCAGACCCAATTTTGACATCCAACACCAATTGAAAGTGCCCTTTCAGTCTAGGCCTTTGCTACCAATTTCCATCGATAACATACCGTAAGGGTAAAAGTTAGCATTATCTTCAGAGTGCTTTTCAATTGAGTTTCGAAAGTAATTAGCGAATTGCTTTGGTTTTTCATTACTTCATTCAGTAATTGGTTCAAAGTTCTCGTGCCATTTTTTCAACCTGTCAGAAGTGAAACCAAAACCAATCGTGGCTCGCGTGTGCACTTTTTTCCTGCACTACTTCAAGTTTTGATTGGTTTACTGGATTGTCTGCATCCTTTTTGATTGGCCGAAGTAATTAATTTGGTTTTGGTTTTACGACACTCGATTGAAATTCACTCTAGCTTAGGGTAAGGGCAGCTTTTTATCCTTACTTGAGGAGCATCATTTGGTAAACACTTTCTGTCGTTAATTGTATGTATTCTTTGTGATGTTGAAGTTGGGGATCTCGAAGAGCAAGGGAGCACTTTGTGACGCCTGTTGAAACCCATCTAATTCCAGTCAAACCTCGATTATCCTTTACTTGTTAGGGCTAGACGAAATAATCCGGTTAAATCAAGAGTCTGGATAATTGAGAATATGAATATTAGTGAGGAACGAAATTAAGAAAGCGACATTCAATCATAAAACAAAACATTTACAAATTGTGTGGAAAACAATAATGGCCTACATGTAGATCTTCTTATTGAACCAATGATTTTGGAGTAAGAAGAACTTACGAATGAACTGAATGGGCCCACAAATTTTCGTACGATTTTTGACTGAAGAGGTGTTTCTGGACATATCAGAAAAAATGTTGGAAACCTTCCCATTTTTTTAGAACTTTCCATCCTCTCCTTTCAAAGCTGCAGATTTTACAAACAAAAATTTATACATCCCGTGATCTCCATTGATTCAAAAACACATTAATTTCTTTTCAAGGCTAAAAACTATATAACCTTGTGACCGGCTGCAGCGTGGTCACCTTAATAAAGAATGTCTCTTTGATATTTGACTTGAAGATGTGCTTTGCTTGTTCTAACAGAGTCCCTTAATAACACAAACATGAAGGAGATTAAAGGATTGGATGAGAGGTTAGCTGGGCTTCAGCAACTCCTTCATATTGTGCAGACATTGACACAGTCGCAAGCCGACATGGCTCAAGGCTTTCAGCAGAACCAGGAGCGAGCTCAAAATATTGGAGACCCTTCTGTTTTGCCTGATCTTTGTGTCAGTCACCATAATCAGCTGATGTTGTTGATGAAAAATCATTCACATTTGCGGTATGTTCTCTTGATACTTGAAGACCAAAAATAAACTTACATGCGCTGGTTGAAAGTTGTAACCTACAGTGTCACTGCATTTCCAGTGAGATTCTTGCTTTTATGATTTTTCATCATTTGGAACCACTACTGATAATGTCTTTTACACCCTGTTTAACAATGGCAATGACAACCTTTTTCTTGACTTAGAAAGATTTTTCACATGGCATTGATCAATTAATTTGACTTTGTAGGCACTTTAACCCATTGACCCTAGGAGTCAGACTTGAAAGATTTAACTTGTTTAATGTCAGACGATTTTACTCATCAACTGGGGGTCCCCTCTCCCCTCAATTAAGAACGCAGCATGTTGACCATTAGCTACATACATGTAACTATGCTTTTAATACACGTGTTATATGTATCATTTAGACACTAGGCTACCAAATTATTGTTAACCCTTTTGCTGCAAAGGGGTTCCTCGCTGATACATGTATGATCATAATTGTCGCCATTGCATGCATTGGGTAAAATCTATAAGTGGCCATTTTAGCAGGGATTGGTTTGAAAGGATATCAGGTTTTGAGCGGATTTAGATGTTGTTAACCTGATCAGCCCTTTTTAAAGAGGCTCCCCATTGACGACTAAAAAATTGGCTGTCTATTGTCAATCTTTTTCCTACAATGGGGTTCCCCATTGTCAGCATTGCACACAGTAAAAATCTGTTTTTTAGCAGGGAAATGATTAATTTTAAGTTATTGACTCCTGAACCGACACCAACAGACAAGTAAAATCAATTGGCATTAAACTTAGTAACATCTGTGAAGTCTCACTCCCAGAAATCAATGGGTTTATAAACGGGGCTCTGTTTTTCAGTAAACCTAGATGTTGATAGGGATTCTCCATTGACAAATTTGTAAAATTGCCTGGCATTATGTAAATAGAGTAACCTCTGTAAGTGGCCATAATGATTGCATTTTTACAATGTACAGGTGTAGGAGGGAATGGTCTGTTGAAAAATTGTTGCCTACAGCTGTACTAACGAATTTTTCATCCGATCTGGATATCCCGCCAAATTCGTTAATGAGGTTATTAACGATTTTGAAAACCCAACGGCAACAGATGATGAGATGATTATCCCTGTTCACTGGTTTGATGAAAGAACAAAAATCGGCATTCAATTACCACTTTGTAGGAGAAATGAATTTGAAAGTAAGAAATTCATGACAAAACTTAACAAATACACCAAATGGACATTTAACTTCCATATTTTGTGGAAAACACGCAAGATCGAAACTCTCTTCAAACTCAAAGACAGAAACATTCATCCATCACACGTAATATACATACATGTAGGCACGTGTACTTGTAATCAAGCTTACATTGGTGAAACGGCATGCAATCTGGAAGTACGTGTCAATGAACATTCCGATATAAACAAACAATAGGAACCGGCCAAAAACCTAAAGAAACACCCCGAACACAAATTCACATGGGACATTTTGACTTCGGCTCACTCATGGACAAAGAGAAAAATAAAAGAGGCATTTTACATTGCACGCTTCAAACCAGTCCTAAATAAACAAGTGCAGTCATTCCACCTTACTCTATACCCTATGGGAACAGGTATTACGTTACCACAATATAAAACAGTTGGTTTATGCAATTTAATCACTCTGAAGATGATCGCAAGATCGAAAACGTTTAGTCAAACATTTTAACAGTTTTTACCTTTTACTATTTTATAATTTTACCGGCAAAATGCATATACAATATTACAGTAGATCATTGTTGTTTGTTGATCTGCAGGGATGTTCGAAAAAGATGCGCCAAGGCCAAGGATGAGCTGTCTTCTAATCTTCACACTAGACTGAGGTACTGGAAAGTGTTAAAAGTCTGGGTGCAAAACCAAATTATTACGTACCCTACACTACTAAATAAACTGTGTCACGTTATTTTAGGGTGTTTAGGGGAAATATCAATTTTAGTTACTCATGAGTTTAAAAGTAGAAAATGGTAACATGGAATTCCTTTACTGATCAAATTATTGTTACATCACAAACAAGATGAGCAAACACGACTGTTATCCAGGCAATCTGCCATAAACTTGAAAAACATCGGGGGTGATTTTTTTCAAGATTACCCAAATGCAATCCATTTCAATCTTGCCAAATTTTGTCCTTCCATGCTTCTTTTTACTTTTGTTGTATTTCTTTCACGTTGTTCAACAGTTTTAAGTGGTTATTACAATGTTTCATTCTACTTTTTGGGCATTTTGGGTGTAATGAAATTACATCGTTTTGCATGGCATAGCTACTTGAAAATAATAAGAAGTAAGAAAAACTACTGTAGTTATTAAAACTGGTAGCCTGCTTATCCTCAGCTGACAGACTATTCGTTCCACTTCTACAACGACGATGAATAACGACTTCCTCAATGTTATTTCGAACTCGGATATTAATTGGAATTCACTTAGCATGTTCAGTGAATATAAATTGGCTGACAAACCAAGTCTCAAGCCTGCCTGTAGATCGTTTTCACTGTCACGTCATAAAAGTAAATATTTGAAGCCGTACAATGGGAAAGGCCAAGACCTTGATATTGTGGAAGACCTGTGCATTAACAACCTCACCAAGCCAGCTTACTTTTCACTTGCGAGACAGTACGTACATGTATGAGTATAAACACACCTAATGTACTTGAAACATTTAAACTGCGGAGAATCATAACAACAGACATTTTTTTCAATCAAAACAGATTTCAGTGTCTGGTGTCAAGCAAGTGGCAATTCGGAATACTGTATTTCTGTGTATTTTCAAAACCAAAAACGTTACGGAACTGTTAACTGGTAAAATGATTTATTTCTAGGTTATTGTAAAATCCTGACTGGTGGCCTTTAGTATCAGGCTGAATGTTATAAAATTATCGCTTAAAACTAAAATGTCATTCATTCTCTGTGGAAATTATAGGCTCAGAGTTTCATGCTGTTTTTATTGCGACCTGATTTAATTAGCGAGAGATATAGTCCCATCATTTAGGAAGCACACCATTGACTAGTCATCTATCGATTTGTTTGAATTGTAGGAAATTATTTAAGGTTCAAGTCGCAATGGCAAATAATAATATTTCCTACCAATTGCTGGTGTACTTGTTTTTCGACGATAATTTCTGGACTGAACAGAGAATGGCAAACGTACCATTAAATTGCCCAGCATAGAAGCCGGCATCCACTAAACTCGGGAATAAGGAAAGTGCTATTATAGTGACTTAGCTGGATAGTCATTATATCAATCGGACACTTGCATCACATATCTTTTGTCTTTTCATATTTAGGGAACTTTGAAGCAAGGTATGATACAAACGCACAAGGCCGCCACAAAAAAGCATAACGTAACACTAATTCGACCTTAATTGTGCCATCAGATCAAATTCTGTTTACTCCTTCTTTGCCCTCTTTTGCCGAGCAAAATGGAACAAATCACTACACGAAAATCTGAACGAGTTTCCAATTTCTTGCATTTAATCCAAGACATTTTTCTCTGCAAATTCAACAATTTCGTTGCTATGAAAAACAGCTCAATGCAGTGGTTTTTCCAAATAGGGTCACAAATAGCAATGGCGATGACGTTATTTGTATTTGCCCCTTCTGTATTCTGTGGGGGGCACAATTTGGAGTCCCAAGATCGATGCACCGGTTGTCCCAAAAACTCTCAATTCAGTCTGCATTAGAACTGCGTTCTGTCAAATGCAATTATTTGGAGAACAGAAAAACAACAGGAGACCTTGATCAATACTGTGCACATTCCCACTGGCAAAAATGATTGATACATAAAATATCCATTTAACACAACTGCAGGTATTGCAAGCAAAAGTACCTGAACTATACAAAATTATCTCTTTTTTCCTAGTTAAGTCAGGAGTGAACATTACACATAGCAAGGAACTAACTCATGTCACTACAGTGACTGACACAAACTCACAGTCCAAAGTTCCACTCCACTTTAGTGCTTTTTCCCTAGCTCTTCAAGCTGTGTAGCAAAACTCTTAAAGTGCATGTGACTCGAAATTTCACCACCATTTTTTATTCCATATCATTAAAATTCAGGCTTTGCTTCATAGGATTGCCTTATTAGAATCTTCCTACAAGTGTCCAAAGTGAATCTTTCAGTTTGCAGCACAAACTTCCGCATTTTGGGCAAAAAATTGTGAAATTTCCTGCGCAGCCAAAAATGTCTTCATGAAGTCATCAGTTGTGTTAAGTTGCAGCGGGAAATATACATGACAAGACAAATCAGAGTCTGCAGAAGATCATTGTGTTGGTGGCGGCCCTGGGCAAGTCAGCTCCAAAAATTTCAGTTGACCCCCGGTATATCAAGGGATCTTTTCCTACAAAGGAGGATTTAAGGTGGAAATGGACGAAATTTGTCCAAAAACCAACCACAAAGACTTCGATTTGGTGCTGTGTTTCCCATGAAGGGTCGATTATGGGTGGCCATCACCGTCAAAAATACAAGAAATTGAAATGGAACAGCAAAAACAGAAATGGTTTAGTGATGGTTTACCGTGGTCTTGAAATGAAACTGTTGAAATGGTGTCTTTTAAAAGGCATTTAAACTGATATTATATTCATGCAATATAAAGAACAGATTCAGGCTGAAACGGCGATAAATGAAGTTTTAAGATTCCATAAAAAGGCTTTTAAAATCATCACTGCAAATTGCCGCGAAATTAGCAGCAACGTGAGAAGATTTATTATTTGAATTTAAGGACGTCATACCTTCCTTAATGACCATAATTATTTTCTGTTAAAAATGAATGCTATCAATAAAACTATTTAAAGTAGTGGCAAAAGTTGGAAATCTGTCTCATTTGTAGTGGCGCTACAGTGGTTCAAAGTCAGCCAAAATCCCATACATTTACTGTAAATTTAGCCGGTTTGGCCCCCAGCCAAGATGGCGGTCAAAAGCCGTGGGAGGGTCTATTCAAATTGGTTTATTCAACTGAGAATCGATCCGTCAACGAAATGTGCAATGATCAGGTCTGACAACAAATGATCTGGTGCCCGTAGCAGAATGGTTTACTCAAAGAAGGCATGATTCAGCTAATTGACAAATGACTTAAATCACTGGCAAAAGGTTTAATCAAGTGTCAAATGGTTTAAGAGACGGGCAAGTGATTCAGTGCAAGGTCAGATAGACAAGACAAGACTGAAATGATTTAGTCAATGGGGGGACTGACATAAATATCTGTTGTCAGCCCGATAAAACTTAATTGGTTCGAACCGGACAGTATTTTTGTTCTGTGTGCGAAATTGTTTTCTTCCTTCTTTTTGGATGAAGTGTTCTTTTTGTTTTTTTAGAGCGGGTCTAAATGTAACTAAGGGCTAAATGTACATGTAACTGATTAATGATGTCCACAGCATGAAGATAATCAAGATAATGTGCTTTGTCCCAGTTCAGAGTTGTCTTCTCGATAGCTTTACTCTGTTATTGTACGTGGAATGGAAACTGTGTCGAGGCGGGGTTTCGTAAAGAACGTATTCTCCTTCACAGCCCTCTTTCGGGATGTCACTCAATGAGCTTTGCGTGACATCCTGACCATTGACTACATGACTGACTAAAAGGAAGGGTCCTTTAGGGAATTCCCTTGAAAATGACGTACTATCCAGATTCTTGTCAAACGTAGCACAATTGATATTCATAGACAGGACACTAAAAAAGGCAATAAAAAGATGGTGTCACCATGCTTGTTTTCGTGTGCATGCCCTTTATTCTAAGTACAACAAAAAAGAGCCAGGTGACACAAACACCAACTGGGTTGGTGCTTGTGTCACCTTGCTTTTTGTACATGTGTACTTAAACATTATGTGACACACTGGTCTCTTTTGTTGATCCACCTTCCCACACGCTTGCAGTGGGAGAACGGCTGTGCTGTTCCCAACCCAGCTTAACACATCTGTTGTGCGGAGCTGCCACTTAAAGAGGTGTTTAAGACACCCGCCTAATACGTTAGCTACGCCATGCTGATGAGGCCCAGCAGGGCCGAAACAGCTGTCCATGGCTGCTAATTGACTGGGTGAAATGGTTGTGTGCATGCGTGATGTGCTGGCCACACCAGGTTGGTGTTTGTATCACCTTGCTTTTTTTTGTTGCACGTAGAATAAAGGGCATGCAGCATGAAAACAAGCATGGCGATACCATCTTTTTATTGCCTTTTTCTTGTGTCCTTGGTATGAATATCAGTTGTGCCAAGTTTGACAAAAATCTTGATAGTATGTTATTTTCAAAGGAATTACCTTAAGGACCCTTTTTTTTAGTCAGTCATGTAGTCAATGGTCAGGATGTCATGCAAAGCTCGTTGTGTGACATCCCAAAAGACAGCTGCCAAGGAGAGTATGTTCTTTATGAAACCCCACTTCAACATGGTTTCCATTTCACGTACAAAAACAGAGTAAAGCTATGGAGAAGACAACTCTGAACTGGGACAAAGGACCTTATCTTGTTTATCTTCATGCTGTGGACATCATTAATCAGTTACATGTACATTTAGCCCAACTCTTGAAAAACAGAAACAATACTTCATCCAAAAAGAAGGAAGAAAACAATTTCACACAGAGAACAAAAAGCCTGTCAGGTTCCAACCACGTTTTATCGGGCTCACAACTGATATTTATGTCAGACCCCTCGTTGACTAGAACATTTCAGTCTTGACTTGTCTATTTGACCTTGCACTGAATCACTTGCCCAGCTATTAAACCATTTGACACTTGGGTAAACCATCTGCCGGTGAGTTAAGTCGTCTGTCGATTAGTTGACCAGTTTCTTCTTTAACTGAACCGTTTCAGTCTTATCTGGTCCATTTGACATTGCGGTGAATCACTTGTCCGGCCATTAAACCATTTGCCGGTGAGTTAAGTCATGTGTCGACTAGTTGAACCGTTCCTTCTTTAAATAAACCATTTCAGTCTTGTCTTGTCCATTTGACTTTGCACTGAATCGATTGCCCATCTGTTAAACCATTTGACACTTGATTAAACCATTTGGCGGTGATTTAAGTCATTTGTCATTTAGCTGAATCGTGTCTTCTTTGAGTAAGGCATTCTGCTACGAGGCAGACCCTTGGTTGTCAGATCTGATCATTTCACATTTGTCAACGGAACAATTCTCAGTTGATCAAATAAACCAATTTGAATTAGTCTGTTGTGTTTTAACATCAGCGCCTGAACCATTTCAATTTTGAGTAAACCGCATCACAAAAGAGCACTTAACTGTTTGTATTTTGAGATTTTCATTTCAAAACCACTTATTTCGTTTGGCAAACCATCACTACACCATTTGTGTTTTCTCTGTGCTGTTTCCATTTCTTGTATTTTTGGCGGTGATGGCCAACCATAGTCGATCCAGCTGATGTGCCTGGGGTCGGAAGTCTTAGGAAATGAACTTTCCCAACCATAGACGTAGCAAAAAGAAAGGAAGGTGAACCAGCGATTGCAAGAGATCGAGAGCAAAGTAAGGTGCAGTGTGAATTTGTGTGAATTGATATTGGAGTCCCAAGATCGATGCACTGGTTGTCCCAAAAAATCTCAATTCAGTCTGCATTAGAACTGCGTTCTGTCAAATGCAATTATTTGGAGAACAGAAAAACAACAGGAGACCTTGATCAATACTGTGCACATTCCCACTGGCAAAAATGATTGATACATAAAATATCCATTTAACACAACTGCAGGTATTGCAAGCAAAAGTACCTGAACTGTACAAAATTATCTCTTTTTTCCTAGTTAAGTCAGGAGTGAACATTACACATAGCAAGGAACTAACTCATGTCACTACAGTGCCTGACACAAACTCACAGTCCAAAGTTCCACTCCACTTTAGTACTTTTTCCCTAGCTCTTCAAGCTGTGTAGCAAAAGTCTTAAAGTGCATGTGACTCGAAATTTCACCACCATTTTTTATTCCATATCATTAAAATTCAGGCTTTGCTTCATAGGATTGCCTTATTAGAATCTTCCTACAAGTGTCCAAAGTGAATCTTTCAGTTTGCAGCATGTAACTGATTAATGATGTCCACAGCATGAAGATAATCAAGATAATGTACTTTGTCCCAGTTCAGAGTTGTCTTCTCGATAGCTTTACTCTGTTATTGTAGGTGAAATGGAAACTGTGTCGAAGTGGGGTTTTGTAAAGAAGGTATTCTCCTTCACAGCCCTCTTTCGGGATGTCACTCAATGAGCTTTGGATGACATCCTGACCATTGACTACATGACTGACTAAAAGGAAGGGTCCTTTAGGGAATTCCCTTGAAAATGACGTACTATCCAGATTCTTGTCAAACGTAGCACAATTGATATTCATAGACAGGACACTAAAAAAGGCAATAAAAAGATGGTGTCACCATGCTTGTTTTCGTGTGCATGCCCTTTATTCTAAGTACAACAAAAAAGAGCCAGGTGACACAAACACCAACTGGGTTGGTGCTTGTGTCACCTTGCTTTTTGTACATGTGTACTTAAACATTATGTGACACACTGGTCTCTTTTGTTGATCCACCTTCCCACACGCTTGCAGTGGGAGAACGGCTGTGCTGTTCCCAACCCAGCTTAACACATCTGTTGTGCGGAGCTGCCACTTAAAGAGGTGTTTAAGACACCCGCCTAATACGTTAGCTACGCCATGCTGATGAGGCCCAGCAGGGCCGAAACAGCTGTCCATGGCTGCTAATTGACTGGGTGAAATGGTTGTGTGCATGCGTGATGTGCTGGCCACACCAGGTTGGTGTTTGTATCACCTTGCTTTTTTTTGTTGCACTTAGAATAAAGGGCATGCAGCATGAAAACAAGCATGGCGATACCATCTTTTTATTGCCTTTTTCTAGTGTCCTGTGTATGAATATCAGTTGTGCCAAGTTTGACAAAAATCTTGATAGTATGTTATTTTCAAAGGAATTACCTTAAGGACCCTTTTTTTTAGTCAGTCATGTAGTCAATGGTCAGGATGTCATGCAAAGCTCGTTGTGTGACATCCCAAAAGACAGCTGCCAAGGAGAGTATGTTCTTTATGAAACCCCACTTCAACATGGTTTCCATTTCACGTACAAAAACAGAGTAAAGCTATGGAGAAGACAACTCTGAACTGGGACAAAGGACCTTATCTTGTTTATCTTCATGCTGTGGACATCATTAATCAGTTACATGTACATTTAGCCCAACTCTTGAAAAACAGAAACAATACTTCATCCAAAAAGAAGGAAGAAAACAATTTCACACAGAGAACAAAAAGCCTGTCAGGTTCCAACCACGTTTTATCGGGCTCACAACTGATATTTATGTCAGACCCCTCGTTGACTAGAACATTTCAGTCTTGACTTGTCTATTTGACCTTGCACTGAATCACTTGCCCAGCTATTAAACCATTTGACACTTGGGTAAACCATCTGCCGGTGAGTTAAGTCGTCTGTCGATTAGTTGACCAGTTTCTTCTTTAACTGAACCGTTTCAGTCTTATCTGGTCCATTTGACATTGCGGTGAATCACTTGTCCGGCCATTAAACCATTTGCCGGTGAGTTAAGTCATGTGTCGACTAGTTGAACCGTTCCTTCTTTAAATAAACCATTTCAGTCTTGTCTTGTCCATTTGACTTTGCACTGAATCGATTGCCCATCTGTTAAACCATTTGACACTTGATTAAACCATTTGGCGGTGATTTAAGTCATTTGTCATTTAGCTGAATCGTGTCTTCTTTGAGTAAGGCATTCTGCTACGAGGCAGACCCTTGGTTGTCAGATCTGATCATTTCACATTTGTCAACGGAACAATTCTCAGTTGATCAAATAAACCAATTTGAATTAGTCTGTTGTGTTTTAACATCAGCGCCTGAACCATTTCAATTTTGAGTAAACCGCATCACAAAAGAGCACTTAACTGTTTGTATTTTGAGATTTTCATTTCAAAACCACTTATTTCGTTTGGCAAACCATCACTACACCATTTGTGTTTTCTCTGTGCTGTTTCCATTTCTTGTATTTTTGGCGGTGATGGCCAACCATAGTCGATCCAGCTGATGTGCCTGGGGTCGGAAGTCTTAGGAAATGAACTTTCCCAACCATAGACGTAGCAAAAAGAAAGGAAGGTGAACCAGCGATTGCAAGAGATCGAGAGCAAAGTAAGGTGCAGTGTGAATTTGTGTGAATTGATATTGGAGTCCCAAGATCGATGCACTGGTTGTCCCAAAAAATCTCAATTCAGTCTGAATTAGAACTGCGTTCTGTCAAATGCAATTATTTGGAGAAGAGAAAAACAACAGGAGACCTTGATCAATACTGTGCACATTCCCACTGGCAAAAATGATTGATACATAAAATATCCATTTAACACAACTGCAGGTATTGCAAGAAAAAGTAACTGAACTATACAAAAGAATCTCTTTTTTCCTAGTTAAGTCAGGAGTGAACATTACACATAGCAAGGAACTAACTCATGTCACTACAGTGCCTGACACAAACTCACAGTCCAAAGTTCCACTCCACTTTAGTACTTTTTCCCTAGCTCTTCAAGCTGTGTAGCAAAAGTCTTAAAGTGCATGTGACTCGAAATTTCACCACCATTTTTTATTCCATATCATTAAAATTCAGGCTTTGCTTCATAGGATTGCCTTATTAGAATCTTCCTACAAGTGTCCAAAGTGAATCTTTCAGTTTGCAGCATGTAACTGATTAATGATGTCCACAGCATGAAGATAATCAAGATAATGTACTTTGTCCCAGTTCAGAGTTGTCTTCTCGATAGCTTTACTCTGTTATTGTACGTGGAATGGAAACTGTGTCGAAGCGGGGTTTCGTAAAGAACGTATTCTCCTTCACAGCCCTCTTTCGGGATGTCACTCAATGAGCTTTGCGTGACATCCTGACCATTGACTACATGACTGACTAAAAGGAAGGGTCCTTTAGGGAATTCCCTTGAAAATGACGTACTATCCAGATTCTTGTCAAACGTAGCACAATTGATATTCATAGACAGGACACTAAAAAAGGCAATAAAAAGATGGTGTCACCATGCTTGTTTTCGTGTGCATGCCCTTTATTCTAAGTACAACAAAAAAGAGCCAGGTGACACAAACACCAACTGGGTTGGTGCTTGTGTCACCTTGCTTTTTGTACATGTGTACTTAAACATTATGTGACACACTGGTCTCTTTTGTTGATCCACCTTCCCACACGCTTGCAGTGGGAGAACGGCTGTGCTGTTCCCAACCCAGCTTAACACATCTGTTGTGCGGAGCTGCCACTTAAAGAGGTGTTTAAGACACCCGCCTAATACGTTAGCTACGCCATGCTGATGAGGCCCAGCAGGGCCGAAACAGCTGTCCATGGCTGCTAATTGACTGGGTGAAATGGTTGTGTGCATGCGTGATGTGCGGGCCAAACCTGGTTGGTGTTTGTTTCACCTTGCTTTTTTTTGTTGCACTTAGAATAAAGGGCATGCAGCATGAAAACAAGCATGGCGATACCATCTTTTTATTGCCTTTTTCTAGTGTCCTGTGTATGAATATCAGTTGTGCCAAGTTTGACAAAAATCTTGATAGTATGTTATTTTCAAAGGAATTACCTTAAGGACCCTTTTTTTTAGTCAGTCATGTAGTCAATGGTCAGGATGTCATGCAAAGCTCGTTGTGTGACATCCCAAAAGACAGCTGCCAAGGAGAGTATGTTCTTTATGAAACCCCACTTCAACATGGTTTCCATTTCACGTACAAAAACAGAGTAAAGCTATGGAGAAGACAACTCTGAACTGGGACAAAGGACCTTATCTTGTTTATCTTCATGCTGTGGACATCATTAATCAGTTACATGTACATTTAGCCCAACTCTTGAAAAACAGAAACAATACTTCATCCAAAAAGAAGGAAGAAAACAATTTCACACAGAGAACAAAAAGCCTGTCAGGTTCCAACCACGTTTTATCGGGCTCACAACTGATATTTATGTCAGACCCCTCGTTGACTAGAACATTTCAGTCTTGACTTGTCTATTTGACCTTGCACTGAATCACTTGCCCAGCGATTAAACCATGTGACACTTGTGTAAACCAGCTGCCGGTGAGTTAAGTCGTCTGTCGATTAGTTGACCAGTTTCTTCTTTAACTGAACCGTTTCAGTCTTATCTGGTCCATTTGACATTGCGGTGAATCACTTGTCCGGCCATTAAACCATTTGCCGGTGAGTTAAGTCATGTGTCGACTAGTTGAACCGTTCCTTCTTTAAATAAACCATTTCAGTCTTGTCTTGTCCATTTGACTTTGCACTGAATCGATTGCCCATCTGTTAAACCATTTGACACTTGATTAAACCATTTGGCGGTGATTTAAGTCATTTGTCATTTAGCTGAATCGTGTCTTCTTTGAGTAAGGCATTCTGCTACGAGGCAGACCCTTGGTTGTCAGATCTGATCATTTCACATTTGTCAACGGAACAATTCTCAGTTGATCAAATAAACCAATTTGAATTAGTCTGTTGTGTTTTAACATCAGCGCCTGAACCATTTCAATTTTGAGTAAACCGCATCACAAAAGAGCACTTAACTGTTTGTATTTTGAGATTTTCATTTCAAAACCACTTATTTCGTTTGGCAAACCATCACTACACCATTTGTGTTTTCTCTGTGCTGTTTCCATTTCTTGTATTTTTGGCGGTGATGGCCAACCATAGTCGATCCAGCTGATGTACTTTTTCCCTAGCTCTTCAAGCTGTGTAGCAAAAGTCTTAAAGTGCATGTGACTCGAAATTTCACCACCATTTTTTATTCCATATCATTAAAATTCAGGCTTTGCTTCATAGGATTGCCTTATTAGAATCTTCCTACAAGTGTCCAAAGTGAATCTTTCAGTTTGCAGCATGTAACTGATTAATGATGTCCACAGCATGAAGATAATCAAGATAATGTACTTTGTCCCAGTTCAGAGTTGTCTTCTCGATAGCTTTACTCTGTTATTGTACGTGGAATGGAAACTGTGTCGAAGCGGGGTTTCGTAAAGAACGTATTCTCCTTCACAGCCCTCTTTCGGGATGTCACTCAATGAGCTTTGCGTGACATCCTGACCATTGACTACATGACTGACTAAAAGGAAGGGTCCTTTGGGGAATTCCCTTGAAAATGACGTACTATCCAGATTCTTGTCAAACGTAGCACAATTGATATTCATAGACAGGACACTAAAAAAGGCAATAAAAAGATGGTGTCACCATGCTTGTTTTCGTGTGCATGCCCTTTATTCTAAGTACAACAAAAAAGAGCCAGGTGACACAAACACCAACTGGGTTGGTGCTTGTGTCACCTTGCTTTTTGTACATGTGTACTTAAACATTATGTGACACACTGGTCTCTTTTGTTGATCCACCTTCCCACACGCTTGCAGTGGGAGAACGGCTGTGCTGTTCCCAACCCAGCTTAACACATCTGTTGTGCGGAGCTGCCACTTAAAGAGGTGTTTAAGACACCCGCCTAATACGTTAGCTACGCCATGCTGATGAGGCCCAGCAGGGCCGAAACAGCTGTCCATGGCTGCTAATTGACTGGGTGAAATGGTTGTGTGCATGCGTGATGTGCTGGCCACACCAGGTTGGTGTTTGTATCACCTTGCTTTTTTTTGTTGCACTTAGAATAAAGGGCATGCAGCATGAAAACAAGCATGGCGATACCATCTTTTTATTGCCTTTTTCTAGTGTCCTGTGTATGAATATCAGTTGTGCCAAGTTTGACAAAAATCTTGATAGTATGTTATTTTCAAAGGAATTACCTTAAGGACCCTTCTTTTTAGTCAGTCATGTAGTCAATGGTCAGGATGTCATGCAAAGCTCGTTGTGTGACATCCCAAAAGACAGCTGCCAAGGAGAGTATGTTCTTTATGAAACCCCACTTCAACATGGTTTCCATTTCACGTACAAAAACAGAGTAAAGCTATGGAGAAGACAACTCTGAACTGGGACAAAGGACCTTATCTCGTTTATATTCATGCTGTGGACATCATTAATCAGTTACATGTACATTTAGCCCAACTCTTGAAAAACAGAAACAATACTTCATCCAAAAAGAAGGAAGAAAACAATTTCACACAGAGAACAAAAAGCCTGTCAGGTTCCAACCACGTTTTATCGGGCTCACAACTGATATTTATGTCAGACCCCTCGTTGACTAGAACATTTCAGTCTTGACTTGTCTATTTGACCTTGCACTGAATCACTTGCCCAGCTATTAAACCATTTGACACTTGGGTAAACCATCTGCCGGTGAGTTAAGTCGTCTGTCGATTAGTTGACCAGTTTCTTCTTTAACTGAACCGTTTCAGTCTTATCTGGTCCATTTGACATTGCGGTGAATCACTTGTCCGGCCATTAAACCATTTGCCGGTGAGTTAAGTCATGTGTCGACTAGTTGAACCGTTCCTTCTTTAAATAAACCATTTCAGTCTTGTCTTGTCCATTTGACTTTGCACTGAATCGATTGCCCATCTGTTAAACCATTTGACACTTGATTAAACCATTTGGCGGTGATTTAAGTCATTTGTCATTTAGCTGAATCGTGTCTTCTTTGAGTAAGGCATTCTGCTACGAGGCAGACCCTTGGTTGTCAGATCTGATCATTTCACATTTGTCAACGGAACAATTCTCAGTTGATCAAATAAACCAATTTGAATTAGTCTGTTGTGTTTTAACATCAGCGCCTGAACCATTTCAATTTTGAGTAAACCGCATCACAAAAGAGCACTTAACTGTTTGTATTTTGAGATTTTCATTTCAAAACTACTTATTTCGTTTGGCAAACCATCACTACACCATTTGTGTTTTCTCTGTGCTGTTTCCATTTCTTGTATTTTTGGCGGTGATGGCCAACCATAGTCGATCCAGCTGATGTGCCTGGGGTCGGAAGTCTTAGGAAATGAACTTTCCCAACCATAGACGTAGCAAAAAGAAAGGAAGGTGAACCAGCGATTGCAAGAGATCGAGAGCAAAGTAAGGTGCAGTGTGAATTTGTGTGAATTGATATTGGAGTCCCAAGATCGATGCACTGGTTGTCCCAAAAAATCTCAATTCAGTCTGCATTAGAACTGCGTTCTGTCAAATGCAATTATTTGGAGAACAGAAAAACAACAGGAGACCTTGATCAATACTGTGCACATTCCCACTGGCAAAAATGATTGATACATAAAATATCCATTTAACACAACTGCAGGTATTGCAAGCAAAAGTACCTGAACTATACAAAATTATCTCTTTTTTCCTAGTTAAGTCAGGAGTGAACATTACACATAGCAAGGAACTAACTCATGTCACTACAGTGCCTGACACAAACTCACAGTCCAAAGTTCCACTCCACTTTAGTGCTTTTTCCCTAGCTCTTCAAGCTGTGTAGCAAAAGTCTTAAAGTGCATGTGACTCGAAATTTCACCACCATTTTTTATTCCATATCATTAAAATTCAGGCTTTGCTTCATAGGATTGCCTTATTAGAATCTTCCTACAAGTGTCCAAAGTGAATCTTTCAGTTTGCAGCATGTAACTGATTAATGATGTCCACAGCATGAAGATAATCAAGATAATGTACTTTGTCCCAGTTCAGAGTTGTCTTCTCGATAGCTTTACTCTGTTATTGTACGTGGAATGGAAACTGTGTCGAAGCGGGGTTTCGTAAAGAACGTATTCTCCTTCACAGCCCTCTTTCGGGATGTCACTCAATGAGCTTTGCGTGACATCCTGACCATTGACTACATGACTGACTAAAAGGAAGGGTCCTTTAGGGAATTCCCTTGAAAATGACGTACTATCCAGATTCTTGTCAAACGTAGCACAATTGATATTCATAGACAGGACACTAAAAAAGGCAATAAAAAGATGGTGTCACCATGCTTGTTTTCGTGTGCATGCCCTTTATTCTAAGTACAACAAAAAAGAGCCAGGTGACACAAACACCAACTGGGTTGGTGCTTGTGTCACCTTGCTTTTTGTACATGTGTACTTAAACATTATGTGACACACTGGTCTCTTTTGTTGATCCACCTTCCCACACGCTTGCAGTGGGAGAACGGCTGTGCGGTTCCCAACCCAGCTTAACACATCTGTTGTGCGGAGCTGCCACTTAAAGAGGTGTTTAAGACACCCGCCTAATACGTTAGCTACGCCATGCTGATGAGGCCCAGCAGGGCCGAAACAGCTGTCCATGGCTGCTAATTGACTGGGTGAAATGGTTGTGTGCATGCGTGATGTGCTGGCCACACCAGGTTGGTGTTTGTATCACCTTGCTTTTTTTTGTTGCACTTAGAATAAAGGGCATGCAGCATGAAAACAAGCATGGCGATACCATCTTTTTATTGCCTTTTTCTAGTGTCCTGTGTATGAATATCAGTTGTGCCAAGTTTGACAAAAATCTGGATAGTATGTTATTTTCAAAGGAATTACCTTAAGGACCCTTTTTTTTAGTCAGTCATGTAGTCAATGGTCAGGATGTCATGCAAAGCTCGTTGTGTGACATCCCAAAAGACAGCTGCCAAGGAGAGTATGTTCTTTATGAAACCCCACTTCAACATGGTTTCCATTTCACGTACAAAAACAGAGTAAAGCTATGGAGAAGACAACTCTGAACTGGGACAAAGGACCTTATCTTGTTTATCTTCATGCTGTGGACATCATTAATCAGTTACATGTACATTTAGCCCAACTCTTGAAAAACAGAAACAATACTTCATCCAAAAAGAAGGAAGAAAACAATTTCACACAGAGAACAAAAAGCCTGTCAGGTTCCAACCACGTTTTATCGGGCTCACAACTGATATTTATGTCAGACCCCTCGTTGACTAGAACATTTCAGTCTTGACTTGTCTATTTGACCTTGCACTGAATCACTTGCCCAGCTATTAAACCATTTGACACTTGGGTAAACCATCTGCCGGTGAGTTAAGTCGTCTGTCGATTAGTTGACCAGTTTCTTCTTTAACTGAACCGTTTCAGTCTTATCTGGTCCATTTGACATTGCGGTGAATCACTTGTCCGGCCATTAAACCATTTGCCGGTGAGTTAAGTCATGTGTCGACTAGTTGAACCGTTCCTTCTTTAAATAAACCATTTCAGTCTTGTCTTGTCCATTTGACTTTGCACTGAATCGATTGCCCATCTGTTAAACCATTTGACACTTGATTAAACCATTTGGCGGTGATTTAAGTCATTTGTCATTTAGCTGAATCGTGTCTTCTTTGAGTAAGGCATTCTGCTACGAGGCAGACCCTTGGTTGTCAGATCTGATCATTTCACATTTGTCAACGGAACAATTCTCAGTTGATCAAATAAACCAATTTGAATTAGTCTGTTGTGTTTTAACATCAGCGCCTGAACCATTTCAATTTTGAGTAAACCGCATCACAAAAGAGCACTTAACTGTTTGTATTTTGAGATTTTCATTTCAAAACCACTTATTTCGTTTGGCAAACCATCACTACACCATTTGTGTTTTCTCTGTGCTGTTTCCATTTCTTGTATTTTTGGCGGTGATGGCCAACCATAGTCGATCCAGCTGATGTGCCTGGGGTCGGAAGTCTTAGGAAATGAACTTTCCCAACCATAGACGTAGCAAAAAGAAAGGAAGGTGAACCAGCGATTGCAAGAGATCGAGAGCAAAGTAAGGTGCAGTGTGAATTTGTGTGAATTGATATTGGAGTCCCAAGATCGATGCACTGGTTGTCCCAAAAACTCTCAATTCAGTCTGCATTAGAACTGCGTTCTGTCAAATGCAATTATTTGGAGAACAGAAAAACAACAGGAGACCTTGATCAATACTGTGCACATTCCCACTGGCAAAAATGATTGATACATAAAATATCCATTTAACACAACTGCAGGTATTGCAAGCAAAAGTACCTGAACTATACAAAATTATCTCTTTTTTCCTAGTTAAGTCAGGAGTGAACATTACACATAGCAAGGAACTAACCCATGTCACTACAGTGCCTGACACAAACTCACAGTCCAAAGTTCCACTCCACTTTAGTACTTTTTCCCTAGCTCTTCAAGCTGTGTAGCAAAAGTCTTAAAGTGCATGTGACTCGAAATTTCACCACCATTTTTTATTCCATATCATTAAAATTCAGGCTTTGCTTCATAGGATTGCCTTATTAGAATCTTCCTAAAAGTGTCCAAAGTGAATCTTTCAGTTTGCAGCATGTAACTGATTAATGATGTCCACAGCATGAAGATAATCAAGATAATGTACTTTGTCCCAGTTCAGAGTTGTCTTCTCGATAGCTTTACTCTGTTATTGTACGTGGAATGGAAACTGTGTCGAAGCGGGGTTTCGTAAAGAACGTATTCTCCTTCACAGCCCTCTTTCGGGATGTCACTCAATGAGCTTTGCGTGACATCCTGACCATTGACTACATGACTGACTAAAAGGAAGGGTCCTTTAGGGAATTCCCTTGAAAATGATGAACTATCCAGATTCTTTTCAAAATTATCACAATTTATATTCATACACATGACACTAAAAAATGAAATAAAAAGATGGTGTCACCATGCTTGTTTTCGTGTGCATGCCCTTTATTCCAAGTACAACAAAAAAGAGCCAGGTGACACAAACACCAACTGGGTTGGTGCTTGTGTCACCTTGCTTTTTGTACATGTGTACTTAAACATTATGTGACACACTGGTCTCTTTTGTTGATCCACCTTCCCACACGCTTGCAGTGGGAGAACGGCTGTGCTGTTCCCAACCCAGCTTAACACATCTGTTGTGCGGAGCTGCCACTTAAAGAGGTGTTTAAGACACCCGCCTAATACGTTAGCTACGCCATGCTGATGAGGCCCAGCAGGGCCGAAACAGCTGTCCATGGCTGCTAATTGACTGGGTGAAATGGTTGTGTGCATGCGTGATGTGCTGGCCACACCAGGTTGGTGTTTGTATCACCTTGCTTTTTTTTGTTGCACTTAGAATAAAGGGCATGCAGCATGAAAACAAGCATGGCGATACCATCTTTTTATTGCCTTTTTCTAGTGTCCTGTGTATAAATATCAGTTGTGCCAAGTTTGACAAAAATCTTGATAGTATGTTATTTTCAAAGGAATTACCTTAAGGACCCTTTTTTTTAGTCAGTCATGTAGTCAATGGTCAGGATGTCATGCAAAGCTCGTTGTGTGACATCCCAAAAGACAGCTGCCAAGGAGAGTATGTTCTTTATGAAACCCCACTTCAACATGGTTTCCATTTCACGTACAAAAACAGAGTAAAGCTATGGAGAAGACAACTCTGAACTGGGACAAAGGACCTTATCTTGTTTATCTTCATGCTGTGGACATCATTAATCAGTTACATGTACATTTAGCCCAACTCTTGAAAAACAGAAACAATACTTCATCCAAAAAGAAGGAAGAAAACAATTTCACACAGAGAACAAAAAGCCTGTCAGGTTCCAACCACGTTTTATCGGGCTCACAACTGATATTTATGTCAGACCCCTCGTTGACTAGAACATTTCAGTCTTGACTTGTCTATTTGACCTTGCACTGAATCACTTGCCCAGCTATTAAACCATTTGACACTTGGGTAAACCATCTGCCGGTGAGTTAAGTCGTCTGTCGATTAGTTGACCAGTTTCTTCTTTAACTGAACCGTTTCAGTCTTATCTGGTCCATTTGACATTGCGGTGAATCACTTGTCCGGCCATTAAACCATTTGCCGGTGAGTTAAGTCATGTGTCGACTAGTTGAACCGTTCCTTCTTTAAATAAACCATTTCAGTCTTGTCTTGTCCATTTGACTTTGCACTGAATCGATTGCCCATCTGTTAAACCATTTGACACTTGATTAAACCATTTGGCGGTGATTTAAGTCATTTGTCATTTAGCTGAATCGTGTCTTCTTTGAGTAAGGCATTCTGCTACGAGGCAGACCCTTGGTTGTCAGATCTGATCATTTCACATTTGTCAACGGAACAATTCTCAGTTGATCAAATAAACCAATTTGAATTAGTCTGTTGTGTTTTAACATCAGCGCCTGAACCATTTCAATTTTGAGTAAACCGCATCACAAAAGAGCACTTAACTGTTTGTATTTTGAGATTTTCATTTCAAAACCACTTATTTCGTTTGGCAAACCATCACTACACCATTTGTGTTTTCTCTGTGCTGTTTCCATTTCTTGTATTTTTGGCGGTGATGGCCAACCATAGTCGATCCAGCTGATGTGCCTGGGGTCGGAAGTCTTAGGAAATGAACTTTCCCAACCGTAGACGTAGCAAAAAGAAAGGAAGGTGAACCAGCGATTGCAAGAGATCGAGAGCAAAGTAAGGTGCAGTGTGAATTTGTGTGAATTGATATTGGAGTCCCAAGATCGATGCACTGGTTGTCCCAAAAAATCTCAATTCAGTCTGCATTAGAACTGCGTTCTGTCAAATGCAATTATTTGGAGAACAGAAAAACAACAGGAGACCTTGATCAATACTGTGCACATTCCCACTGGCAAAAATGATTGATACATAAAATATCCATTTAACACAACTGCAGGTATTGCAAGCAAAAGTACCTGAACTATACAAAATTATCTCGTTTTTTCCTAGTTAAGTCAGGAGTGAACATTACACATAGCAAGGAACTAACTCATGTCACTACAGTGACTGACACAAACTCACAGTCCAAAGTTCCACTCCACTTTAGTACTTTTTCCCTAGCTCTTCAAGCTGTGTAGCAAAAGTCTTAAAGTGCATGTGACTCGAAATTTCACCACCATTTTTTATTCCATATCATTAAAATTCAGGCTTTGCTTCATAGGATTGCCTTATTAGAATCTTCCTTCAAGTGTCCAAAGTGAATCTTTCAGTTTGCAGCATGTAACTGATTAATGATGTCCACAGCATGAAGATAATCAAGATAATGTACTTTGTCCCAGTTCAGAGTTGTCTTCTCGATAGCTTTACTCTGTTATTGTACGTGGAATGGAAACTGTGTCGAAGCGGGGTTTCGTAAAGAACGTATTCTCCTTCACAGCCCTCTTTCGGGATGTCACT
Organism: Montipora capricornis; assembly: GCF_036669925.1. NCBI lineage: Eukaryota > Metazoa > Cnidaria > Anthozoa > Scleractinia > Acroporidae > Montipora > Montipora capricornis. Next base: position 32,317,914 of record NC_090893.1, read on the forward strand.
CAATGAGCTTTGCGTGACATCCTGACCATTGACTACATGACTGACTAAAAGGAAGGGTCCTTTAGGGAATTCCCTTGAAAATGACGTACTATCCAGATTCTTGTCAAACGTAGCACAATTGATATTCATAGACAGGACACTAAAAAAGGCAATAAAAAGATGGTGTCACCATGCTTGTTTTCGTGTGCATGCCCTTTATTCCAAGTACAACAAAAAAGAGCCAGGTGACACAAACACCAACTGGGTTGGTGCTTGTGTCACCTTGCTTTTTGTACATGTGTACTTAAACATTATGTGACACACTGGTCTCTTTTGTTGATCCACCTTCCCACACGCTTGCAGTGGGAGAACGGCTGTGCTGTTCCCAACCCAGCTTAACACATCTGTTGTGCGGAGCTGCCACTTAAAGAAGTGTTTAAGACACCCGCCTAATACGTTAGCTACGCCATGCTGATGAGGCCCAGCAGGGCCGAAACAGCTGTCCATGGCTGCTAATTGACTGGGTGAAATGGTTGTGTGCATGCGTGATGTGCTGGCCACACCAGGTTGGTGTTTGTATCACCTTGCTTTTTTTTGTTGCACTTAGAATAAAGGGCATGCAGCATGAAAACAAGCATGGCGATACCATCTTTTTATTGCCTTTTTCTAGTGTCCTGTGTATGAATATCAGTTGTGCCAAGTTTGACAAAAATCTGGATAGTATGTTATTTTCAAAGGAATTACCTTAAGGACCCTTTTTTTTAGTCAGTCATGTAGTCAATGGTCAGGATGTCATGCAAAGCTCGTTGTGTGACATCCCAAAAGACAGCTGCCAAGGAGAGTATGTTCTTTATGAAACCCCACTTCAACATGGTTTCCATTTCACGTACAAAAACAGAGTAAAGCTATGGAGAAGACAACTCTGAACTGGGACAAAGGACCTTATCTTGTTTATCTTCATGCTGTGGACATCATTAATCAGTTACATGTACATTTAGCCCAACTCTTGAAAAACAGAAACAATACTTCATCCAAAAAGAAGGAAGAAAACAATTTCACACAGAGAACAAAAAGCCTGTCAGGTTCCAACCACGTTTTATCGGGCTCACAACTGATATTTATGTCAGACCCCTCGTTGACTAGAACATTTCAGTCTTGACTTGTCTATTTGACCTTGCACTGAATCACTTGCCCAGCTATTAAACCATTTGACACTTGGGTAAACCATCTGCCGGTGAGTTAAGTCGTCTGTCGATTAGTTGACCAGTTTCTTCTTTAACTGAACCGTTTCAGTCTTATCTGGTCCATTTGACATTGCGGTGAATCACTTGTCCGGCCATCAAACCATTTGCCGGTGAGTTAAGTCATGTGTCGACTAGTTGAACCGTTCCTTCTTTAAATAAACCATTTCAGTCTTGTCTTGTCCATTTGACTTTGCACTGAATCGATTGCCCATCTGTTTAAACCATTTGGCGGTGATTTAAGTCATTTGTCATTTAGCTGAATCGTGCCTTCTTTGAGTAAAGCATTCTGCTACGAGGCAGACCCTTGGTTGTCAGATCTGATCATTTCACATTTGTCAACGGAACAATTCTCAGTTGATCAAATAAACCAATTTGAATTAGTCTGTTGTGTTTTAACATCAGCGCCTGAACCATTTCAATTTTGAGTAAAGCGCATCACAAAAGAGCACTTAACTGTTTGTGTTTTGAGATTTTCATGTCAAAACCACTTATTTCGTTTGGCAAACCATCACTACACCATTGTGTTTTCTCTGTGCTGTTTCATTTCTTGTATTTTTGGCGGTGATGGCCAACCATAGTCGATCCAGCTGATGTGCCTGGGGTCGGAAGTCTTAGGAAATGAACTTTCCCAACCATAGACGTAGCAAAAAGAAAGGAAGGTCAACCAGTGATTGCAAGAGATCGAGAGCAAAGGAAGGTGCAGTGTGAATTTGTGTGAATTGATATTGGAGTCCCAAGATCGATGCACTGGTTGTCCCAAAAAATCTCAATTCAGTCTGCATTAGAACTGCGTTCTGTCAAATGCAATTATTTGGAGAACAGAAAAACAACAGGAGACCTTGATCAATACTGTGCACATTCCCACTGGCAAAAATGATTGATACATAAAATATCCATTTAACACAACTGCAGGTATTGCAAGCAAAAGTACCTGAACTATACAAAATTATCTCGTTTTTTTCCTAGTTAAGTCAGGAGTGAACATTACACATAGCAAGGAACTAACTCATGTCACTACAGTGCCTGACACAAACTCACAGTCCAAAGTTCCACTCCACTTTAGTACTTTTTCCCTAGCTCTTCAAGCTGTGTAGCAAAAGTCTTAAAGTGCATGTGACTCGAAATTTCACCACCATTTTTTATTCCATATCATTAAAATTCAGGCTTTGCTTCATAGGATTGCCTTATTAGAATCTTCCTACAAGTGTCCAAAGTGAATCTTTCAGTTTGCAGCATGTAACTGATTAATGATGTCCACAGCATGAAGATAATCAAGATAATGTGCTTTGTCCCAGTTCAGAGTTGTCTTCTCGATAGCTTTACTCTGTTATTGTACGTGGAATGGAAACTGTGTCGAAGCAGGGTTTCGTAAAGAACGTATTATCCTTCACAGCCCTATTTCGGTATGTCACTCAATGAGCTTTGCTTGACATCCTGACCATTGACTACATGACTGACTAAAAGGAAGGGTCCTTTAGGGAATTCTCTTGAAAATGACGTACTATCCAGATTCTTGTCAAACGTAGCACAATTGATATTCATAGACAGGACACTAAAAAAGGCAATAAAAAGATGGTGTCACCATGCTTGTTTTCGTGTGCATGCCCTTTATTCTAAGTACACAAAAAAGAGCAGGTGACACAAACACCAACTGGGTTGGTGCTTGTGTCACCTTGCTTTTTGTACATGTTACTTAAACATTATGTGACACACTGGTCTCTTTTGTTGATCCACCTTCCCACACGCTTGCAGTGGGAGAACGGCTGTGCTGTTCCCAAACCAGCTTAACACATCTGTTGTGCGGAGCTGCCACTTAAGAGGGTGTTTAAGACACCCGCCTAATACGTTAGCTCCGCCATGCTGATGAGGCCCAGCAGGGCCGAAACAGCTGTCCATGGCTGCTAATTGATTGGGTGAAATGGTTGTGTGCATGCGTGATGTGCTGGCCACACCAGGTTGGTGTTTGTATCACCTTGCTTTTTTTGTTGCACTTAGAATAAAGGGCATGCAGCATGAAAACAAGCATGGCGATACCATCTTTTTATTGCCTTTTTTTAGTGTTCTGTGTATGAATATCAGTTGTGCCAAGTTTGACAAAAATCTGGATAGTATGTCATTTTCAAGGGAATTACCTTAAGGACCCTTCTTTTTAGTCAGTCATGTAGTCAATGGTCAGGATGTCATGCAAAGCTCGTTGTGTGACATCCCGAAAGACAGCTGCCAAGGAGAGTATGTTCTCTATGAAACCCCACTTCAACACGGTTTCCATTTCACGTACAAAAACAGAGTAAAGCTATGGAGAAGACAACTCTGAACTGGGACAAAGGACCTTATCCTGTTTATCTTCATGCTGTGGACATCATTAATCAGTTACATGTACATTTAGCCCAACTCTTGAAAAACAGAAACAATACTTCATCCAAAAAGAAGGAAGAAAACAATTTCACACAGGGAACAAAAAGCCTGTCACGTTCGAATCCACGTTCTATCAGGCTCAAAACAGATATTTATGTCAGACCCCTCGTTGACTAGAAACATTTCAGTCTTGACTTGTGTATTTGACCTTGCACTGAACCACTTGCCCAGCTATTAACCATTTGACACTTGAGTAAACCATCTGCTGGTGAGTTAAGTCGTCTGTCGTTTAGTTGAACAGTTTCTTCTTTAACTGAACCGTTTCAGTCTTATCTGGTCCATTTGACATTGCAGTGAATCACTTGTCCGGCCATCAAACCATTTGCCGGTGAGTTAAGTCATTCGTCGACTAGTTGAACCGTTCCTTCTTTAAATAAACCATTTCAGTCTTGTCTTGTCCAGTTGACTTTGCACTAATCGATTGCCCATCTGTTAACCATTTGACACTTGATTAAACCATTTGGCGGTGATTTAAGTCATTTGTCATTTAGCTGAATCGTGCCTTCTTTGAGTAAACCATTCTGCTACGAGGCAGACCCTTGGTTGTCAGATCTGATCATTTCACATTTGTCAACGGAACAATTCTCAGGTTGATCAAATAAACCAATTTGAATTAGTCTGTTCTGTTTTAACATCAGCGCCTGAACCATTTCAATTTTGAGTAAACCGCATCACAAAAGAGCACTTAACCGTTTGTATTTTGAGATTTTCATTTCAAAACCACTTATTTCGTTTGGCAAACCATCACTACACCATTTATGCTTTCTCTGTGCTGTTTCAATTTCTTGTATTTTTGGCGGTGATGGCCAACCATAGTCGATCCAGCTGATGTGCCTGAGGTCGGAAGTCTTAGGAAATGAACTTTCCCAACCATAGACGTAGCAAAAAGAAAGGAAGGTGAACCAGCGATTGCAAGAGATCGAGAGCAAAGGAAGGTGCAGTGTGAATTTGTGTGAATTGATATTGGAGTCCCAAGATCGATGATGCACTGGTCGTCCCAAAAAATCTCAATTCAGTCTGCATTAGAACTGCGTTCTGTCAAATGCAATTATTTGGAGAACAGAAAAACAACAGGAGACCTTGATCAATACTGTGCACATTCCCACTGGCAAAAATGATTGATACAAAATATCCATTTAACACAACTGCAGGTATTGCAAGCAAAAGTACCTGAACTATACAAAATTATCTCTTTTTTCCTAGTTAAGTCAGGAGTGAACATTACACATAGCAAGGAAGTAACTCATGTCACTACAGTGACTGACACAAACTCACAGTCCAAAGTTCCACTCCACTTTAGTACTTTTTCCCTAGCTCTTCAATCTGTGTACCAAAACTCTTAAACTGCATGTGACTCGAAATTTCACCACCATTTTTTATTCCATATCATTAAAATTCAGGCTTTGCTTCATAGGGTTGCCTTATTAGAATCTTCCTACAAGTGTCCAAAGTGAATCTTTAAGTTTGCAGCATGTAACTGATTAATGATGTCCACAGCATGAAGATAATCAAGATAATGTACTTTGTCCCAGTTCAGAGTTGTCTTCTCGATAGCTTTACTCTGTTATTGTACGTGGAATGGAAACTGTGTCGAAGCGGGGTTTGTAAAGAACGTATTCTCCTTCACAGCCCTCTTTCGGGATGTCACTCAATGAGCTTTGCGTGACATCCTGACCATTGACTACATGACTGACTAAAAGGAAGGGTCCTTTGGGGAATTCCCTTGAAAATGACGTACTATCCAGATTCTTGTCAAACGTAGCACAATTGATATTCATAGACAGGACACTAAAAAAGGCAATAAAAAGATGGTGTCACCATGCTTGTTTTCGTGTGCATGCCCTTTATTCTAAGTACAACAAAAAAGAGCCAGGTGACACAAAACACCAACTGGGTTGGTGCTTGTGTCACCTTGCTTTTTGTACATGTGTACTTAAACATTATGTGACACACTGGTCTCTTTTGTTGATCCACCTTCCCACACGCTTGCAGTGGGAGAACGGCTGTGCTGTTCCCAACCCAGCTTAACACATCTGTTGTGCGGAGCTGCCACTTAAAGAGGTGTTTAAGACACCTGCCTAATACGTTAGCTACGCCATGCTGATGAGGCCCAGCAGGGCCGAAACAGCTGTCCATGGCTGCTAATTGATTGGGTGAAATGGTTGTGTGCATGCGTGATGTGCTGGCCACACCAGGTTGGTGTTTGTATCACCTTGCTTTTTTTTGTTGCACTTAGAATAAAGGGCATGCAGCATGAAAACAAGCATGGCGATACCATCTTTTTATTGCCTTTTTTAGTGTTCTGTGTATGAATATCAGTTGTGCCAAGTTTGACAAAAATCTGGATAGTATGTCATTTTCAAGGAATTACCTTAAGGACCCTTCTTTTTAGTCAGTCATGTAGTCAATGGTCAGGATGTCATGCAAAGCTCGTTGTGTGACATCCCGAAAGACAGCTGCCAAGGAGAGTATGTTCTCTATGAAACCCCACTTCAACACGGTTTCCATTTCACGTACAAAAACAGAGTAAAGCTATGGAGAAGACAACTCTGAACTGGGACAAAGGACCTTATCCTGTTTATCTTCATGCTGTGGACATCATTAATCAGTTACATGTACATTTAGCCCAACTCTTGAAAAACAGAAACAATACTTCATCCAAAAAGAAGGAAGAAAACAATTTCACACAGGGAACAAAAAGCCTGTCACGTTCGAATCCACGTTCTATCAGGCTCAAAACAGATATTTATGTCAGACCCCTCGTTGACTAGAACATTTCAGTCTTGACTTGTGTATTTGACCTTGCACTGAACCACTTGCCCAGCTATTAAACCATTTGACACTTGAGTAAACCATCTGCTGGTGAGTTAAGTCGTCTGTCGTTTAGTTGAACAGTTTCTTCTTTAACTGAACCGTTTCAGTCTTATCTGGTCCATTTGACATTGCAGTGAATCACTTGTCCGGCCATCAAACGATTTGCCGGTGAGTTAAGTCATTCGCCGACTAGTTGAACCGTTCCTTCTTTTAATAAACCATTTCAGTCTTGTCTTGTCCATTTGACTTTGCACCTAATCGATTGCCCATCTGTTAAACCATTTGACACTTGATTAAACCATTTGGCGGTGATTTAAGTCATTTGTCATTTAGCTGAATCGTGCCTTCTTTGAGTAAACCATTCTGCTACGAGGCAGACCCTTGGTTGTCAGATCTGATCATTTCACATTTGTCAACGGAACAATTCTCAGTTGATCAAATAAACCAATTTGAATTAGTCTGTTCTGTTTTAACATCAGCGCCTGAACCATTTCAATTTTGAGTAAACCGCATCACAAAAGAGCACTTAACCGTTTGTATTTTGAGATTTTCATTTCAAAACCACTTATTTCGTTTGGCAAACCATCACTACACCATTTATGCTTTCTCTGTGCTGTTTCAATTTCTTGTATTTTTGGCGGTGATGGCCAACCATAGTCGATCCAGCTGATGTGCCTGAGGTCGGAAGTCTTAGGAAATGAACTTTCCCAACCATAGACGTAGCAAAAAGAAAGGAAGGTGAACCAGCGATTGCAAGAGATCGAGAGCAAAGGAAGGTGCAGTGTGAATTTGTGTGAATTGATATTGGAGTCCCAAGATCGATGATGCACTGGTCGTCCCAAAAAAATCTCAATTCAGTCTGCATTAGAACTGCGTTCTGTCAAATGCAATTATTTGGAGAACAGAAAAACAACAGGAGACCTTGATCAATACTGTGCACATTCCCACTGGCAAAAATGATTGATACATAAAATATCCATTTAACACAACTGCAGGTATTGCAAGCAAAAGTACCTGAACTATACAAAATTATCTCTTTTTTCCTAGTTAAGTCAGGAGTGAACATTACACATAGCAAGGAAGTAACTCATGTCACTACAGTGACTGACACAAACTCACAGTCCAAAGTTCCACTCCACTTTAGTACTTTTTCCCTAGCTCTTCAATCTGTGTACCAAAACTCTTAAACTGCATGTGACTCGAAATTTCACCACCATTTTTTATTCCATATCATTAAAATTCAGGCTTTGCTTCATAGGGTTGCCTTATTAGAATCTTCCTACAAGTGTCCAAAGTGAATCTTTAAGTTTGCAGCATGTAACTGATTAATGATGTCCACAGCATGAAGATAATCAAGATAATGTACTTTGTCCCAGTTCAGAGTTGTCTTCTCGATAGCTTTACTCTGTTATTGTACGTGGAATGGAAACTGTGTCGAAGCGGGGTTTTGTAAAGAACGTATTCTCCTTCACAGCCCTCTTTCGGGATGTCACTCAATGAGCTTTGCGTGACATCCTGACCATTGACTACATGACTGACTAAAAGGAAGGGTCCTTTGGGGAATTCCCTTGAAAATGACGTACTATCCAGATTCTTGTCAAACGTAGCACAATTGATATTCATAGACAGGACACTAAAAAAGGCAATAAAAAGATGGTGTCACCATGCTTGTTTTCGTGTGCATGCCCTTTATTCTAAGTACAACAAAAAAGAGCCAGGTGACACAAACACCAACTGGGTTGGTGCTTGTGTCACCTTGCTTTTTGTACATGTGTACTTAAAGATTATGTGACACACTGGTCTCTTTTGTTGATCCACCTTCCCACACGCTTGCAGTGGGAGAACGGCTGTGCTGTTCCCAACCCAGCTTAACACATCTGTTGTGCGGAGCTGCCACTTAAAGAGGTGTTTAAGACACCTGCCTAATACGTTAGCTACGCCATGCTGATGAGGCCCAGCAGGGCCGAAACAGCTGTCCATGGCTGCTAATTGATTGGGTGAAATTGTTGTGTGCATGCGTGATGTGCTGGCCACACCAGGTTGGTGTTTGTATCACCTTGCTTTTTTTTGTTGCACTTAGAATAAAGGGCATGCAGCATGAAAACAAGCATGGCGATACCATCTTTTTATTGCCTTTTTTTAGTGTTCTGTGTATGAATATCAGTTGTGCCAAGTTTGACAAAAATCTGGATAGTATGTCATTTTCAAGGGAATTACCTTAAGGACCCTTCTTTTTAGTCAGTCATGTAGTCAATGGTCAGGATGTCATGCAAAGCTCGTTGTGTGACATCCCGAAAGACAGCTGCCAAGGAGAGTATGTTCTCTATGAAACCCCACTTCAACACGGTTTCCATTTCACGTACAAAAACAGAGTAAAGCTATGGAGAAGACAACTCTGAACTGGGACAAAGGACCTTATCTTGTTTATCTTCATGCTGTGGACATCATTAATCAGTTACATGTACATTTAGCCCAACTCTTGAAAAACAGAAACAATACTTCATCCAAAAAGAAGGAAGAAAATAATTTCACACAGAGAACAAAAAGCCTGTCATGTTCGAATCCACGTTTTCTCAGGCTGAAAACAGATATATATGTCAGACCCCTCGTTGACTAGAACATTTCAGTCTTGACTTGTCTATTTGACCTTGCACTGAATCACTTGCCCAGCTATTAAACCATTTGACACTTGGGTAAACCATCTGCCGGTGAGTTAAGTCGTCTGTCGATTAGTTGACCAGTTTCTTCTTTAACTGAACCGTTTCAGTCTCATCTGGTCCATTTGACATTGCGGTGAATCACTTGTCTGGCCATTAAACCATTTGCCGGTGAGTTAAGTCATGTGTCGACTAGTATATTGAACCGTTCCTTCTTTAAATAAACCATGTCAGTCTTGTCTTGTCCATTTGACTTTGCACTGAATCGAATGCCCATCTCTTAAACCATTTGACACTTGATTAAACCATTTGGCGGTGATTTAAGTCATTTGTCATTTAGCTGAATCGTGCCTTCTTTGAGTAAACCATTCTGCTACGAGGCAGACCCTTGGTTGTCAGATCTGATCATTTCACGTTTGTCAACGGAACAATTCTCAGTTGATCAAATAAACCAATTTGAATTAGTTTGTTCTGTTTTAACATCATTGCCTGAACCATTTCAATTTTGAGTAAACCGCATCACAAAAGAGCACTTAACCGTTTGTATTTTAAGATTTTCATTTCAAAACCACTTATTTCGTTTGGCAAACCATCACTACACCATTTGTGTTTTCTCTGTGCTGTTTCAATTTCTTGTATTTTTGGCGGTGATGGCCAACCATAGTCGATCCAGCTGATGTGCCTGGGGTCGGAAGTCTTAGGAAATGAACTTTCCCAACCATAGACGTAGCAAAAAGAAAGGAAGGTCAACCAGTGATTGCAAGAGATCGAGAGCAAAGGAAGGTGCAGTGTGAATTTGTGTGAATTGATATTGGAGTCCCAAGATCGATGCACTGGTTGTCCCAAAAAATCTCAATTCAGTCTGCATTAGAACTGCGTTTTGTCAAATGCAATTATTTGGAGAACAGAAAAACAACAGGAGACCTTGATCAATACTGTGCACATTCCCACTGGCAAAAATGATTGATACATAAAATATCCATTTAACACAACTGCAGGTATTGCAAGCAAAAGTACCTGAACTATACAAAATTATCTCTTTTTTCCTAGTTAAGTCAGGAGTGAACATTACACATAGCAAGGAAGTAACTCATGTCACTACAGTGACTGACACAAACTCACAGTCCAAAGTTCCACTCCACTTTAGTACTTTTTCCCTAGCTCTTCAATCTGTGTAGCAAAACTCTTAAAGTGCACGTGAGTCGAAATTTCACCACCATTTTTTATTCCATATCATTAAAATTCAGGCTTTGCTTGATAGGATTGCCTTATTAGAATCTTCCTACAACTGTCGAAAGTGAATGTTTCAGTTTGCAGCATGTAACTGATTAATGATGTCCACACAATAAAGATAATCAAGATAATGTGCTTTTTCCCAGTTCAGAGTTGTCTTCTTGATAGCTTTACTCTGTTATTGTACGTGGAATGGAAACTGTGTCAAAGCGGGGTTTCGTAAAGAACGTATCCTCCTTCACAGCCCTCTTTCGGGATGTCACTCAATGAGCTTTGCGTGACATCCTGACCATTGACTACATGACTGACTAAAAGGAAGGGTTCTTTAGGGAATTCTCTTGAAAATGACGTACTATCCAGATTCTTGTCAAACGTAGCACAATTGATATTCATAGACAGGACACTAAAAAAGGCAATAAAAAGATGGTGTCACCATGCTTGTTTTTGTGTGCATGCCCTTTATTCTAAGTACAACAAAAAAGAGCCAGGTGACACAAACACCAACTGGGTTGGTGCTTGTGTCACCTCTCTTTTTGTACATGTGTACTTAAAGATTATGTGACACACTGGTCTCTTTTGTTGATCCACCTTCCCACACGCTTGCAGTGGGAGAACGGCTGTGCTGTTCCCAACCCAGCTTAACACATCTGTTGTGTGGAGCTGCCACTTAAAGAGGTGTTTAAGACACCCGCCTAATAACGTTAGCTACGCCATGCTGATGAGGCCCAGCAGGGCCGAAACAGTTGTCCATGGCTGCTAATTGACTGGGTGAAATGGTTGTGTGCATGCGTGATGTGCTGGCCACACCAGGTTGGTGTTTGTATCACCTTGGTTTTTTTTGTTGCACTTAGAATAAAGGGCATGCAGCATGAAAACAAGCATGGCGATACCATCTTTTTATTGCCTTTTTCTAGTGTCCTGTGTATGAATATCAGTTGTGCCAAGTTTGACAAAAATCTGGATAGTATGTCATTTTCAAGGGAATTACCTTAAGGACCCTTCTTTTTAGTCAGTCATGTAGTCAATGGTCAGGATGTCATGCAAAGCTCGTTGTGTGACATCCCGAAAGACAGCTGCCAAGGAGAGTATGTTCTTTATGAAACCCCACTTCAACACGGTTTCCATTTCACGTACAAAAACAGAGTAAAGCTATGGAGAAGACAACTCTGAACTGGGACAAAGGACCTTATCTTGTTTATCTTCATGCTGTGGACATCATTAATCAGTTACATGTACATTTAGCCCAACTCTTGAAAAACAGAAACAATACTTCATCCAAAAAGAAGGAAGAAAACAATTTCACACAGAGAACAAAAAGCCTGTCAGGTTCGAACCACGTTTTATTACACATAACATGCGAATTTTATTCCATAAAGCTCATTTGTACAAATCTATACTCTTTATTTTCACGTGTGAAAAAGGCCTATACAGCCAATCAGAATGGCGTACAGCTATTTCACATGTGGAAGTATAACCAATCAACGATAGCGTAAAGGCGTTTCCATGCCAATCACTCGTGCATCTCGTGCAAATCGTGCAAATCGTACTTGTTTTTGAATTAAATCAAATTTGCATTTGGTTTTATTGTTAGTGAGTTTTTGTTTCTAATTCGCGTTCAGAAAACTATTTTAATGAAAATTCTCATGTTATGTGTAATAAACAGTTCACGACATAGAAAGTGCTTTGTACGGGGTTTTATTCACTCGTTGTTTGTGTCAAAAACCCTCACTCGCTCGTTCCTCGCTCGTTCGGGTTTTTGACACAAACAACTCGTGCATAAAACCCCGTACGCCGCACTTTCTATGACGTAAACTATATTTATCGGGCTCACAACTGATATTTATGTCAGACCCCTCGTTGACTAGAACATTTCAGTCTTGACTTGTCTATTTGACCTTGCACTGAATCACTTGCCCAGCTATTAAACCATTTGACACTTGGGTAAACCATCTGCGGGTGAGTTAAGTCGTCTGTCGATTAGTTGTCCAGTTTCTTCTTTAACTGAACCGTTTCAGTCTTATCTGGTCCATTTGACATTGCAGTGAATCACTTGTCCGGCCATCAAACCATTTGCTGGTGAGTTAAGTCATTCGTCGACTAGTTGAACCATTCCTTCTTTAAATAAACCATTTCAGTCTTGTCTTGTCCATTTGACTTTGCACCTAATCGATTGCCCATCTGTTAAACCATTTGACACTTGATTAAACCATTTGGTGGTGATTTAAGTCATTTGTCATTTAGCTGAATCGTGCCTTCTTTGAGTAAACCATTCTGCTACGAGGCAGACCCTTGGTTGTCAGATCTGGTCATTTCACATTTGTCAACGGAACAATTCTCAGTTGATCAAATAAACCAATTTGAATTAGTCTGTTCTGTTTTAACATCAGCGCCTGAACCATTTACATTTTGAGTAAACCGCATCACAAAAGAGCACTTAACCGTTTGTATTTTAAGATTTTCATTGCAAAACCACTTATTTCGTTTGGCAAACCATCACTACACCATTAGTGTTTTCTCTGTGCTGTTTCCATTTCTTGTATTTTTGGCGGTGATGGCCAACCATAGTCGATCCAGCTAATGTGCCTGAGGTCGGAAGTCTTAGGAAATGAACTTTCCCAACCATAGACGTAGCAAAAAGAAAGGAAGGTCAACCAGTGATTGCAAGAGATCGAGAGCAAAGGAAGGTGCAGTGTGAATTTGTGTGAATTGATATTGGAGTCCCAAGATCGATGCACTGGTTGTCCCAAAAAATCTCAATTCAGTCTGCATTAGAACTGCGTTTTGTCAAATGCAATTATTTGGAGAACAGAAAAACAACAGGAGACCTTGATCAATACTGTGCACATTCCCACTGGCAAAAATGATTGATACATAAAATATCCATTTAACACAACTGCAGGTATTGCAAGCAAAAGTACCTGAACTATACAAAATTATCTCTTTTTTCCTAGTTAAGTCAGGAGTGAACATTACACATAGCAAGGAACTAACTCATGTCACTACAGTGACTGACACAAACTCACAGTCCAAAGTTCCACTCCACTTTAGTACTTTTTCCCTAGCTCTTCAATCTGTGTACCAAAACTCTTAAACTGCATGTGACTCGAAATTTCACCACCATTTTTTATTCCATATCATTAAAATTCAGGCTTTGCTTGATAGGATTGCCTTATTAGAATCTTCCTACAACTGTCGAAAGTGAATGTTTCAGTTTGCAGCATGTAACTGATTAATGATGTCCACACAATAAAGATAATCAAGATAATGTGCTTTTTCCCAGTTCAGAGTTGTCTTCTTGATAGCTTTACTCTGTTATTGTACGTGGAATGGAAACTGTGTCAAAGCGGGGTTTCGTAAAGAACGTATCCTCCTTCACAGCCCTCTTTCGGGATGTCACTCAATGAGCTTTGCGTGACATCCTGACCATTGACTACATGACTGACTAAAAGGAAGGGTTCTTTAGGGAATTCTCTTGAAAATGACGTACTATCCAGATTCTTGTCAAACGTAGCACAATTGATATTCATAGACAGGACACTAAAAAAGGCAATAAAAAGATGGTGTCACCATGCTTGTTTTTGTGTGCATGCCCTTTATTCTAAGTACAACAAAAAAGAGCCAGGTGACACAAACACCAACTGGGTTGGTGCTTGTGTCACCTCTCTTTTTGTACATGTGTACTTAAAGATTATGTGACACACTGGTCTCTTTTGTTGATCCACCTTCCCACACGCTTGCAGTGGGAGAACGGCTGTGCTGTTCCCAACCCAGCTTAACACATCTGTTGTGTGGAGCTGCCACTTAAAGAGGTGTTTAAGACACCCGCCTAATAACGTTAGCTACGCCATGCTGATGAGGCCCAGCAGGGCCGAAACAGTTGTCCATGGCTGCTAATTGACTGGGTGAAATGGTTGTGTGCATGCGTGATGTGCTGGCCACACCAGGTTGGTGTTTGTATCACCTTGGTTTTTTTTGTTGCACTTAGAATAAAGGGCATGCAGCATGAAAACAAGCATGGCGATACCATCTTTTTATTGCCTTTTTCTAGTGTCCTGTGTATGAATATCAGTTGTGCCAAGTTTGACAAAAATCTGGATAGTATGTCATTTTCAAGGGAATTACCTTAAGGACCCTTCTTTTTAGTCAGTCATGTAGTCAATGGTCAGGATGTCATGCAAAGCTCGTTGTGTGACATCCCGAAAGACAGCTGCCAAGGAGAGTATGTTCTTTATGAAACCCCACTTCAACACGGTTTCCATTTCACGTACAAAAACAGAGTAAAGCTATGGAGAAGACAACTCTGAACTGGGACAAAGGACCTTATCTTGTTTATCTTCATGCTGTGGACATCATTAATCAGTTACATGTACATTTAGCCCAACTCTTGAAAAACAGAAACAATACTTCATCCAAAAAGAAGGAAGAAAACAATTTCACACAGAGAACAAAAAGCCTGTCAGGTTCGAACCACGTTTTATCGGGCTCACAACTGATATTTATGTCAGACCCCTCGTTGACTAGAACATTTCAGTCTTGACTTGTCTATTTGACCTTGCACTGAATCACTTGCCCAGCTATTAAACCATTTGACACTTGGGTAAACCATCTGCGGGTGAGTTAAGTCGTCTGTCGATTAGTTGTCCAGTTTCTTCTTTAACTGAACCGTTTCAGTCTTATCTGGTCCATTTGACATTGCAGTGAATCACTTGTCCGGCCATCAAACCATTTGCTGGTGAGTTAAGTCATTCGTCGACTAGTTGAACCATTCCTTCTTTAAATAAACCATTTCAGTCTTGTCTTGTCCATTTGACTTTGCACCTAATCGATTGCCCATCTGTTAAACCATTTGACACTTGATTAAACCATTTGGTGGTGATTTAAGTCATTTGTCATTTAGCTGAATCGTGCCTTCTTTGAGTAAACCATTCTGCTACGAGGCAGACCCTTGGTTGTCAGATCTGGTCATTTCACATTTGTCAACGGAACAATTCTCAGTTGATCAAATAAACCAATTTGAATTAGTCTGTTCTGTTTTAACATCAGCGCCTGAACCATTTACATTTTGAGTAAACCGCATCACAAAAGAGCACTTAACCGTTTGTATTTTAAGATTTTCATTGCAAAACCACTTATTTCGTTTGGCAAACCATCACTACACCATTAGTGTTTTCTCTGTGCTGTTTCCATTTCTTGTATTTTTGGCGGTGATGGCCAACCATAGTCGATCCAGCTAATGTGCCTGAGGTCGGAAGTCTTAGGAAATGAACTTTCCCAACCATAGACGTAGCAAAAAGAAAGGAGGGTGAACCAGCGATTGCAAGAGATCGAGAGCAAAGGAAGGTGCAGTGTGAATTTGTGTGAATTGATATTGGAGTCCCAAGATCGATGCACTGGTTGTCCCAAAAAATCTCAATTCAGTCTGCATTAGAACTGCGTTCTGTCAAATGCAGTTATTTGGAGAACAGAAAAACAACAGGAGACCTTGATCAATACTGTGCACATTCCCACTGGCAAAAATGATTGATACATAAAATATCCATTTAACACAACTGGTATTTCGATCAATAGTACCTGAACTATACAAAATTATCTCTTTTTTCCTAGTTAAGTCAGGAGTGAACATTACACATAGCAAGGAACTACCTCATGTCACTACAGTGACTGACACAAACTCACAGTCCAAAGTTCCACTCCACTTTAGTACTTTTTCCCTAGCTCTTCAAACTGTGTAGCAAAACTCTTAAAGTGCACGTGAGTCGAAATTTCACCACCATTTTTTATTCCATATCATTAAAATTCAGGCTTTGCTTGATAGGATTGCCTTATTAGAATCTTCCTACAAGTGTCGAAAGTGAATGTTTCAGTTTGCAGTATGTAACTGATTAATGATGTCCGCAGCATGAATATAATCAAAATAATGTGCTTTGTCCCAGTTCAGAGTTGTCTTCTCGATAGCTTTACTCTGTTATTGTACGTGGAATGGAAACTGTGTCGAAGCGGGGTTTCGTAAAGAACGTATTCTCCTTCACAGCCCTCTTTCGGGATGTCACTCAATGAGCTTTGCGTGACATCCTGACCATTGACTACATGACTGACTAAAAGGAAGGGTCCTTTAGGGAATTCTCTTGAAAATGACGTACTATCCAGATTCTTGTCAAACGTAGCACAATTGATATTCATAGACAGGACACTAAAAAAGGCAATAAAAAGATGGTGTCACCATGCTTGTTTTTGTGTGCATGCCCTTTATTCTAAGTACAACAAAAAAGAGCCAGGTGACACAAACACCAACTGGGTTGGTGCTTGTGTCACCTTGCTTTTTGTACATGTGTACTTAAAGATTATGTGACACACTGGTCTCTTTTGTTGATCCACCTTCCCACACGCTTGCAGTGGGAGAACGGCTGTGCTGTTCCCAACCCAGCTTTACACATCTGTTGTGCGGAGCTACCACTTAAAGAGCTGTTTAAGACACCCGCCTAATACGTTAGCTACGCCATGCTGATGAGGCCCAGCAGGGCCGAAACAGCTGTCCATGGCTGCTAATTGACTGGGTGAAATGTTTGTGTGCATGCGTGATGTACTGGCCACACCAGGTTGGTGTTTGTATCACCTTGGTTTTTTTTGTTGCACTTAGAATAAAGGGCATGCAGCATGAAAACAAGCATGGCGATACCATCTTTTTGTTGCTTTTTTCTAGTGTCCTGTGTATGAATATCAGTTTGACAAAAATCTGGATAGTATGTCATTTTCAAGGGAATTACCTTAAGGACCCTTGTTTTTAGTCAGTCATGTAGTCAATGGTCAGGATGTCATGCAAAGCTCGTTGTGTGACAATCTGAAAGAGAGCTGCCTAGGAGAGTATGGTCTTTATGAAACCCCCATTCAACACGGTTTCCATTTCACGTACAAAAACAGAGTAAAGCTATGGAGAAGACAACTCTGAACTTTGACAAAGGACCTTATCTTGTTTATCTTCATGCTGTGGACATCATTAATCAGTTACATGAAACAATACTTCATCCAAAAAGAAGGAAGAAAACAATTTCACACAGACAGCAAAAAGCCTGTCAGGTTCGAACGACGTTTTATCGGGCTCACAACTGATATTTATGTCAGACCCCTCGTTGACTAGAACATTTCAGTCTTGACTTGTCTATTTGACTTTGCACTGAATCAGTTGCCCAGCTATTAAACCATTTGACACTTGGGTAAACCATCTGCCGGTGAGTTAAGTCGTCTGTCGATTAGTTGACCAGTTTCTTCTTTAACTGAACTGTTTTAGTCTTATGTGGTCCATTTGACATTGCAGTGAATCACTTATCCGGCCATTAAACCATTTGCCGGTGAGTTAAGTCATGTGTCGACTAGTTGAACCGTTCCTTCTTTTAATAAACCATTTCAGTCTTGTCTTGTCCATTTGACTTTGCACTGAATCGATTTCCCATCTCTTAAACCATTTGACACTTGATTAAACCATTTGGCGGTGATTTAAGTCATTTGTCATTTAGCTGAATCGTGCCTTCTTTGAGTAAACCATTCTGCTACGAGGCAGACCCTTGGTTGTCAGATCTGATCATTTCACATTTGTCAACGGAACAATTCTCAGTTGATCAAATAAACCAATTTGAATTAGTCTGTTCTGTTTTAACATCAGCGCCTGAACTATTTCAATTTTGGGTAAACCGCATCACAAAAGAGCACTTAACTGTTTGTATTTTAAGATTTTCATTTCAAAACCACTTATTTCGTTTGGCAAACCATCACTACACCATTTGTGTTTTCTCTGTGCTGTTTCAATTTCTTGTATTTTTGGCGGTGATGGCCAACCATAGTCGATCCAGCTGATGTGCCTGGGGTCAGAAGTCTTAGGAAATGAACTTTCCCAACCATAGACGTAGCAAAAAGAAAGGAAGGTGAACCAGCGATTGCAAGAGATCGAGAGCGAAGGAAGGTGCAGTGTGAATCTGTGGAAATTGATATGCTCGCAATCGTGAGTCGATGCTCTCGATAGTTCACTTCATTCTGTGCCATATCGTTTCAAGTCATAATAATCTGACAGTTCCATAAAACAGCACCCCTATACATTTTTCCTTGATTATTGGAAACTCTGTGTTAGGTCTTGCAATAAACAGATTATTTTGTTTTAGGATTTTTGTTTTAGGTTTTAGGATTTCCATCTTCCATTATTACCCATATTAGTGTAACAGCCATCTTATTGTTGGTATAAATTCACACTTCTTCCATAACTTTTTCCATTTTTACGCTTAAGTAAAAAAATTTCTGCAAGTCCACACGTCCTCCCTGTAATAACATAATGATAAATTCGGAAATATGTTTTCTTGCAAGTCTTCACAACTCTGTAATAATGAAACAAGGTAACAAATGAATGAAGGGGGTAGTTTCTAAAGAAACTGTGGTGCTGCGTCGGTGGGGAAGTAGTATACAAAAATTTGGTTTTATCAACGGAGTTGATAATGTAAATTGGCCACCGTACAGAAATTCTAAAAGCTGACATTTTGAGTGTTAGCCGTCAGAGCGACGAAGCGTTAGCCCTTCGTCAGAGCGACGAAGGGCTAACGCTCGAAACTTCAGCTTTTAGAATTTCTGTACGGTGGCCAATTTACATTATCAACTCCATTGATAAAGCCAAATTTTTATAACAAGGTAACAGATGAGTTAAAAAATGTCTGTGAGTCTACGCATCCCTCCATAGGTAACCCAGGCTCACTGTGTGTGCCACATTGGTAAATGTAGAGAACATATGAGGCGAAGTTTAGGTGTGGAAATTTGCTAGAAAATGGAAATAAAAAGCGATCAAACTTACCATTACCATGTGGTGAGCTGTTGTTGTCTTAAATACGTACACAAAGTTTCGGGGAAAATGGTCCCCATTCATCTTCCTTCATAGTATAGTGACAAGGTAGGAGACTGAGGCCAGCGTCGGGACTCCGATCGACCAAAACAAGCACGATTTTTTTTGCAAAAATCGAATCCAGTCGCTAAATAAACATGCCAGGCTAGTGAAACATGAATTTCTCTAAACTATGAATCCACTGAAGCATCTCCAGGTAGCAAAGCGAAGCCACCAGGCTCCGTAGAACTTGTAAGTTAACCTGCTAAAATGGCAGCCAGAAACCGTTGTCCTCGCAAAGTGTCCAATTCAAAATGGCACTGAATTCGGGACGCCTGGTGATGAGTGTAATAAGTTTGATCAATTTTTATTTCCATTTTCTAGCAAATTTCCAGACCTAAACTTCGCCTCATATGTTCTCTATATTTACCAATGTGGCACACACAGTGAGCCTTGGTTACCTGTGATCCCTCCCGTAATAACGTGATAACGGAATTTGGAATTATGTTTTTACACAAGTCTACACACTCCCACCGAATAACGTAACAAGGTAATAAAAGAGTAAAAAATATCTGCGAGTCCACACATCTCTCCCGTTATAACGTAATGACGGAATTCGGACATATGATGCAATTGTACACAATCCCGTTATAACGTAACAAGGTAATAAACAAGTAAAAAATATCTGCGAGTCCACACTTCTCTCCCATAATAACGAAATGACAGAATTCGGAAATATTATGTTTTCATGCAAGTCTACACACTCAGTACTGCCGAATAACATAACATTGGTAATAAAGAGTAAAAAATGTCTGCAAGTCCACACATCTCTCCCATAATAACGTAATTACGGAATTAACGTTATGAACCAAGTCAAATTTTGGAGGATTTTTATGGAGTCATCAGAGCAAAACAGGACTAGATCTCTGAGACAATTTGCTCCACAACGCTAGTTTTTGGCAACTAGGCCTTTCAGATGTCTTCACCTAAGAACTCTATGGACAGTATATTATATTTGAGTACATCATCATTTGCCTGACATGTACAAGTGAGAAAAGGTCATTCATTTCTCAGCAAGCTCAATGAGTTATAATCCTGAAAGGAACAAATAAATTATTAATTGTTTTTTAGTGAATAGCACAGTGTTATTCTCTCTTGTACTTTACCTTGATGTGTGTTTCACAGGTGGATTATGTATGTGGAAAAGAAAATATGTGAATGTGATGGAACAATCATCATGTATCATGAAAATATCAGAAGAATAAAAAGAAGGTAATTAGACGGTATGCAAACAGTAACATTTGCCTCTTTGAAGAGATTTATTTTTTGATGTTGACTCAGGGATACTTGAAAAAAAATCTGAGTGTTCCTTTGCAGGAGTCGAACCTACAACCTTTCGATTACTAGACTTATCACATATGGGGCGAAATTACTGAATGCTGATTGGCTGAGACGGCGGGCATTTCTCCTTAATCACAAGGGCACTTTTGGTAAACAAGAGGGCATGATTACTTGATCTTGATTGGTTAACAGTTGCTAATTATCCAGAGCAAGCAAACTTACAAGAGAATCTTCTTCGAGATTAAACTACTTTTTTATCCACATATAAAATTCATTTTAAGCACTATTTCTGTTGACAGCAACGATTTGTTGAATTGAATTTTAAGCGAATTAATGGTAGCCTGTCAATTTTCATTTGTCGTGGCACTGTACAGGCTTCCTTCAATAATTTTGCCCTTTATGTGATAAACATGTAATCGCAATGTGCCCTTGTGCAATTTAAAAGGATTAATTAATTTCACTTGAATTTTCAGAGTTTTCCAAATTGCCCTCATCGCTTCGCGATTCAGGCAATTTTGTGAAAACTTTGAAATTAATCCTTTATTGCTCTCAAACCCATACAGTTACATATACTAAGTGCAGATGCTCTAACACTTACCCGGTCGCTATAGAGCACTCGGATTTTTTCCTAGTATCCCTGAGTCAATGTACATTGAAAATGAATGTCTCTCTTTCATTCACAGGGACTAACATATTCCTTCTTGACTTATTCACTATTCACTTAAAGTGCCACTGTGACCAGAAAATTAATTATTAATTTTTCTTTGGATTTCAAAACTATGTTAACTTAACACTAAACGACCAAACTTTTAAGACAGTTGTTTTATAAAAGACACTTATTTATTTTAACTGGAATGTTCCTATTTAATGGTCTGCCATTAGTAAATTTAAGATCTTGAGAGAGCTGGATCAAGGAGAAAATGATGTCAAAGGCTCACCAGTGTAAGAAATGCAACGTGTGTCTACACCACAGAATTAATATGCAGCAAACGACGAGTCAAAGCTCAAATTTTTGCTGGTCAGGTGTTGGGCAAACACACTTACAAAATCTGAAGAAGAAAAGGATGTGATTTTTTTTTTTAAAATCACAGGAGCACTTAAACGTTTTCAGCAAAAGCTCTACATTTTTGCATTGTGCTCCTTAGAACAGGAACAATTCAACCTCCTCCAGGAAATAAAAAGTTGTGTACTGATGCCAGTTACATACCCGATATGTAATTGTGTGATGCCATGTCTGGGAATTGAACCTGCATGGGCTGCATTGGTGGAAGGCGAGTGCTCACACCACTGTGCAGTCTCTGCCTTAAACAGGCTGCTGGTCAAAGGAACTTGGAATATGAGACTTGAGATTGGTGTCTTTTGAGTAAAAAAGTAATAATTAATTATGTGGTTTGTTTAGGTTGGAAATCATTGAACAAGTGAATGATGCACCTCGCATGTATATATTAGCAGTGGCTGAGGTGGTCAGAAGAAGACTGTTTTCATCCCAATTTCAGAAGGTTGGTATTTCATAGATGCAGCTCAAGTGACCTTCAATGAACCAGTTGGTTAATACGAGAGAGTATGGTATCCCTTTTGCCCACAAGAGGGTTTCCCGTTGACAAGTCATATCATATTGTGTTAACCCATTGATCCATGGGAGTGTGCCTTTAATAAATTTTAGTCTGTCTAATGCCAGACACGTCAACTGGGAGTGTCCTAGGGCGTTTGAGGTGTCAATGGGTTAAGAATCAATTAAAAGTAAATCCTTACATATATAGAGGATATTACATGGCAGCGCGAGGATACGAATTTTATCTTCAAGTGCTGCAAGTATCTCTCACGAGTGAGCGAAGCAAACGAGTGAGAGATACTTTCAGCACGAGAAGATAAAATTCGTATCCCCAAGTGGCCATGTAATGTTCTGTTTATTATATAGATATCGATGAAATGTCTAGATTTAAAACAACTTGTTTTATTTATTTTCCAAATGATGAAAAAGTGGTCACCAACCGCTAAAACATGCATGTTGTGTAACATGAAACAAGATATGAAAGTTATGAAAAACAAATCATGATAATGTCAAATTTTGCAATAAAAATGTTAATGTAGTCGAGAACAATTATATTAAAGCACAAAGGTATCTTACAATGAAGACGAAGCTCGCGTTTTATTGGCTAATCGTGTTGGTTACCATGACAACACCTATATCCTCACATGTGAAAGATAAAAATGATATGTTCGCTGCGCGCGGTGAAGATATGATTTTTTAGTAAAAGGAGAAATCCTGGTATTTCATCAATATCTATATAATAAATGGGGATTAATTCCTCCCTACTATAACCCTTTTAATTAAGGTTATTGTAATGCATTATTTAATAAAGAAAATAAACAAACTAAAATCTATAAGACAGTGTCACCCTTAGCAGGCAAAGGGATAAAGGGTACACAGTTTTTGATGAGTAGACGTAGTTGTTGTTAACCCTTTTTGCCTTAAGGGGTTCTCCATTGACAAATAACAAATAATTGTGTGGCATTAGACAGAGTAAAATCCTAAGAAGTTGCCCTCCTACTGCCCTAGCCAGGACCCATTGCCTCCTAACAAGTAGCCCCCTTTATAGGAGGCAATGGGTTTAACAACATTATTCTGACAGCAGGGCGAGTATAACGGTATTGCGCACTTTCATCATTTATCAGCCAATCGGAAAGGACGTTATACTTCATGCGGGAAATTTACACTGCCATGTGGAGAAATTTATTGATATATTAAACAATAACTAATGA
>NC_090893.1:32353713-32363713 GCF_036669925.1 Montipora capricornis
AAGCCGAGCTTTTAATGCAAGACAAACAAGCAGAGTTCTTACAACAGATTGAACAAGAGAAAGCATCAACACTCACTCTGCTACAAGTTGAAAGACAAATGTGGGAAGTAGAGAGAAACAAGAAATCAACAGAGCAAGATCAGGAGACAGAGTCAGTGGTGTTATCAGATTTTGTTGTCATTAGTAAATGGGTTGAATCCAGCACTAGATTTGTGATTACATTTGACAACATTTTGCCTGAAACTGCTTGACTTTAAATCAAGTCACAGTTGTCATGCAGAATGCATGCATGACATGTCACTTGAAAAACTGTGAGGGAGGTTGTGGGTAATAAGTCAAGTATTTTCAAATGTTGTTAGGATTTCTTGCCCCTGACAGACGTAAAACCTTCTGCGGAAGGAGTTGATATTCCCTCGATTTTTGCCCCAGAACCCCCTACAAGATCATGCCTTCGGCCCTTGGAAAGTGCACCTTTGCTGTGTGTTGTCCATTCTCTGCCTACTCGTCACGCTTTGCCGCCTACAAGCATTTTTATTGAAAATCCAAAATGCATCTTGCCATCAACTGAATTTCAAAAATTTAGAGTAGTAATGTACTCTCTGAATAAAAAAGCCAAAATTTAATGATATTAGCATTGTATTCAAAGACCTAATTTCGTGCACCAGAATACAAGAAATGCATTCTAAGAGGCCCAACTTTCAAAATTTCCCTGGGGGAGGATGCTTCGGTAGTTATTTTCAAGCATGGCTTACCATCCAATAGCAGTCAAAGGTCAGCACGATATAGCATCTAATCTCTTGAATGATTTTTGTAAGGTGATGAAAAAAGATTCAACATCTTGAAAGCAATTCAAACATTATCATGCGTCAAGAAGTAATAATCAGGGTTTTGAAAAGACGCTAAAATAGCGTGACATAGACCCCTTTAAGGCCCCTGGCATTCTGTACAGCCGCGTGGAATGTATTTCATCTGTAGGGACCGAGAAGACCTTTTTGCAAATATGTGGTCTTGTCGCGCTTCAAATTCACCTTTATCACTCGGCGGCCATTTTGGAGTCCTTGGGGAATAAAGGCTTTGTCTTTGCATTGTCTTTGCCCGTCCAGCCTCACACTGAATGAGAGGTTCGACGGGCAAAATCTTTTGTTTGGACATTGAGTGATATGGGTCTATGTAGTTAGCAAATCAAGCAGCTTGCACCAAGTACGTACTGGACTGTTGGACCGCTGCTGTGTGTGCTCAAACCTCGATCACTGTGGGAAACCGAAATGGCCGCCGAAATTACTCAGAATTCATCCGTATCTTTTAATTTGTTTTTCATGAGCAAATCTTTCCTGATCCAAGGCTCGTCTTCTCTGCGAATGTTTCTCATGGTATTCGTAAAATTTGGGGTAATTTCCAAGGAAAAGTAGGTGGCGAGTTCACACGCAATAGCCGAGGAATTTCTCCGGCCGCCGGCTCCCATTGAAAACCGTAAATATTTTGATGGAATTTTTTTAATCCTTAGAATTTTCCCTGAGCTCTTTAGAAGATGTAGTTAATTGACAAAGTTGTGATCGGCATGTGCCTGAAGGCACAACAGTTTTAGGGGTACATCTTTGTGTTTAAGCTATGTTTTCATGCCCAAGTGCAGATTGTGGTGATGAAATTCACCCTAATCAAGGAGTTTGGAATTTGAACCGGAATAACAATACACATAATTATAATTGTTATTTCAGGCGTGGAACTGATGCAGTACTTGAGGAGGACTTTCAACAGAAGATTCAGGTCCTTGAGAACGTAAGAACCAGCAGCTGTTAATTTTATCCTCGTTTTCATTTTGTCATACTCAGATGCACGAAATAATTCTCACTAGCAAACAAAACCATACATCATTTCTGCTGCACAGACATTCTTTTTCTGCATTTTGGCATCTTAAGATGATATGAAAAAACGAATGAAATTTCTGATGGAATCATCATTTCTGCCTTGGTCTCTGGCTTTGTCGGATAATGACTAGTGTTCAATCGAAGCAGAGAGTTCACTCAGTGAACGGGAGAACAAAGACTCTGTATTGACTGATGGCATTTGGTCAATGTACAACCTCAGGAAATCAGTTGGGTTAAGACGTTCTGCAGTTCGAAACTGAGAGAGATATTCATGGTATTCATGGTAAGGTTAGTGGCTACCCAAAATCTTTATTGCATAACTGTACAAAGCCAGTCACTCCTTCTTGTAACTTCGATGGATGAGAACTCAGCTGCTAGTTTTGCTGTCATCCTGTACATTCAAGAAGTTACAGAACCTATCAAAAGAGTTTAAATTGGCGGCCACAGCATGAAAGCTACCCAAAAACTTTCCTAGATTTTAAACGGCCTTTTTGCCAAACCTAACTTACGGTACTGAGGAAACAGCAAACTGATGCGGTTTGCTGAATCCTGTGGAATGACTCCCAGGGGATGGAGGTGCTCGTCGGAAATTTTGAAAAGAATCCCTAAGAGGTACCAAGATGCTGTCTTCTGGGCGTGGCATGGATTTTTTTTCACTTCTAACAGGGGCCAATTATGGGTTTTAATTAGACAAAGTTTAAAATTAGTTAATTGTCAAATGTCTCCTGTCATAATTTTTCGGCTGAATACCCTGAAAGGTACCGCTAAAGCTCCCGCTGTGGACCTTTTGAAGCTGAACACCCTAAGAGGTACCAAAACCGCTTTTTTAACCCCTAAAAGGTACGAGGAGCACCCCCGTCCTTTTTATATGGGATTCTCCCCCCCCCCCCCCCCGGGGGGGGGGGATGACTGTGATCATCAGTACTTTGGACAGACCAAACGGCAGTTCGGGACACGTTTGGAAGAGCATCAAATGGCAGTTTCTCTTGGAAGAAAAATTCCCTTGTAAGAGCATACTTTCCTAGCTACCAAATATATCTAGAAATACAAGTAATTGGTTGAACGTGGATTTCAATAAGCATCACGCGAGGTGTCCCCTCCGGTCACGCACACAATTCTTTAATATATATTTCCCCCAAGTTTGTCACATAAACTTTCATGCTCTTGTGGTCATCGCAAGTGCCTCTGAATGAGGAGATACCAAGTGCAATGACTTAGTGTCGACAAATGAGAAAATAAATTAAGTAAATAATTGAACACTTAAATTACCATTGGCAAAGAAATCTTACGCATGTACAGGAAAATCGCGACCCGACAAAAAATAAGTCCAAAGTGAGAGCTAAATTATATACTTCAAATAAAGTAATTAGCAATCAAATGAGGTTTAAGTAATGGTCCGGCTAAAAAGCAGGCAGAAAAACAATAGCCCGCGGCAATAGCGTCGGTTAGTTAAAATGTGCCAACATTTTTAATCAAATTAAGTTCGGCTGTTCCCATTGGTGTAAGCAGCTAAAAGCGCGAAATTTGAATTTCAATGAAAAATGTAATCGACTTGCCGTCTAAAAAATTAGATTCTGTTTCGTAGAACAAATCATTATGCCTTCAAAAACTATGTTTGTAAATATCGTCAAGATTCTATGCGCCATTTGATTGGCGCATAGAACAATGCCCAAATTTGGCCGAGAGACAGAGATCAAGGGCATGGGGAAGAAGAAATCCAAAAAAGGCTTTTTTTTCATTTTTTTCTCATCTTTTTTCGACATTTTCCGATATTAGCCAATCAGATGCCTCGATTGGAGTGAAATTAAAAATTAATATTTCGCAGCTTCTAAGTACTTTTGCCGCTGGGCTGCCTGCTTCTTAGCCGGACCATTACTTAAAAGACCCAAACTGCTCAACTAATCATGAAATTGTGTTGCACGTTACATGAAATGGTTAATGGGCAGAACAAAACCAACCCAGGTGATTTGCCGAGGAGACTTCTTAGCAGAAAGTGCAGTGAAACGACCTTTTTTTGTATGTTATTACTAATTTATTGAACTGGAAATCACGACTTTCAAAATGTAATTTGTCCATCTTTGCAGGAAAACAGGAAATTCAAAGCAATCTTATCAGAACAATCTGGTGAGTAACCTTAAGTTTTTACCTGCAACTATAGCTGGTTTTCGTGTTACGTCATCGCCGCCATGTTGTTGTACGAAAACAAAAGTTCTGTTATTCGTCCACCAGCAATTGTACATTGCAGCGTTGTTATTTCTTTCTCTAGAGATTGGTTGCAAACCATCTCTTGTTTTTCGTGTAATAACAAGTAGTCACCATATCAAAATTCCTTCATCCTTTGATTGAATAAAAAAAGTGATACATAAATCCCGGGCCCTCCCCTCCCAAGAGAGGGTTTAACGTTATTGTAACCTGTTACATTTCTAATTGACGTTTTCTTCAGGAGATGAGACGGGCAGATCTGTCTTGCAAAGTGCAGAGTTTAAACAAGTAAGAAGAACTGAATGGAGTAGAATTTAAAAATGAAGTGTCAACTGTATTTAGCACTGGGGCATAATAGGCCATTTTCGAGTTTGTGTCTGCCTACTCTTCAAAGCGAGTCTAAGTGGGAAGTTTTTCTTGTGAAAATTAGTTTTCATTCATATGTAAAGTAGAATTAATTACCATCACAACTTTGCACTTTGACTCGCTTTGAAGAGGAGGCAGACACGAACTCGGAAATGGCCTATTGAGGACACTGTACAGAAATCAAGTCAAATGAACTCACATCAAACCATAGGTTGGTTTTTGAGGAGAAGGGAAAACGGTAGTACTCGGAGAAAAACCTCTCAGAGCAGAGTAGAGAACTAACAAACCAGCTCAACCGCATTGGAGGGAGGCAAGTGCTCTCACCACTGCGCCATCCCTGCCCCCTTTTTTGTCAAGACATACAACAGCATGCATGTAATTGTCTTTGCCAAAATTTAGAAGGGAGGTCTCGAACAGCTGCAGAAAATTTTCAGTGTATAGCTGAAAGAAATATTGTTATCAAATTGAATGAAGTAATTTTGCTTCCATCCTATTACCAGGCTTTGAATGAAAAAGAACAACAAATAAGAATACTTCAACAGCAATTAGTAAGTGCAACACTTATTCGCAGGCTTGCACTAATTTGTGAAACAAAACAAAGCGAACTGAAATACAGAAAGAATCCTAAACATTCATTAAAGCTAACCTTAGGCCTAATTAGGCCTAAACAAAAGTTTTTAGGCCTAATTATGTTAGCCTTGGTAAACGGTTATGGTTGTTTTATTACTGTTGCAAAACGGATCGAAATTTTGCGGGCGGGTACAACCCTTACCGTTTACAATTGCTAACATTTGGCCTAAAAACTTCTGTTTAGGCTTATTTAGGCCTAAGGTTAACCGCTTTAATGAATATTTAGCATCCTTTCTGTATTTTGGTTCGTTTCATTTCGTAAACTAGTGTAAGCCTTATTCACATACTTTAATTTGTAGTTTTTTAGGAACTTGTTGGTTTACGTGTGAGTGATGTGTCAACCAACATGTTGAGCGATGCGTGGCTGGAAAGGTTGGATCCGATTCATTGCCATTAATGAATATTATTGGTTCATGGAACTTTGGGTTTGTACATTTCAGACTCAGATGCAACAACTTGCTGGAGCAGCCACTGCAACAACCAAGTCAGATAAAGCCTTGGATAAAATCTCACTCAAAGAGTAAGATGTTTTCTCATTATCTCATATTACAATGCATGCTATCATGATTTGCTATTTATGGCCAGACCGTTGAGAAGATCTATATGGTTTTGTTTCTTGATCAAAAGATCAAGATAGATACTTAGATACCATTCTAACCACGGGTGTCATTAAGGTTTGAAGCAGGATGGGGGGGGGGGGGGGGGGCGCATGGGTTTAAAACCGAGGCAAAGTACTGTGGCCCTTCTCTCCTAGGGGTATCTGGGGGCATGCTCTCCCAGAAGATCTTGAAATTCTTAAGTTGGAGAGACATGTTTTCCTGCATTCTGGAGCCCAAAGCGATGTTCTTCAACCACAGAAAAAGTGCACCTTTTTTAGACAATTTAATGATTTGATACCAATATCCACAAGAAAATTAATTCATTAAGGTGACACAAAAGTGCACTCAAATCCTAGCCTTTTCTCATCTGGAGGCAATTAGGCTGGCAAAGAAAAAAAATCGGCGATCGATCGCGGTCTTTTCTGAGCTGCCATAGCAAAAGACGCAACATTGGGATTTTTCGCAAAGCATTATGGGGCCATTCGTTCTGAGTTGAATATGGCTTTGAAATTGAAGGCAGCGAATGAAATTGTGACATTTTGACAACAGAAGACAGATCAAGAAAATGACAAAACTGTTTTCTTTTTAATCAATCTTTGTATTAAAAAAAACAGTCCGTTGAGATGGTGAAAGCAGCCAGGCAAAGTCGTGTACATAGCAGGTCAGTTTGCCTTGTGCCCGGCACTTAATGAAACCCCCTGAATTTCTAACCTTATTTCCTCAGTCAGTACCACAAGTTACTGTACAGTTATAAAAAAAATAGTTTTTTTTTTCTAGTGAATTTTATGACCTGAATCGGAAAATTGAATCATGGAAAAAATTTGATTGTAACTTACTGTACAGTTCTCATTTGTGTGGATTTTTTTTTTTTTTGAACACAGTTAACCAAATATTTTTGTTTAATAATTGTACTGGTCATTAAATTTGCCTTTTCACCAGCTTCCAGATTGGTGATGTTATTCTCCTCAAATTTGATAATACGTACGAAAATTATCTTGTGGTGACCACTGGACAGACACTTTTCTTTCTACATCCTGATTCATTGGATCAGCTGGACCTTGCAATGAGTAAGTATCAAAGACCACCTTTTAATAATTATTGTTATCATTGCTAACCAGGGTTCAGATTCATGAAGCCCCCCAGATGTATCCTTAGTACTGTTTTCTCACAATACCCCATAATTTTGATATCATAGCCTATTGTTAGAAAACAGTACTCAGGATACATCTTAACTTACGAGGGCTTCTTGAATCTGGTCCCTGGGTTATAAGAATTAAATGCCCAATGGCATCCACCTGTATATGAGAATAGCTTGCCTAGCAATTTTGTGCTTCACAGCTTTCAATCCTAGACGTACAGTAAAACATTCTGTTTTAAATCATTTCTATCGTAACTGATTTGCTTTGGTTTTAATTTGATTTTAATTTATCACTCTTATCTTTTTGTTATTTGCAGGTGGGCCAAAAAAAAGGCAAGTATCACCTAATCTTGGACGTATTATTATTTGATCAGATTGTGGTGCCCCTTAAGCAATCTGGCGTGACAATCTTGCATGGTATTAAGTTCTTAGAGGGGGGATTTGCCTATTGCTCCCCCTGATTGTAGACACGTGTCAAAGAATGAAGAAGAACTTTGCCTGCTTTTGCATTCTTGGCTTTAACACTAAAAGATTAGGATTTGCCCTTTTAAAATCTCACTTATCTTGAACTGAAAATAAATCAAGAGCTCAGTGCAGTTGCTGAGTGGATGAAATCCAATAGACTAGCATTCCGTACTTTTCATTCTAAGAAATTAAAACCACACAAGTCATTAAATTTAAAAATTGATGATGTAAATATCAATGACATTGTCATCGTCAAATATTTTGGTGTTACCTTTGATTCATGTTACCTAACTTGGAAGAATCATATTGATGAATTTTGCTCAGAACTATCAAATATTATAAAATAATTAGGATAGTACGCGCACTCTCATTGGTCAGTAGCTGTGTTTCGTTGAGAGTCTGTAAACACGGCTGTTGACATCACACGAATTTCGATTGGTTATGTGCTGGCAGACGCGCGTTTTGATTGGCTGGTAGCAAGTACGTACGAGCGTGTATCACACACGTTTAACATTCCCGACAACTCACTGAGATGTTTACTCTGTAAAGAGTCTCACTCGCTACCCGCCTAGATTTGCGGGTTAGCCTTGTTTTTTGTTAACTTGATATTAACTTAAAAAAAAAAAAAAAAAGAAATGTAATATGGCACAAAGAGCTATTCATCTTTAACTTTTGGTGACTTTCAGAGGACAAGGTCTCTAAACTTGAAGAAACTGGCCATTATTTTCAAGTTTCAATCCATTCCCGTCCCCTCCATCCTTGGTTGCAAACAACGAAGAATAACTTCAGTGCACTTCAATAGCCATTGGCAACAAAACTACAGCATTATTTTTTGGTCTTCATTGATGCAAAGTTTGAACTTTGACTAAACTAGCGTGACACTGCCCCCTTAAGTCTCTCTTGCTTTGCTGATTATTTCAAACCAGTACCGGTATCCTCTGTCCATTCGTAGGATGCTCATCAATATTATTACTGAATGATGATCTGTTTGTAAGCTTGGTTCAAGCCAGTTAATATTGTATTCGTTCTTTTCAATGGGGGCCTTTTTCATTACACTTGCTACAAGTCGACTGCGAAAGCGCGCGCGAGCGAAAGCGAGGGACGAAGTCCCGAGAGAGTCTACTTTTTGATTGGAGGACGAGGACGACTTCGAGTACGAGTTTTCTGTAGTGAGCATGAGCGCAAGGTTTCGAGGCCGACATTTTTCGAAGTGTGCATGCTCAGAACGGAAAACTCGTACTCGTAGTCAATCTCGTTCCCAGGGTCATCGTTCCCTTGGTCAGCGGTCGGGAAAGAAAGACTCTGGTCGAATACAAAAAAAGGCCACATTTGATTGGCTGTTGAAAAACGGTTTTACTTCCTGCCATTTTCATTTTTCAAATTCTAAACGCAAAAATGGATTGTTATCTATAAGAAGTTGAAGGTGATCTAGAAATAAATCGTTTTACAACTTGCCAGTTCCGTAACGTTTTTGTTTTTGTAAATACAGCAATTGTCACTTGCGTAACACCAGACACTGAAATCTGTTTTGATTGATAAAATGCATCTCGTTAGTTTCTTATTTTCTGCGGTTTAAATGTCTCGAGTGTATCAGGAGATGTATTTATACTCTGGTGAGTGAAAAGTAAGCGCTTTCATGGCAAGGTGACCTCCAGTGTTTTTGTTGATTTCTAACCGTCTCCGCTCACGCATGCGCAGTTATTCAACCGGAACCAGAGTTTTCTGGTTCCGGTTTTAGATTATTCCAGAGCCTCCGGCGCCCGTTCCGCTGGACAAGGGTAACGGAGGCTGTGGGAACGAGATTTACTCGTATTCGTACTCGTCCTCCGATCTTGAGGTCCCAGTTACATCGGCACCGCACACTTCATGATGCTTTTTGAAATCTGCTTGCGTTTAATTACTTTCATTTGTGGACACCCCTGTCGGCATGGTCAGAGAGTGAGTGCTCTCGCCAACATTGTTGTTTGAGGTCTGTCCTCATTGTTTTCATTTGATAAATTGTCTTGTCTTGCAGACAGTGGATGCTAGCGCAGATGACAGACAAGGAATACGTTCAAGCAAAAAAGGTAAGCTTCCTCCTTCTCACTCACAAATAGCCTCAACCCGTTCATTCCCATGATCAAAACTTTCATTCTCCTAACTAGTACCATTGATTTCATTGTTGGATAGTCATGAGAATTTAATGTTATATCAAGATCACACCCCTAATATAAAGCTGATAATGTTCTTCATTCTCAATACCTGTATAACTGACATTTCATTGAAATCGTGGGGAGGATTTACTTACCGGTCACTCCTGGGAGTCGAAGTCCCAAACTTTCTGGTGTCACATTTCCCTCTGTATCTCCAGAAGAGAGAGCTTTGGAGGTATTGATTTTCGCAATCATTTTGCTTTTAGCTATCTTGTAAATGTAGTAAAAAAAACCATCTTTTTAAAACAATGGGATGGCAGGTTCACAAATGCTTTTCAGGAGTCTCAACAAACGGGCCCCAGGATTCATTGATGTCTGACATGAATCCTCCAGTAACTATAAACTATATTTTTGTTAGAATTTGTTTAAAGTATAAACGTTCCCTTGGAACACAAGTAGGCTGTTTTATAATGAAAGGCGGGTTTGGGGTCTAAGAAACTGGTGCTGTGAAGGTGGGTGAATAAAACACATAAATTTTTGTATGAAGCAAAGATGGTGATGGGCTAGCACTTTAAGCATCAGCTTAAAGTGCTACTATGATCA
>NC_090893.1:32368713-32378713 GCF_036669925.1 Montipora capricornis
GAAGGAATGAATTCTTCACCAGCGCAACGAATGTTCGGTAGGCGCACCCGAACTCAGCTGCCAACAGCTGAAGTACTGCTGAAACCACAGTCCACAGATACAGGGACAACAAGAGATCAAATACTGAAGAGGAAAGCAAAGCAAACCTATCACTATAACCAACATGCGATAGAGCTTCCAATCCTCCTGGAAGGAGAGACAGTGCGAGTTGCACCCCAACCTGGCAATAGGTCACAGAAATGGTTCAAGGCAGTGGTACAGGACCAGACAGATGTGAGATCCTACAATGTGAGAACCGAAGATGGTAGAATGTTCCGCAGGAATTGCAGACACCTTCGCAGCAGCAAGGACCCATTCTATCCCTTCGAACGCAATGAACCAGAAATCAGCCTGTCACCTCAGCCGCAAAGAGTTACTTCAGCGAACATTCCGGACTCCTGTGCAACAGAGTTTCATCTACAAGAGCCTAGCACTGAAACTGTACAACCTGATCAGTCAAGCAAACCGGAAGTTGTAGTGTCTGACAAGCTCCAGCCAGGCCAGCACAGGATCACACGCGCTGGACGTGTTTCAAAGCCACCAAGCTATTTAAAGGACTACACTTGAAAGTTAAGGTGTATCAGTGGAGAGAACTGTTGTTGAAACCAACTGGACTTTATTTGAGAGCCATGTTCTAGTCAAACGGTATAGTTGTTGTTATTACTGGCTAAATTTTCATTTAGTGCCAACTTGTTAGTTAGTTTGTCAACTTGTTGTTTGTTTGTTGTTTAGTGCCAACTTAGGGCCATAGTTCAATTTACAACTTGTGTAGATTTTAGTTTCAGTTCTTTTCTTTTTTTTCTTTTACAAAAGGAAAGGTGTAGTGGTCTCCCTGTGCTATTGTACTTAGGTCACGTGACTATCAAAAGCACGCACTTGAGAGCGGGCTGTTGAAATAAACCTCGTAAGAGCTTGATTGAAGTGGCTCATCAGTTTCCCTTCACGGTTTGGAGCTAAGAACGTTACATAGGGAAGCCCAGGAAAGATTATCTCCAAGGCTTTTTGCTGAACACCATCAATTAGGAGGCTAAGATATTGCGGCAAATTTGCCCAAACTGGGGAGGCATACTCCAACACTGAACGGATCAGGCTGGAGTACTCCAGAACTAAAAATCCCCTTCCATCACACCTGACTTCTTCGAACAACGCAGTGCGTACAGGCGTTTGCGCGCTCTTTGGACAATGTACTCGCAGTGCGTGCTCCAGCAGAACTTTAATCATATCCCTTAACTTACAAACGGTAGTAGAAAAAAAGCAATTTAAAAGATGAAGGGAACTGGTTTCCTGGGATAACTTGAAAGCTAAGAGTGCCAGGGAGCCTAAAATAAGGAGTCGAAAAATTGTGCCGGTGACTTTCTGTCACTCTGCCCTCTGCGTCTATGCCCCTGGTTTCCTCAGGGGAGGGGTGGCACTGGGTTTTGTACCCGCAAACCCAGGTCCCTTGTGTTCACGAGCTCGGGTGAAAAGTGGATCTGTGCGGTCTACAAAACACGCAAAGAAAGCAGAGGAAAAGTTACCAAGAATTGCTATAATTCTGCATGAGTTTATTGTGCTGATGCAAAGAACGTCGCTCTTGTCAGCTCCAGGGGATCAAGGAAGCTTGACTTTCCGCTGACAATTTCCTTATCCCTCACCAAAGCTTATGGAAAACTGGCAGGTACCATTCAAGATAGAACTTAATAGAACTTATGCACTGTATAACCTATTGACGCATGTCAAACAGCGTTTTTAACTACATGTACTTTGATGTTGATTTAGGTTAGTTTCTTTAGAGGTCGCTACCATCGGCTTCTCCTGAACGGTCCAATTGCACTGGTCGATCTAAATCTATAACTATTGCATAGTCCGGGGGATTAGGTTAGAGCTCGGGAAAATGATCCGGGAGGTCTTTTTTATGTCTTATCCTTTCTCTGGGAAACGAATGAACACCATATCCTAACACCAAATCCTAACATCTAACAAAATTTACTTGTGGTAATCAAAGATCTAAAATCAAGATGTAGCTGTTTAACCCTGATACCTGAGCCTTGGTGCAAGAGGTCCTGAGTTCGATTCCCGGATCTCGCATCCTTGTTTCGACTTCTTTCCTTTCCGTGTAGCTAAGTAGCTTTAAATACCCGTAAAACGGAGCACTGATGGAGAGGGGGGAGTAAAATGAGCGCACCGTCGACCTCAGGTTTGTCAGTTGAATTACTGTTACGAGTTATCGACGTTAAATATGGTTGCTTTACTTTACTTTATATGTATGTAATGTTGAGTGGTTTTCAAATACGTTTAGTAAAACCAAAACCAAAGTAATTACTTTCAATTGGCCAATCAAAAAGGATGGAGATAATCCAGTAAACCAATCAAAACTCGAAGTAATTACACATAGCTGACACAAAGCATGGGAAAATGTGCACGTGCAAGCCACGATTGGTTTTGGTTTCACTTCTTATAGGTTGAAAAAATAGCGTGAGAACTTTGAACCAATCACTGAGTGAAGTAATGCAAAACCAAAGCAATTCGCTAATTACTTTCGACACTCAATTATTGAAAACTGCTCTATTTGTAAGAATATCGCATTTCTGATTGGTGAATAATGAATGCATCAAAAGGTTATAGTGTGCAAAAGAGGGCTAGAGACTCAACTGACGAGCTGGCTCATTCGCCATGATCACTGCCAAGCCAAACAAGCCACCAGTATAAGAGACCCCAATATATATATGACTCGTTCTTTCGTTCACTGTGGAGCCAACGAAAAGAACCAGATGAGCCACCAATATAACAGAGCCCAATGTTTTATATATGACTCGTTCTTTCATCCACTGCCGAACCAAACAAGCCAGTACTTCCATAGGTCTTGAATGTGGTCCTGCATTCTGTAGTTGCTATTTAAAGAGGTTTTAGAGTGCAATATAGAAGTTGCTATGGAAACAGTTACGGATTAATTTCGTGTAGTACTAGTGTCTATAAAATAAAGTACTAAAAAATCATGAAATTTATTTGCTCATGGTGACCGTCACTCAAAATCTTTCGAAGAAAGTTCTCCAATTGCACAAACTGTAATTTTTAGAACTTTGAAAACATCACTTGTGCCCATAAATCACAAATGTACCCGTGTTCATAAGGTTTCCTATTAACATACATGTATCAGAGGTTCTAAGGAGACTATATGTGAGCCTTTTAGTGAATCCAGTTAAAATACAGTAAAACTCTCAACATACAGCAGCTAAAACTTATATTACCATAATTTCAAACTCTTTTACTTCATAAGTGTTCTTGATGAAATGGTATATGAAATGAATCATATAAGAACTGCAGATATGAAATCAAGTGAAGCTATGATCTTCGTAGTTATGAACACAATTTTTACAACTGCATAGAGAAGCCTGAAATGTCAACCCCGTTGAAGTCCTGAATTTTTCAGGCTTCTCTACGCAATTGTAAAAATTACGTTCATAACTGCGAAGATCATAGCTTCACTTGACAAATGTTCTTGTTAGTGACCAAATATAAGATCTCATTAAGATTCAAATTTTCATAGACCTATGCTAATTAAAAAAATGATGATTATTATTATTTGTAATTATCAAATCCCCCCACAAAGCCTTTCACTATCATATGTGGAGTGGGGAATTTGAGCCAAAAGTGACAGGTTTAAATTGACACATAAATAAAGTATCATCATCATCATCATCATCATCTATTTTCAGGGTTTCGAAGTCCCCAATTCCCATCTTTGGACAAAATGGAGGAATTCAACAAGCAAAATATATTTGCTCTTATTGTTTATTCATGACTGAAAGAGATTGCAGTATTTATAAGGTATCTATGAAAAGATGACAATAGAGTGTTTTCACTGACGTGATCAGTAACCGTGTTTTTCCACCGAAACAAAAGAAAATGCAAGCATAATAACAGAGCTGAATTCCTGGAAGATTAGTTGGGTTACACCAACATGGCCGCTGTTCCATTGTTTAGGAACACCAACATGATGTCACATGAAAACCCTTTAACTGACATAACATTGATAAGTTTCTTAGAGCTCTGTAAAATATCAAAAGAATGAAAATTTCACACCTTTTACAATATTATTGACTCAAGCTGGCTTTAATACCATAATGGTATTAAATTTGCCATATGCTGACCACAATACAGATTAACTTATGTTGCTCCTTCTTATCTAACTTGTAATTTACTGCTGTATACTCAATACATGTACAGTTTTTAACCATTGCAGATCTTCTTGGAATGGAGACTTTGTCGCACGAAGTATCGATAAAAGTTTGGGAGAGTTCCTCGCAACACAAGGAAATACTGGATGTTACTCTGTTAGGAAGTGAATGGAATTCATCATCTGGTGGATTGTCTACATTAAACCGAGAGCTTGCAATTCATTTGGCTCAACATCCAATCGTTAGGGTTTCTCTTTTGGTTCCAGAGGGTGTTTGTAATGATAGAGACAAAAAGGAGGCGCGAAGTTTTGGGATCAATGTTCTTGATGCAAGGAAACGAACAGGTTATGATCCACTTGACTGGTTGTGCTTCCCACCTGAAGGTCATAAAATGGATGTTGTAGTTGGCCACGGTGTGAAACTTGGCAAACAAGTACAATTCATAAAGTCACACTTTGAAAATTGTACTTGGGTTCATGTTGTCCACACTGCTCCTGAAGATCTCAGCAAATACAAGGGATATGCTAATCCTACTTCAAGGGGTGAACAGAAGCACTGGGATGAGGTTGATCTTTGCAAATGTGCTGACCTTGTTGTTCCAGTGGGGCCAAGACTTGAAAAAGCTTACTCTTCCTATTTGCAGGGCTGTAAGAAAAGTGAGGATATTTTTGAAATGGTTCCAGGTCTTTTTAATAGAGAATTTGGTGATTTGGTTCAAAATGATAAAAGTGATAGTGATAATTTCAAAGTATTGTTATGTGGGCGGGGTGATGAGGAGGACTTTGAGCTGAAGGGATACAACATTGCTGTTAAGGCGTTCACTGATCATCGGCTGAAAGGGAGAAGTTATGATCTTTTGTTTGTTGGTGCCCCAGATGGGAAGCAAGACAAGGTGAGGGAACGACTTTTAAATTTTGGAATTGTCGAAGACCAACTGACAGTGAGAAAGTTTGTACACAGCCGTGTGGGAATGAAGCACCTTCTTTGTGAGGTTGACCTTGTCATTATGCCTTCCAAAACGGAGGGATTTGGTCTTGTTGCTCTTGAAGCTCTATCTGCTGGTTTACCAGTTCTAGTGGGGAGTAATTCAGGATTTGCTAGAGCAATAAAGTGCATTCCTTTGGGAGCATACAGCATAGTTGATTCAGAAGATCCAGTTAAATGGGCTGAAGCAATTGAGGGTGTCCGTAATAGACACAAGATGTGCCTTGAAGAAATCAAATTACTGAGAGAGTTCTATGGCCAGAAGTACTGTTGGAAAGAACAGTGTGAAGCACTTCTTGACAAGTTAAGGAAGATGGTCCATGGTACAGTAAATAATCATTTACATCTACCGTATTTTAATTTGTGTTAAAGTCTTGTGAAAGGAAAGGAAAGGAACTTCATGTAAGTGTCTAGTTGCTCTAGTGCTGGAGCACTAATTGGGGACACTGTAAACTGAAATTAACAAAGAAAGCAAATCAAGTCAAATATTGGTTTTTGAGGAGAGGGGAAACCGGAGTACCCGGAGAAAACCTCTCGGTGCAGAGTAGAGAACCAACAAACGCAACCCACATATGATGCCGAGTCTGGGAATCGAACCCGGGCCACATTGGTGGGAGACAAGTGCTCTCACCACTGCGCCATCCCTGCACCCCTAATAGTTATTAAGAGAGCAGACCCTGATTCATTTTCGGTCTGAAAGTCCTGTCCCTGTGTAAACAATAGCAAGGAATTCTTGAACAGATCGAACATTCAAGTACTGGGTAAATTTCTGGTTCTTGCTCTTGTTATAATAAAAATTTATTATTATTATTTATCAGAGAACTTTACTTCTCAAGCGGCAGCTGCAAATGGCTTGGTTGAACAACAGCCAGAGAGTGAGAGACTTGACACAGGCCTGCACCTAGAAATCCTTGGAGTACATGGTAACCAAACTGATCTAACAGTAATGCAACAGTATGCTGGTATTAAGGAAAGTGCAGTGATCTCAGGCAGAGAAAATGCCAAGAAGCAAGAATTAAAAAGAATTTTAGAATTCAATGCTGATGCTGAAGGTACTGGTCGGAGTTTTTTGTTTTTCATCTCACCAGTTAATCTTAAGTATTTTAGTGTTATCATTGCAGCTATAATACCATTGTACATTAGAGTAGGTTTCATGTTCACATGCTGAGTGTTATTCTTAATTTATTTATTTACACGGCATCCATATATGTACTGTACTGTATACTAATAATAATAATAATAATAATAATAATAATAATAATAATAATAATAATAATAATAATAATAATAATATTATTATTATTATTATACTTATTATTTGTTGCATTCGACAAAGGAGAACACATCCTAGTCATGTCATTCCGGCTTGATGATGTCTCATGGGCATCCATAATTGTGATGCCATTTGATTTCAGTGTTTGGACACCATCTACATGTAGCTTGGACTTGCTAGCTGGCACAGAGTTTTGTCTTCATGATTATTGTTAGTGACCCAGAAAAACTGTCAGTTTTTTAAACTTTTGAACTGGAAATTAGCTTGTGGAAAGTAAATGATAAATGTAGCATGTTGTCTTAACAGTCTATGACAAAGGTAGTGAGTAATTATATTAATAACGTTCAAAATTCCTCATACACATACATGTAGTTTGTTTGACGTTGTCTTTAACCCTTTCATCCCTTAACGGGACCCCATTCACGATTGATGAGTAAACTTGTCTGGTGTTAAACTGAATAAAAAACCCTGTGTTTACTCACTTTTAGGACAGAAAGGGTTAAATAATAATTTTAAAAATGAATAAAACTTAGCAATCAGCAGAGATTCCAACCCTCCCATTTTCACTGGAATCCTCCCCTTTTGGTGAATATTTGTAGCCTCCTGTTTTTGCTTAATATTCTCCTCAGGCTGGTTTTTGAAACCTTGTTTCCTACAGCACTTTAGCTATAGAAAGAAAATTTTTTCTTTCCTCTATTTTCCATTGACTTTGATCTCAAAATGCAGGAAATGGCATCTTTGGGGCACATATCTTTAAAATTTTCC
The DNA here is from genome assembly GCF_036669925.1 of Montipora capricornis. Taxonomy (NCBI): domain Eukaryota; kingdom Metazoa; phylum Cnidaria; class Anthozoa; order Scleractinia; family Acroporidae; genus Montipora; species Montipora capricornis. The sequence goes on from NC_090893.1 coordinate 32,375,932, forward strand.
CCGAAGAGCATGCCCCAGGACCTCCCTAGGGGCTACACGTGTGTATGTCGCACCTGAAATATCCCTTTTTTAGTTGACAGCTGCAGGGTTGGAATCTCTGAATCAGATATTACTTAGTCATGCTTATAATCACAGCAAAGATTATTATAAACTTGAGTTTATCTTGCAATCCTCAGCTGTACCACACACAAATGCAAAAATTCAAGAACCTGAACGTTTTATACTAAACAATTATTGGGATGAGTTCTTGGAGGCACGATTAAGAAAACTTGCAGTATTACAAGTTGAACCACAAATGCAGGATTTAAAGATAAAGAAAAATTTAACCGATCAAGAGCAGCAAACAGAGCCAGTGAGGTCAGCTGATTTTCTGGTCATAACAAAATTAATGAATGCATGCTAGCTATAGACTTAAGGGGTGTTGTGTTAAGCATCATCCCCAAGCATGTGGTATGTTGAACCAGAGGCTCCCACCCTTCTTGTTGAGACTAGGCTCCTCAGCTTTATCCTAAATGGCTTTGTTAATTCCAGCCTGTTACAAGCTACTGCTGTCCCTCATAATCAAGGATGATGACTTCTGTGTTGTTTTCTGTAAACATATAGCTTGCTTTGATTCCCCAAAATAGCGCTCTTTGACATCAGGGTGCATAGGCACATTTATTTTCATAGATAGTGTAATGAAGAGTGTTTTGTTAAGCATTCTCTTCTTTTCATGGGTGAACCCCAGTTCAAGTTTCACCTGCTTGTAATGCATAGTTATGTAATGTCCTTGCATTGTCGACTAACCAGTCACAGAGTAATTCTAAAGTTATTACAATCAAAGTAATGATCTGATGAGGTTTGATGAATCAAACATTACAAAATATTATTGTTAATAGTTATTGCAATTCCCTTTTATCAATTTTATCCAATGCAATTTAATTTTAGTATTAAACCCATTCATTTCCTTATTTAATTTTGTGATCATGTTTATGAGGGATGTACTTAACTGTGCAGAGTTGCATATGAGCATTGTGTAAGTTTGGAATAATAACTAACATATAATATTTATTATTATACATTGTAGTCACCATCTGTCTTCTCATTGGCTAAAAGCCTACAGTTAATTCTGGGAAACAGGGCAACCTACAGATTATTCACTAATCTGTAGGTTGCGCACGCAATGCGTGATTTCCAAGAGCAATGTGTTTGAAAATAAACTGTGATCGCTGCGATAATGCATTTGTCGTTATTTTCTTCAAAACAATGTATAATAAAACAATTATTAGATTCAGTTTTTGTGATATCCGGTTAGTGTTATCAGCCTCAGCCTTCGGCTTCAGCTGATAACACTTACCTTGACCTTGATTATTCCGGATATCACAAAAACCTCATCCAATAATTGTTTATAATAATGATATATTCTACTGGTCTTAAGGTAGCTAAGAGTTTCTCACATTCTTAAATCTCTGAATTATTTTAATTAAGTCACTTTTTAAACTACCAGCCAGCCTTCTTGTGGCCTTTCCACTCGAGATCTCGAGATCTCGAGATCGCGTTCCACAACAACGGAACCGCCAGTTATGCAGACAATATAGCCAGGTTTCACCCCTGAACTGGTGCCGGCATTGACGAGTTAATTATCGTGAAGGTAAACTCTTAGTGTCACTCTTAAGGTGAAAGGGTTAATGATAGCATGATTTATAGTTTTAGGTGTGAAAATGATGCTGCAATACTTGAGAAGAAGGAGAACTTCACCCAGACGATTCCGGTCCTCAAGAATGTAAGGACCAGTAGCCACTACATAATATTCATTTAGTTTTCATTTTGCCATGGTTGGATGCTCAGAATAATTTCTTCATTATTCTGGCTGGCATTAGAAAAACCCCATTTATTATACTGATGAAATACTAGAATTTTGCATTTTACTAAAATATCATATTTATCTTCACTTCTTGCAGTGAAGATATTGTGGGGATTTAGGTGCTGTCATGGTAACTAAAACGATTTTTTGAAGCCAATAAAAGTGCGAGCTTCCCCTTCATAATGTAAGATACTGTATTGAAATAATTATAATAATAATAACAATAAATAATTGTTCTCTACTATGTTAAATAGTAGTTGGTGACCACCACACCATTTCAAAACTGGATTAAACAGTCAAGTTGTTTATAATCTGGACATTTCTTCAGTCTCTGTATAAAAACAGAACAGTACATGGGTGCTTGGGGATACCAATTTTTCTCTCATGAGTAAGTGCATACTATCACTTTGAAGATAAAATTTGTATCCCTGTGCAGCCATGTAATATCCTTTACATAATAATCACTCGGAGGGGTTGGTGCAGTGGTAAGATCTCTGCCTTCCAACCCTAAGGTCCCAGGTTTCATTCTCGGTTCTACCGAGACTGGAATATTTGGCGATCTTCTTTCCCGCTAAAGTTCACTCAGCTTTCCATCCTTCCGAGGTCGGTAAAATGAGTACCAGCATGCATGGACTGCTTAGAAGTGGCTGCAATTTGCGCCTGTATATGCTTCCGGTCCGCTGGGGGTAAAAATATCATTGTAAAGCGCCTTTGAGACGTTAGTGAAACGGGGCTATATAAATGCACCACTTTACTTTTTTTTTTTACTTTTAAAATTATTTTGGACTAAGATTTTCCTGGAGCTATAAGTGAAGTCAAAAGAACAAGAGTTAATGAGTTAATTAATGAATAATGCAATCTAATTATTGCTTTCAAAGGCATATTAATTAGGTATACGAAAAATTATGAATGTGATTGCTGATGGAGTTTTTCAATCTG
>NC_090893.1:32383713-32391213 GCF_036669925.1 Montipora capricornis
GTTACTGTTCCCTGTTTTTCCCAGTTAAAATAACATTATTTTATTATTTGATAGTCTGAGTCGACAAAATGTGGCCTGAAAATGAGTAGGTTCTCAAACGTAATATTATGGATTTTGTATTAATTTTGTGTTGATCACAAACTTCAACACCAAACATTTAATTATGTTTTGAGGTACCACTAATTTTGTCTTTTCACCAGCTTTCAGAGTGGTGATACTATTCTTCTTGTGTTTGATGATACATACAAAAGTTATCTTGTGGTGACCACTGGACCGACTCTTTTCTTTCTACATCCTGATTCATTGGATCAGCTGGACCTTGCAATGAGTAAGTATCAAAGACCAACTTATAATAATTATTGTTATCATAACTAGCCAGCGTCCAGATTTACGAAGCCCCCCCCCCCCCCCCCAAAGTTAAGATGTATCCTAAGTACTGTTTTCTCACAATACCCCACAGTTTTGTTATGAATAGCCTATTGTTAGAAAACAATACCCAGGATACATCTTAACTTTAATATGAGGGCATGGGATCAGCTGGATCTTGCTGCAAGTGAGTACTGAAGGGTGACTTATATTAAGCAGTTATAAGTCAGAATTAATCAAAGGTTTGATGGCTTCCATTTGGTATATGAGATTTGCCAGCAATTAGGTTTTGCCTTGCAGCTTTCAACCATTAACATAATTTCGGCCTCTTTTCATAAAATTGTTTTGCCTGTATTTTTTATAAGACTTGTGACAGTTCTTTGCAGAAGTTACTGAATAAAATTGCATTATTCTTTTATCCTTTATTTCAACTGTCACCTTTCATGTACATTTTCCTTTGATCCTTATTCACAAGATAGTGTAGCTAGCTGATCGAGGCAGGGAAGAAAAGTAAAAGATTACACTAAAAATAGAGTCTGAGACAACAATAAAGAGAACAGATACACAAACATCAACATACAGCCTTTGCTAGCGTCACAGCCTCCTCAAAAGCTATTCTGGACAGGTCCCTTGTGACTGCGTCCTGCCATCTCATCCTTTTTTTTTTAAATGACAGTGAGTATACATGTATGTATATTACAAAAAAGGTACATGTTCATTTAAAATACATGTAAAACAAATTAATGTTTGATTAAAATTAAACCAAAAAATTTAAATTTAATATTTACTAGATAATTAAAATTAATAATTAATTTAATTATGCAAGGCAACATAAGTATTCTCTAATGTATGAAAATATTCAGTAGCCGATTCTGCATCCTTAAATTTATATTTTAAGGTAGAGCATGATCACTGTCAGGAATACTATTCCATATCTTTGCACCATTATGTGAGAAGGAGGTTTTGTAATGGACCATTCTCAAATTCTTAAGATAGAACAGCCACAGAAAATCATGTATTGTGATGATGTATTTTTGAAGAATAAGTAAATAAGTTGGAAAGATTTGGAGGCAAAATTTACATTATTTTATACATCATGCATAATATTAAGACAAATTGTTTTAAAATAAAGAAGATTAAGAGGAAGAACATTTGATAATTTGAGCAAGCACCATTATGTGAGAAGGAGGTTTTCAAATGGTCCATTCTCAAATTCTTAAGATAATTTGAACAAGCACCATTATGTGAGAAGGAGGTTTTCAAATGGTCCATTCTCAAATTCTTAAGATAGAAATTGCCAGCCACAGAAAATCGTGTATTGTAATGATGTCTTTTTGAAGAATAAGTAAATAACATATATCAAATACAAGGTGTTACAAATGAACCCACTGGGAACTTGGAAAAATCTGAGCCCCAGATGGGATTCGAACCCACGACCCTCCATGATCTAGTATGGATGCTCTAACCACTGAGCTACTGAAGACTCTATGGTGAGCAACGGTGAAATGTGGGTATTTGACTCGAGCTGCATCACGCAGCCATAGAGTCTCCAGTAGCTCAGTGGTTAGAGCATCTGTACTAGATCACAGAGGGTCGTGGGTTCGAATCCCATCTGGGGCTCGGATTTTTCCGAGTTTCCAGTGGGTTCATTTGTAACACCTTGTATTTGATATATGTTAATCATTGTCTTACATTCATAAGTAAATAAGTTGGAAATATTTGGAGGCAAAATTTACATTATTTAATACATCATGCATAATATTAAGACAAATTGTTTTCAAATAAAGAAGATTAAGAGGAAGAACATTTGATAATTTGAACAAGGTACAGCAGGTATATAGCATCTAAAGGGTTTGAAATGAAACAAACAAAGGGAACGTTTTATCAAAACTTTTTCCAAATTTGTCGGAGCAGCTTGGCCCCAGACAGTTATAATATAGGACAAGTAAGGTTGTACAAGAGATTGATACATGTTCAATAAAGTGGTAGAAAGGACAATAATGCCTTATTCTTGCAAGGCTACCTAATAATTTGCTGATTTTGGTGAAAATATATTGTGATATAATTAATGCGTTCAAGATAAGTTTGAATCAATGAGGACACCAAGGTATCTTGCACATTCTTTCCTTTCTAAGGAGACAAGAGAGCTAGCACTATAATGTTTCATATGTATTGCTAAAAATGCCATTAAAAATAATGAATTTGTTTTGATTTTATTTTTTTATCACACTTCTTTTTGTTCGTTGCAGGTGGTCCTAAACAAAGGCAAGTATATCACCTGACTTTAGATGTCTGATTAGGATGACTATGAAACCACTTCTTGAGCTCTCCCCCACCCCCTAAAAGATATTATAAATGCATCAATAATGATACAGTATTGTTTCAAATGAAAAAAAAACAACTGAAGGTGACACACCATATGAACACCAACCTGGTGTGCCCAACACATTGCGCATGCCCACAGCCATTTCACCCAGTCAATTGGCAGCCGTGATCAGCTGTTTCAGCCTGTTAATGAGCCTCATCAGCATGGTATAGCCACGTTGAACATACCAGGCGGGTGTTTTACTTCTCTTTCTCTTCCTAAAAACTGTGTATCAATTATATTTACATGTATTTAATTTGCATCAATATGTTTTGCATAAAGCAGACTAACAAAATCTGTACCTTGCTTAGTATTGGCATTTTTGAGCATTTGTTGGAATTTATTTGTAAACACAAGCTTAAAAAACCAACAGGTCGATCACAGATATCTAACAAGTCACAACAGTTTTTTTATGCAAAATCACTCTCACCGGGCAAATTTCTCTCTCTGTCAACCTCATGCTCATGGAACCGGTTTGAACCGGTTTTTACGAACAGCACTTCGTGTACACGTCACATTCCGTTTCCCACACCCTCCCCTATTCATCACTGAAAGACGGATGAATACCGGTACAAGTACATACAAACATAATGTCAGCAAAGTTCAAACAAAGTTCACAGTAGGCAAATGAACAGGTCCTCAGCAGTTCAGTCATCATCCATCAAAGCTTCCTAAATGCGCAACCGCACCACGGTTGAGGGAGCCGTTCTTGGCCTAAATGTTGGCGCATCTGCGTTCAGCTGAACTTGTAGTTCCTTTGGTCAATCACATTGCAATGCGAGGGGGTATAACTGTTGCACCGCACGCTCTAGTGTTCCCCCTCCAACACGAAGCTTGGCCGCTCTTACGAGCCCATCTCTTCCTTGAATAAGCTCTTTGACCACACCCAGCTTCCACTTATTCCGGTCACTGTCATCTCCTCTGATTATGACAACATCACCAGGTTTCAGAGTAAGGGTCTTGCTCTGGTGGTTTAGGTAACCGTTATGTCGCTCTAGCAGACCTCTAACATATTCTGTAGACCACCGTTTCCAAATAATCTGCTTACAATGTCGAAGGTGTTTGGCTCTCTTCCTTAGATCGTGTTCATCAATATGATGGGCGTCAAGATCTGGTATTATGTTGGACTGTGGGTACAGTAGAGAGTTGGGTGTCAGATCTGGAAGTTGGTGGTCATCTTCAACATAGCTCAGGGGCCTTCCATTAAGAGCCACTTCTACATCTGTTATTATCTCGCTCAATTCCCGCCAGTTAAGGGACCGACGGCTGACGCTCTTCTGTAATGCTTGCTTCACTAAGCCAATGAGGCGCTCAAACTGACCGCCCCACCACGGTGCTCGACTGAGGTTGAATTGCCAAGTAATGTCACTCCTGGCATGGAAGTCATGGAAACACTCATCCTTCATAACTTTCTGCAACCATTTAGCAGCTTCAATAAAGGTTCGCCCATTGTCAGAATAAACCCTGCGGGGCCTTCCTCGCCTTGCAATGAACCTCTTGAAGCTCCAGATGAAATCTTGCGTCTCAAGGGTTGGTAGTAGCTCAAGGTGTATTACACGGGTAAGACTGCAGGAATACAGGAGCAAGTAGGCTTTCCCTTGCTGCTTCTTAGAGACTTTGTAAGTCAAAGGGAGATATGTCCAGGTTTGACCCTAATTAGATGCACGCGGATTTCAATAAGTGTCACGAAGTGTCCCCTTGCTCTTCTAGTCAACTTCAACATCACTTGTGTCTCAGAATACAGACAATTTATGTCACAAAGTGTCCCCCAAATGCTGCTCTTTATGTGAAGATTAACTGCTGCATTTACCCAAAGCTAAAAATAACGCTAACCTTTACCCTTACCTTATTGTTGAAAATAGGTAGCAAATGCTTAGACTTAAAGGGACAGTTTGTGTTGGATGTCAAAATTGGGCGTGCATCTAATTAGGGTCAAACCTGGACATAAGTGGTCAAAGGGCCAGCATAGTCAACACCAATCACCTGAAAGGGGGTTGTCCCTTCTGTTCTGTCTTCCGGAAGAGGGGCTACAGGTGGTGCAGCACAGGCCACAGCATGGAAACGTCTGCAGTGTGAACAAGCTTTCACAACTTGCTTCATCAGTCTCCTCAGTCGCGGTATCCAGTACTGATCTCGCACATTGGTCATGGTCAGACTAACACCACCATGCAGTGTAGCAAGGTGAGCTTCTTCAACTATCTTCTTGGCACAAATGCTTTTGTCCAACATGTAAACTGGATAATGTCCCTGGATACGACCCCTGCATTCAAGCACGCCGTCAGCATTAGACTGCAGGTTTAAGCGCTGTCTGTCTTCTTCAAAGGCATTTATCCCCTCTACTCGCCTCTGAACTCTTTTCTCCCAAAATGTCTTCTGCCTCTGTATCTTCAATGTGGTCAATGGCCCTCTTAGCCTCTCCAGCACGATGAGATGCATTATAAAGGAACCGGTTGATCCATACACCTATTCTCAGCACACACCCTATGGATGATCCTAGAAGAAGAGTATCCATCTCATCATTTTCTTCTTTAGCCAGTGCAAACACTTGTTTCATGGGCTTCATCTCAGCAGCAGCCTCCTGTGACACCTTGGTTACAAATGAATTCTGGATAGCCACTGTAATGGGTCACTGAGCCATATTGGTCCCTTCCACCGAAGGGTATTTTCTTTTGTCACTAGCCCTCCTCTACTGGCGAGGTCCACCAGGCTTTCACCAGATGGGATGTGCCTCCACTCAACAGCCTCATGTTCTTTGATCTTACAGATTTGATTTCCGACAAACTGTTTGAAATCTCCCCCTTTCAGTATCCAGTGCAGAGCTACTGAGCTGTCTAGCCAAGCAGTCATCGAGGTCACTGGGAGACCAACCAATGCGTCTGACACATTCTTCATCAAATTAACTGCCATGTGGCCAGACACCAATTCCAACCTAGGAATGGTTAATCCTTGTTTAGCAAGGCGACTTCTGGCTGCAACAAGACCTTGTGTAATGCAGGACCCTTGTTTCACCTCAGCATAGACTACCGCAGCTACTCCCCGTCCACTCGCATCACCAAATGCATGAAGCGAGATCTCTTCAATTTGCTCCCCTGCTATTACCAGGGTTCTAGGCACATCTAACAATCGGGGAAGATTCTTCTCCCACTTCTGATATCTAACTGTAAGTTCCTCAGGAAGCATCTCATCTCAGGCACACTGAGCATCACAAGCCTCTCAATACAATTGTTTTCCGTGCAGGGTAACTGGAGTGGCAAACCCGAGGGGGTCGTAGATCTTGGCGACTTTACTAAGGATACCCTTCTTAGTGGGAACTGACAACTCCACAGGGAATTCTACTCCAATTGTATCGCAGTCCTTATCCCATTTCAAGCCAAGTAGACCACACTTTCCAGGCTTCATTCCAAGCTCTTGTTTTGCGTAAGTTAGAGACTGATCACTGACTTCATGGTCAAGTTCTAACTCCCTGGCATTTTAGTTCCATTTGTGTAAGATGAAGTGAGCAGATCTAAACAAATTAGAGGCCTTCTCCTTCATTTCACGCGCTTCACTAACACTCTGGTCCCCAGACAACAGGTCATCCAGGTAGAGCCCATTTTCAATTTCGCTCACACACTTGGGGTCCCCTTCGCGATGTGCATTTAAATGCTCCTGGATCACTCCCCCCAAAAAGAAGGGTGAGGGTCCTAAACCAAATAACACACGAGTGAACTGCAACACAAAGATCTCCTTAGGGTTTTCCATGTTTACCCAATGGAACCGAAGTGCGTCCCTATCTTCCTTCCTTACTCGCACTTGCAGGAATGCCTTCTTGATATCTCCGGCAATAGCCACCGCATGAAACCTGCCACGTACAATCACTTTCCACAGCTGAGTTTGGAGTGGAGGGCCAACATTAAGACACTCGTTAAGGGATGGTGCAGTAGGCTTGGCACGTGCAGAGGCATCATACACTATATGCATCTTGTTGGTCGCTGCGTTCTCCCTAATGACTGGCTTGTGAGGAAGGTAGAACTCTCTCCCCACCACTGGTAAGTCTGCCATCTCAACAATGCCTTCTTGTAGTTGTTCTTGGATACTGTTGTAGGCCTCCAGCTGCCCGTTCCTCTTCAACCTTCCCACCAAACTTTCTAGACGCTTCAAACTGCCTGCTTGATTGTTAGCCAAGGGAGGGGGGTGGTTTCCCCCACCTCAAAGGAGTTCATACGGAAGAAAGAGCAACCAAGAAGGAGTTACCTATTCACATTATACTTGGTGCTGGAGAATACACTAAGATCAAGATGGCTGGCTATCAGCGAGTGGGAAAGATTGGTGAGCCAGTTGCTGAACAAACGAAATTCGGGTGGACAAATTATTATGAACAGCGGTGGAGAATCTGGGCAGGGTAACATCTTCCTTGCGGTCAGTGGAGACCAAAGCGTTGTACATGAAGAGTTTGTTGAACAGCTTCAGCGAAGTCGGGAGTGGTGGTACGAGACTGGGCTACCATTGATGGGTACTTGGCCAGAACCTCAGGGTAATTTGGGTTCTCCACAGTTAGAATTTCCCTGCGGTCAATCTTTGTCACAGATACTGGAAGCACAGTTTTTTTGTTAGTATCACTGATGTCAACATCATATATCTCAACATTCTTAGTGACAAGTCCCACAATAGTCTTGAGACTCCGCGGCACTGTTTCTGCAGGCTCGACGTTCAGCAGTTCCACCTGATAGGATGAGATGTAAGAGCTAGAGGACCCAGTGTCCAGTAGAGCACGACACATTATGTTATTC
>NC_090893.1:32396213-32401213 GCF_036669925.1 Montipora capricornis
AATTTTGGAATGGAGTTTTGTTGAGTAACGGTTAAACTGCTTTTAAATAATTGGCCCAATCTATTGTTCAATCCATATTGACCTGAACTTAAGTTGCAGGTTGAATGGTTATAGACCTTATTCATAAATGGTGGTCACATTTATAGTTCTTTTGTCCACGTGCAAATTAGCCTACCAAGCCTGAGTCATTTTAGAGCAAGAATTCTTTTCAATTCACTGTATGGTATCGAGGCTTGGTAGGCTAATTTGCACTTCAACAAAAGAATTATAAGTTGACCGCCATTTATGAATAAGGTCTATTATTGAGTGTAAGATCATTTAACCCTTTCACTCCCAATAGTGCCACTTGTAGATTTTACTCTGTCTAACACCAGACGATTTTACTAGTCAATGGGGAACCCCACGGGGCTGAAAGGGTTAACAACAGCTAGATTCACCCAAAAACTATGTCCCCATTAACCCTTTCACTCCCAATAGTGCCACTTACAGATTTTACTCTGTCTAACGCCAGACGATTTTACTCGTCAATGGGGAATCCCACGGGGCTGAAAGGGTTAATTAATTAGTTAATTAATTTGCATATGAATAGATTAATGCCTTGCCACTTTAAGGAAAAAAATGGTGGGGTATCCTGAAGTCGCTTCTTCAGTAATGTTCTCTAGGAATCAATCAGAAATTGTCGATTCAGCTACGTATCTACATGTACTACGAAAACCGCCAATCTGTGGAATGGGCCTGAATTACCAGGTCACTGCCCCACCCACTTTTGCTTGAGAGGTGTTGTGTGCAACACTACTTTTCAGGCCAGGTAACCTTTCTTGCACTCAAAGTAATAGCGAGTCCATGCTTGCACTTGCAACCTCTTCTCTGGACAATCTGAACTATTTTATCCATTTGTCCCCGGGACTCATGATTTTGAAAATGTATCTTTCCATTGTTGTGGTTGTTCTGGTACACCTTGATGGCAAAAGCTGGCTTCTGCTCTCACTGTGGGAAAGGAATTTCATCAAAATGTTTAACTGAAGTGGGCAGGGCAGCCACTCAATAATTTGGGACCATTCCACAGGTCGGTGATTTTCGTAGTAGTATTTGGCTAGTCTGTCGGTTCAAGAGTTCCAAGCCCCTTTTCCAAAGAACTAAATACCACGAAAGAAAACTTTACACTTGAATTGCTTAGAAAAAGTGGCTCAGATGAAATAAGACATGACCCATGGCTATGTGTAATTATGGCAAGTTGTAACTACATGTACATTCATCCAATAAAGTTTGCATTTTATTCAATTATTTTTCTGGTCTACTTACTGAAAGACGTTTCCTTGGCAACAGGAAATTTTGGTTGCAGGTTAATAACCCTTTGAAGCCCAAACCGGCCTAAACTGGCAAAACTTAGTATTTTACTCATCAATGGGGAACCCCTGGGAGACAATGGGTTAACTGTATTTCAGTCTCTAATTACTTACTGATTAGGTATCCATCACAACATCAAGTTCACACCTTGAAGTGCTGACAGGACCAGCTTGCTGCCAACTGGTTGGCTGAATGACTGTAACAGATGACCAATCCAAAGAATTCTTAACAACTTGGCTTAAATTTACCCATCACCAACATGCTCAACAATCTTGTTACCCAGGTTCATCATTATGTGACTGTGTAACCGTATATAAACGTATTCCCAGAGAAGGAAGAACCACCAATGAAAATGCAACCTTTTCTTTCAACTACAGTTAGTTTAAAAACACCTTGGTCCAGTCAAAAACTATAGACCGTATTCATAAATGGCGGCCAAGAAATTAGTCTGGTCTTTATGCAAGTCATCCTGACTAGCCTCGTTAGCACAGACAAAATGCAAAAGACCTTTTGCACCAAAGTGAGGCTAGTGAGGATGATTAGCACAAAGACAAAAGAACAATTTCTTGGCCGCCATTTATGAATACCATTGTTGTCCCCTTTAATTCTTTACTTGTCAATGGAGGCTGCTTCAGGGATGATTGGGTTAAAATACCATAAAAGTAGGTGATCTTTACATTCGGTGCATAAATACCAAAGTAGGAATAATAATAATAATAATAATAATAATAATAATAATAATTATTATTATTATTATTATTATTATTATTATTTATTCATTTCTAGTGCACATCTTAACATGACTATGGTCTTTGCTTTTAGCCAGTGCACTATTGAAAATGCCCCCCTTTGGTTTTTGCATACGCCTGCATTGACTAGAACAGCTTGGGTTCCTTTAAGGTTTTATTGTTGTTTTGTAAATACATGTTTATACATGTAATCTATCACACAATATTTACTATTGGTACACTTGAAGTGAACTTCCCTACTATAAGTTAATTTCTGTTATCACAATAATCAATTATAATTTAACCTCTATATAAAAAGAATTAATAGTTAAATACAAAATTATTTTGTATAATTTACCATAACTCCTTTTACAAGAGAGAAAGAGGATTTTCCACTAAATTTCAAACCAAAGACAAAATTAGTTTGCTACCAATAACAATAATTATTACAGGTATTATTCTTATAATTTACAACAACGTCCTTTCTACAATAATAATTATTATAATACTGAAAACTCTAACAAAGAGTAAGATATACGAAGAGGTTGACCTGATTCAAAAACACTATATTTGCTAAAAAACACCCACACAACTATCTCTCAGTCACTACAAGGACATCAGTCTTGATAAATGTCCAGAGTTTCTGAACAAAAACATAAATATACTGCAGATGTGCATTATTGTTTTGGATTCAAAACTCAGCATCTTTGATGTAAAATGCTATCTGTGTTGCTCCAAATATTGGGACAGAAGAAGCAAAGGGACACAGAATGTTTCTTGCTTGTTTGCAATCTCCATGATGCGATTTCCATTTTGATTTTTACCTTAGCAATGAAGGAGAAAATTCAATTAGACAATAATATTTTTTTTTATTAATTAATATTGGTCTATCAGTGGAAAAAGCTTGAAGAAGACTCTAGGTGGCTTATGTTTTCCATTTTAATAGTTATATATCTGTGCACCAGGGGCATTACTAAACCACGAAATAGCGAAACACCCAAACAGCACAGCCAAACGAAACACTAAAACACTGTGTACATGTATGACCCCACCATACACTGAATACTAACCGACAAAGGTTGGATTCGAGATAAAATATTGCTCCTAATTCATTGAGGTTAAGATTAGGATTCAGGTTAAGACTGAGATTAGGAGAAATCACTTATTACGCCTAAAACGATGCTTAATCTCAAATCCAACCTTTGTCGGTTAGTATTTAATGTATGGCAAGGCTGCTGCCAAAGAAAATTTTAAAGGGGCCCTCAGAGCGAAACGCTGAGAACTTAGGAGCCCAACATATGAAGTGAAAGGTGTTGCTGTGAAAAATTAAGGCGCCCGGAGCTATTCTTTGGGAGCCCCAAGCTACCGGGCTTCTGTTAGGCAACAGCCTTGTATGGTGAGGTCATACATGGTGTTTTGGTGCTTCATTTCGCTGTTCCGTTGTTTAGAAATGTCGGTGCACCAGAGAGGTTGACCAAAGGAAACATGGCAACATACAGCGAAGAAGATCTTGGGCAAACTCCGCAACAGTTGATCAAGACATGGTTTGGATAAACGTTTTTGCCACACTATTCCCCACAATACTACAAAATAATGTTGTTGATACTCACTGGTTGACTTCAAGTCCAGAAATTGACAAACCCCATGCACCAACAGTCTGTCAAAACTGCAAGAAAAAATTATGAGGGTCATAATACAATAATATTATTATAATAATATTACTTATTGCATTGCTGCCTTGAAATTTTATATAAAAAAGGACATTTACCCATTAGCTCAAGATAGAGTTTTGTTGAGTAACGGTTAAACTGCTTTTAAATAATTGGCCCAATCTATTGTTCAATCCATATTGACCTGAACTTAAGTTGCAGGTTGAATGGTTATAGACCTTATTCATAAATGGTGGTCACATTTATAGTTCTTTTGTCCACGTGCAAATTAGCCTACCAAGCCTGAGTCATTTTAGAGCAAGAATTCTTTTCAATTCACTGTATGGTATCGAGGCTTGGTAGGCTAATTTGCACTTCAACAAAAGAATTATAAGTTGACCGCCATTTATGAATAAGGTCTATTATTGAGTGTAAGATCATTAAACCTTTCACTCCCAATAGTGCCACTTGTAGATTTTACTCTGTCTAACACCAGACGATTTTACTAGTCAATGGGGAACCCCACGGGGCTGAAAGGGGTAACAACAAGAATATTACTTATTGCATTGCTGCCTTGAAATTTTATATAAAAAAGGACATTTACCCATTAGCTCAAGATAGACCTTGACTGCATTTTTAAAGCTTGTTAATTAAAATAGCTGAAAACTTTAAATTTCTTGCATGATTTCAATTAAAAGGTTTTATGGGAAAAGGGTATACCGCCACCTAACATTTTTGTATTGGTTATTTCACACAGTTTATGACACCTAATTTCTGCAAAGAACACCAAATTGCAACTAGGAACAAAGACCGTGAAAACCAATCAGTGAGAATTCAGAGTAATTTAATTTGTACCTTGCCCAAAAATGTCAAAGTGCAAAAAATTGTCATAGTTTTCTTGTCTGCTCTTACTCACTATTAATAATTTTTATCATTATTGCTCAACATGGGTTTTTCACTGCACCCAATATCAGACACCTGTTTTTTGTATTTTGTTCTGTTATCTATTTTGACTTCATTTAACCCTTTGACGTCCAAACCAGCCAGACTCGTCAATGGGGAACTCCTGGGAGTCAAAGGGTTAATAACTCACTGAAAAACTATGTCCCCATTAAATAATACACTTCTACTTTAAAACCAGAAGTTCGTGAATCCATGCTTGCATGAAATTTTCAACCCTTGTTTAATACTGAAACCCTCTACTTCCTTTTATTTTTTGCTTCCTATTTGCTGAAAACATGGAATGTGGTTTCTAGAAAAAGGAGTCTGCTGTGAT
>NC_090893.1:32411213-32416213 GCF_036669925.1 Montipora capricornis
TACAGGGATATTTTTGCGCGCTTCCAAACTATGCGGAGAAAGCAGAACTTAGCAAGTGCTCTTGGTATCCAAAAAGAAAATTTGGGGTAACCACGCACTTTTCGAAAAAGAACGCCATACGGTGCTTTGTATTTTAAAGCTTTTTACAAATATTGTTGATTAATTATCTTCGAAAAATGCGTGGTTACCTCCAATTTTCTTTTTTGGGTTTCAATAACACTTGTTATTAAGATCTGCTTTTCCCGCGTATTCATTAAACCGTGCAAAAACACGTTAGAATTAGTAGGCACCGTCCCTAATATAGACACCTTAGAAATTCAGGTGGCTTCAACAAGATTCAAACCTATGACCTCTGCGATGCTGGTGCATTAATGCTCTACCAACTGTGCTATGATGCCCCTCAGTAATGCGAGAAGGTCAATGTGATTGGTTCATGTGTTCCTGTGAATGGACTCATCTTTAAGTTAGATATCAGCATCTGCATGGCTCTTTTATGTCAGAGTTGTGATAGCATTGTCACCTCTTGGAGGTATATTTTTTTAGAGACCAGAGCAGAGTGTTGTTCAAGGTTTTCTGCTTTTCCCGCATAGTCAGTAAACCGCGCAAAAATACCTTTGAATTAGTAGGCACCGTCGTTAAGTGGCATAAGCGTGCCGGGGGCAGACATAAATTAATTAAGATCCCTCTGGAAGATTTTCCGAGGAATACGTCCGATAATTTTGACAACTACCTAAGATTTCAGTGGTAAATTGCACAAAAACAGATGTCAAATCCGGTGAATGAAATGAAGATATTTGTCTTTTATCATCAAAATCGATTGAACTTGGATCAACTTGATCCAATTCCCTCTGGACTAAATTACCTTGATCTTCTTTACACTGTGATTGGAGAATTCTTACTTTATTTTTGTGGAGACCGTCGTTATGCCCACTGCACATAAACAGGCTGTAATCCGTTCTAGGGTTTTCGACAGCTTTTCAAAGTATCGGATTTGATAATGAAAGAACCGGACTTGGGAGAGAACCCTCAAGGAGGCCTGGGTCTCCTATAAATTACTATAAATGAAAAATAACACAAGGCGCCAATAAACATTGTGAAGCAATGCATTTTAAATTTGACTTGACGGTTCGCATGCTACAACATACATTTTGGCCTCGTGTGTTATTTTTTAAATTAAACTTCGATGGCCGAAGAACAAGAGTCTCTACGATACTATGAATGAAACACTCAGTAATGCTGTTTACATTCTTGAGACTGGAGGAAAAAAAAATTAACAAATGCCAAACGATCGATTATTCCATTTAGTAAGAAAAATAAGGCGATGTGACTTCTTGTTAGTTTGAAGGATTTACTGCGCACGATTTTCTTGTGTTTCTTGAGCCCATGGCTTCCTGATATGGGCTGAAGACAAGTCCATGCAAAAAAAAGAAGCCAACAAACTCATTGACTCATTATATACTTCCCCCATGGGAGACTTTCACACCATTTTTATGCTGATGATAGGTCGTTAAATCTCATCTTATGAGGATTTAGTCTCATGTACATTGAAAATTGCGTTAGAGATGTTGACTTATGGATGTTAGCAAACAAACTGATGTTGAACACTGAGTGGCAAGACGAAAATTCTTTTTTTTTTCGTCGTCTTACGTTATCGCCCATGTCCAGATCTGAATAGTAGCCTTGGCGCACTGTTTCTGATAGTGGTAGCTGTTCAATAGGCCATTTTCGATATATTAAATATTCAGCTTGAAAGTGAGGGAGTGAGGACAAAGACAATAGAAACAAGTGGGAATTAATGTGAAAAATATTTACATATCATCCACTTTCCTTTGTCTTTGTCCTCAATGACTCGCTATCAAGCTGAATTCATATTAAAAAAGGCCTATTACTGCTAAAAATATCGGAGTAATTTTCGATAATTCTCTCTCGATGATACCACATGTCACTGACAGCTGTGTGCGCAAAGTCTTCTTTTATTCATCTTTGCAAGTTCTCCAAGAATCGCAAGTTCCAGTCTTAGCGTAAGTGTAAAACCCTCATTCATGCCTTTGTTACTTCTACGGGACTGTTGCATGTAACTCGCTCCTGTATGATCAGCCGAAATATGTTTTGAGGCGTGTTCAGGGTGTCGCTATGCTCATTCATCAGTAGTGGCAGATATAAACACGTCACGCGTCTGCTTATTCTGCTTCACTGGCTCTCAATTGAACAGACGATAGTTTTCAAAATTGCAGACATCACATTTAAGCCCTCCAAAGTACTGCGCCTGTCGACATCACCCACTAAGCTTATTAATTAAACCTTATATGCCTTACAGAACCCTAAGATCTTCTCTTTCAAATCTTTCTCTTTTCATCTAATTTTAATCTTGATTAATAAACTGAGTTTAGAGTTTTAGAGTGTCCTCAATCCTGAGTACTCCAGGGCTAGAACACTTAAAACTTAAATAAAGTTCCTTTCCTTTCCTTTTTCCTTATTTTTGATATAAAGCGCTTTTGGGCCTTTGGGAATAAGCGCTCTATAAATATTTAACAATTATTCGCTTCAGGCTCAGTGATTATCGGTGAATATTCACCGAGACGAAGTCGAGGTGAATATTCACCTATAATCACTGAGCCTGAGGCGAATAATTGTTCAAAAAAGAGAAAAAAAAACATTTCAACGCGAAATCATCAGTGGCAAAACGACTACTGGCAGCCATTTTGTCCGTCGAGGTGATTATCGGCTGATAATCCGAGATAGCGAGCCAATGAGAGCGCGCGATTTTTTATAATCACCTGTGTATTTATACTAAATAGTATTATCATTATTGTATTATTATTATTATTATTATTATTAATGAATGATAATAAATGACTTTTCTATTTTTATTTTATTATTTATTTATTTATTTATTTATTTATTTGGAAGTTTTAAAACAGTTTTAAACAGAGAAATATCTATATTGCTCGTAATTTATAGTTCTTACCTTTAGGAGATATTTTAACTTTTGTAAATATTTTTATTATGCAAATAAAGTGATATTAAGAACAAGAACAATTGAAGTGTGCTTTTGGCCTTCGAGGCTTACCTTTTTGCAACGTTGTTTTAAATGAACTAAACGTCAACCTTTAATACATCCAATTCGATCTGGGGCGTTTTCTATTCGACCAGAATACTTCGATAATTTCATGGAACAGCATTTTCCGGTTGGCCGCTCGAATGAATATTACCCAAAATGTAAACGGAGCGCGAGGCAGGAATGAACCAATGGGACCGGATCTTCAGGTTGTTCCGGAACTTCAGGATCACTTCACGAGTTTTTCCTAGATTCTCAAAAAAAATTCCCTGCATATTTCCTTTCCATTCGATTCCTTTATAGCCGGTTTTTTCGAAATTTTTGGTCGAATAGAAAGCGTCCCTGATCATTGCTTAATTAGACATAGAGGCGCTTGGGTGCGCTCAAATTCTCGGCCAAACCGTTAAAACTCTGATACTTCTTTCAACTGACGAACCAGTTCACTAATCGTTTTTACTGCGGTCAATTTACTTGTCAACTCGTTTAATAAAAAATCATTCCCTACGCAGCCCTGCCGTTTCTATAGAAACTAATCCGTCCCTTCATTCGTCCAGTTTGAACCAGCCAATTAGATATATTGTCATTTTGCTTGACCAATCAAATGTCTTTCGCGCTTTAATTTCCGTTACATTTAGCCTCATATACTTCAGCATCACATTGGAGTCACAATCAAAACGGTTTTATCAGCTAACGCGTGGTCTTGTGCGCTTACAAAGAAGTAAAATGGTGAGTGTAGCTATAAGCGGTAAAGAACAGCGGGAAAATACAAGTACCCGAGGAATGAATGGCCTCTCACGGTATCGCGGAGAAATGCCATTGTACAGAACTGGAGACAGAGCTCGCACAGAAATACGGCGTCTACATTTTCCACGACACGGAGCATTGTCGGAAACCTATAGGGTCAACAAAAGAACCGAAATTCAGCTGGCAAAGCGAATTCGCGGAGGACGATCCTGAATTGAATCGTTACCAATATGATCCAGGACTCCATCGTTTTAAGAAGTCAACGAAGAAAAACGTTAATATTCAAATGCATTACAAGACTGATGAGGATCTTGCATTTGTATGCTTGCTGTGGTGCCGGTCAGCTCTTCACATATTTTGATTGTTGGTTTGTTTCCTGCAATATAATTTTAAAGAAAGGTGCTGATACAACAAACTGAAGAAAGGAGTTACTAAAAAACTGTGGCTTCGAAGAAAGAGAGCTAAACTTTGGCGACAAATGTGAGACTCTTTCGCCGCGTTTCCTTTGTGCGTAATTTTCATACGGTGTGTAACATTTCAGCCTTTAATTGGCCTTTGACAAAGTTATGTGAAATTGATTCATGGAGACTCAATTGCTCGGTTTAATTGACTTGATCAACTTTTATATACTCTCAGAAAGACAAATCCACTTGTTTTGTAAGTTGATTTGCTAAACCTCTTCTTAAATAAATTGTTCGACAATTCTAATTTCGTGGAATTTTTCTTGGTTAGTCGGACGTACCGAAGACAGCAAGGGCTTGCCGAGTTGTTCGAAGCATGGTTAGCGCGAGCTAATTTTTAAGTCCTTGGTTGGAGTGTTTTAAAAGTTAGAAGGCTAGATTCTAGAATACCCGGCCACTAAAATTTAGAGATTGAAAACCTTCTCCCGCAGTCCTGCAGTCATCTTACTTGCATACACTTTGTCAGACTGTTGCAGAGCTACTCCCTCATTCGTCAAATTTGCATTTCATACGGTTCGGTTAACTACACTTTTTAAGAGATCGTGTGAAGAAAATAGCGCTCCTTTGCTGATTAAGCGCAGCCTAAGCGCTCGTTTCAGTTATCAGGCCTAACCCCTGTTTTAAAATTTTGGCTTTAATTTTACTGTTCGATTAACTACCCTTTTTCCAAGATCGTGTGAAGAATATAGCACTCGTTTACTGATTTAGCCCAAGCGCTCGTTTCAGTGATTGAGCCT
>NC_090893.1:32421213-32431213 GCF_036669925.1 Montipora capricornis
CCGTGGGCCCTGTCTCACATCCCTTTCTGTTGATCTACCGGCTGTGGGACGTTAAGGAATCCACAAACTGTTCCTTAATAGTAGGGGGAGATCCTCGACGTTTTAGTCTGTCCTCCTTTCACATTTCTGCGTGGGGTGGGTGAGATCAAATAGCCCATTTAAGTAGTCCATGGACTACGAAACCACTCAGTTGGGAGTAGGTCAATTTGTCAGGCTCATTCGTTCCTGGGAGCCGCCTGAATTTTTCAAGTGTCTGTAAGAGAATATTGCTTGAATTGCCCAGATAAGTGCGAAGATCGCATCTACCTGTCGTCTGTAACCCGCGCTTCAAATATTCATTTCTTTCATTCATTAGTCCCTTCACGGGAACAAATGAGCCCAACAAATTGACCGGCTCCCAACTGAGCGGTTTCGTGCCTCGGTTGGTGAAGCATTAAGCCGGCATCGCGGAGGTCATGGGTTCGAATCCCGTTAACGCCGCCTGCATAGACCATTTTACAGTTGTGTGCTTAGTTACCTGATCTTTGAATGAAAGTGAGGCTGGAGTTGACCTTGCTAAATTCCTACTTATTAGCATGAGAACAAAATCGTTAACATAAGAAAAGTAGCGAGGTTTCCATCAACGCAAGGTCAACTCCAACCTCGCTTTCATTCAAAGGCCAGGTAAGTAAGCAAACAACTGTAAAATGGTCTAATTCAGGTGTCTAGAAGAAAAAATTGCTCAAATTGTCCAGAAAACTGCAAGGGTCTCTTCTATCTTTCGTTTAAAAGGTAACATATTGATGGGTACTGTTTCATATCAGGATTGTCTTAGGCGTTTTGTTTCAATCCTTTTTACGTAGTCCGTGAAACACTCATAGAAAGCATGTTTCAAGGCAATGCGAAAGCCAATATATTTTCTCGGTGCATGTAGTATTTCCGCCGATATTTTACTCTTAACGTGACTGTGGCTCCAGGACCATTTCATAGACACCAAAACATGCAACCTTGCAAGGCGCGGAAAACCGAGCGTGACCTGCGTGACATGACTGATTGTATTGCGACACCTGATTGGTTACGAAATTCACAATTACTTTGATTGCTTAGAAATGACATTTAAACAAAATCAAGAACCAACAAAGAAAGAAAAAACAGCACAAATTAATCAATCAACCATTTTAAGGGTCTTTGGAGAAGGTTTTATTTCCCCTTAAGAGTAATAACTTGAAACACGCGTTTCTTCTTAGCGACCCCGAAAGCACGAGCAACCATTTAAATCAAAATACAAGAGCAAAATGATCTTACAGATAGGGAATAAATACTTTCATCTTTCATTTTGATATTCGAGCTTGAGCAAACATTTGCAGTAAATGGAAGTTGCGTTCACAAGGTGTCCACTTTCCACAAAACCTTTGTCAACGAATCTTGTTAACAAACCTCACAATTCCTTACAAAAAAATAGGACACTGCAATGAATATATTCCTGAAGTAACAAAATAGTTTGTTTCTTATAATAAACCAACTCTGTTGCAATAATGATATTTATACTTGAGGAAACCGTTTTGTAAACTGTCGTTGCCATTTGGTCGACACTGAGAACAATTTTCACTGTTAAATTTGACGTTTGCAAATGAGAAAAACAAATTTAATCTCGGACTAGACCAGCACCGCATGTCACTTAGAATTTTGAAAAAACTTAGAAGAAACCTTAGAAAAAAAAGAAAAAACTGAGAAAAAGAACTCGGTTCAATAGCTGAAGAGCAAACGCACACAACCACTACACTACCGAGGTAACCACTCCAAACATTGCAATTTTAAAGTATTTAAATGAAGCTAACCCTAACACAAGCCAACCGAATAAAAATGCACGGTTACTAAGAATGGCATCGACCGTCAAAAATGGCAACCACCGTTTACGACAAGGAAATTAGCGTTGGTTTTATCGCTATTTCCTTTATAAACATGCGAACTCTGAGTTCAATTCTTGACAAACAGTTTCGAATTCCCTGCCGCTTATCATTCTTTGATTACACCTAACGTCACGGTGGCCATGTTTGTGGAAAGAATAAAAGGGATTTAAGAAACCAGTTTAAGATATTCTAAGTGTTTCACGATGTTTGTTTCACGATGTTGTACAATATGAGCGAAGTATGCTATAACCAGATTGGTGCGTACAGATTTATAAAGCAAAGAAAGATAATACCAAATTTTCGTAGCAGTAAAATTGAAATCAAACAAAAAAAAAAACCGACAAAACTTTTAAATTTGCAAAACATGTTTCGGATACTCAGTATCCATCTTCAGCTGAGGGATGTTTACAACCAGGGGATCTGGTGACGTTAATTTGGAGGACTGGGAAGAAAAAAATTAACACCGTATCCCACAACCGCGATCGGCCTTAGGTGTTGTTTCCAAACTCTGTGCAGTATTTCCATCGCCAAAACTCAACAGATCATTCCGTGTCTACCACATTTCCTGTTACTGAATGAACATTCAAGTAGACCCGACAAGCTCTAATCTCGCTTCTGCCATGTTGAATTCGAAAATAAGGCCGCGCGCGGTTGTGGGATACGGCGTTAAAATTTTCCTCCCCAGTCCTCCGGGTTACGTCACCAGATCACCGGGAAGTAAGTGGCTTTATTTGAAGTAGGTAACAAGAAGGTGTAAATTACAAACTGTAGAATAATAGTTACAAATCAGTGAAAAAAGGTTACATAATACTAAAGGGATAGAACGGAGTGGAAAAATAAAGGTGCCTGTACAAAACTACAAAAAATGTTGAATACAAATAGTAATTAAAGTAATAGTGTTAAATTAACATGTTTCAGTTGTTTATTCAATGCGGGTCGTTCCCATTCAATATGAAGGAAGGGCTTCTTTGATCTTAAGTTGGAAATAAGTGAGAGCCGAGTCTAAGATGGAAAAGCAATTGAGAGAACATAGATTCTTACACGACTCAGAAGCCTAAAGATGTTTATAGATAGGGGAATTGCGATCCAAGGATAAGTGCTGAAGAATCCTGGTGCCAAAATGTCAAGTGGTTTCACCGATATAACAGGTGTGAGAGATAAGGAAAGATTTACTGTTGTTTGTCCATGTTGTCGTCAAAACCCGAAAATTGGTCATTTTACGTGGTTAGAGAGTTTAAGAAAAGCCCACGGCTAAGGCAAAGAAAACGTTATTACAAAATATATCTTAGCGCTATCGCAAGTATTTCGCGATTATTCAGTCTTGTTCACCTTGTAAAATACGGACGAACTATCCTGTAACTGGTGGGTGCAAACGGTTTAAAAGTCAAAACAGAAAATGAATGGTTCATTTAGGGCCGGTTTACATGGAAAGAGGATGATCCTAGCGCTGGGATCATCCTAGCACTAGGATCATCCGAGCGCGGTATGTTTTCAGCTTTCAGTTTACATGTGAAGGGTTGTATTTGGCCCCAGTGCTAGGATCATCCTACCGCTAGGATCATCCTATCTGAGAGGAGGGATGATCCTAGCGCTAGGAAGATCCTAGCACCATGTAAACTGCCTTCGTTCGGAAGTTCCTGGTACTAGGGACAAAAAAACAAACATGGCGGCGGCCGGGTGTTCACGGTATTCAGCTACCAAAGGTCGACAATTTCGTCTGGCGTTGCCACAGGACGATTCTAATGATTCTGATGACCGCCGACAATATTCAGGACCAGTTTTGTTTCACCACCCAAGCGAGAGACACAGTGGAAAGTAACGAGCAATCGATCGACAGCAATGTCGAAAACGCTGCGAATCGAAGGCATGCGAATTTATCCGAATACATCCGAATACATCCGAATTACGTGTTTGTTGTTCTCGCCCGCCATCTTGCTTTCATTCTCCACTTCCACCTAGACAGAAATTTCTGCATGTAAACCAAACGAAAAGTTGTTTCGCCTTCTAGGATCTTCCTAGCGCTAGGATCTTCCTACATCCATGTAAACAGCCCCTAATGTATGCTCAAGGCAAAGATATGCACGGAAATCCGTGCTGCACATGCAGCACGAGTGTTTTTCCTTTTTTAACCAGAGACATTCTTGCTTTGTGGCGTTGCCGTAGCCGTAGCCGTAGCCGTCGTCTTTGCTTAGGTTCTTTACCATTTATCAAAAAAATCCGGAAATTTCGGTTGGAATGTAAATGGTAAGCCTATTTTGGCCTTCCCAAACGGAATTTCCAAACGGAAAACGTGTTTAACATTTGCATTCCCCCATGATTTTGCCTCCCTCCAGATTCTCTCGGTAAGCGTGCACGAATTTTGCTAATGGTACACGCCTATCCAAACTAAATTTCCCATTCGGGAGTTTTTTGCTTCCCATTTGAACAAACCTAGTACCAACCAGTTTCTGCTTGTAAGTGGTAAACAACCTCAAACTCGCTGTTGTTTTGACGAGTACTGGAGACAAATGTACAAAAATGCGTGCCGCACGTGCAACACGATCATTTTTTCCTCTTTTAACCAAAAATGTTACTGCTTTTTGGCGTTGTCGTTGCCGTAACCGTCGTCGTTTCTTAAACTCCCTCATAGCGAAGATCTACGACGACTACGTCGACGAAAACGCCACAAAACAATGATATCATTGGTTAAAAGAGCATAAAGAATCGTGCTGCACGTGCGACACGGATTTTAGCTCATTTTTGTCTTTCTCTGCATAACGACGTGAAATCATCCACCAGGCAAATTTTAGGTTTTGACGACAACGTGAGAATGCATCAGAGAACCTTTCTTTCTCTTTCTATTTTCGTAGATGTTAAGGTCCCTAATGTCTTTTGGGAATTTGAGTCTATTGTTATGCAAAACTTGAGCTACATATTTCTATTGTTTTGGCACCAACATGGCCGTCTTATCACGTGAGTGCAATCAAAGAATATTGCACTGACAGATGGCGAATCCATTCAAACCAGAACAGACAATGTAGACCGAAATGCGTTAATCACAATGCTGGATGTGAAACGTGCCACAGTAATTGACAGCAGTGAAAAAAGAAACCGACGAATGAAATTGAACTATTGAGTCCGCATGATTAGGAAAGGGCCAATAGCTACGCGGGAGAGTTCCCCAGAAGAATATGAGCATTCTGCCGGCACAGCTGATGTGACGTGACCAAGCAAAAGTGCAAACGAAGGGGTATAAACGGACATTCGACATTCGGCAAAAGGTCCAGACTCCGTCAGTTGATAACGTACTCCATACATGTTATCACTATCTGAACAAATTGATAGCCGCAGGGGACTGAGCCATAATCTGTTAACTCATCTCTGATAATATCTCCTCATTAAACATCTTAAGTTCATTGCATTTCATCAGGACCCTAGAGTAAAAAAGAAAACCTGCATATAGAAGCAAATTTCTTTACCATTTCTCACGTCAAAAACAGAGGTCATTTGAGGAAAACAAACTCTCCTTTAAAATGGCGACCGATTCCCTACCCCGGTTCCCTACAACTCCAACGCAAAGGGTCGTGTCCTACGTAACTGAACGGGCTTCAGGATAGATCGAAAAAAGATAACAATGGATTTAGCACAGAAAACAATAGGAAGCACGACACTATATAGCCAATGAAATATATCGTTCAACAAGAGGTACGACCCTATCCAACGCATGCACATAATAGAGCAGTTTTCAAATGATTGTTGAAAGGAATTTCAATTGCTACGCTTAGTGATTGGATTAAAAATCTCCCGTCCGTTTATCAACCAATGAGAACGAAAACCAAACCCAATCGAGAATTGCACGCACGATTTTTCCCGCGCTTCGAGCAAGTTACACGAAATCGCTACGAATTTGGTTTAGTTCAATATGCTGTTTGCATCTGGATTGACTGGTCGAAGTAATTACTCGGGTATTTATTTTACGGCATTCAGTTAGCCAATATAAAAAATACCAATGATAATACTCTTTGTTTGTCCCTCCAAAATGTTGCATAAGCATTGTTTCTCTTGGGACTTTCAATGGTCCCAAGAGAAACTAGAAACAATGCTTATCAAAATTTTGGAGGAACAAATAAAGAGTATTGTAGTATGTTTGATATTAGCTAATTGAAAACCGCTCCGGCTACCATTCATGGTATTTTGCATACACGTCGCAAGTCCCCACCCCCTTCCTCCTGAAGCCCAAAAACTTCTTGTATTCCTCTTTGGTTGGGGTTCTGTTAGAGAGGGTCACTTTGTGACGCGTACACCAGGCAACCTGAACCTCATTATGAAGTTGTAGGGACAACTCTCAAGCAACTCTCACCGATTCCAGCGATGAGCAAGGAAATTACGATTGCAAAGATAGCAAGAATGATTTAGGTCGCCACATTTGTACAATGAATCTTAATAATTAAGTAAAATCAAAAGATGACTTTTGAGAATGAGGAAAACCGGGGTACGTCAAGAAAAACGTTTAGGAACAGAATAGAAAACAAACAAACTCAACCCACAGATGACGCCGAGTTCGGAGTTTCATTCGGGGACTAATCCGTAATGTTCTTTTTTAATTTTTTTGTATACAAAACGACAAAAATTCTCACAGAAACGCCTCACAAGTTAAGATGAAGATCATCTGCTCAAGTAAAGTTTATAACTGCGATGATCTACATATTTAATTTGATTCTCTTCGTAGTTCAAATATAAGGCTTTCATACATTAGGGAACTTAAGCACAGACGTTTTTGACCCACGGACGGCAACTGGAAATTGAATTTTTCCCTTTTTGGAGCGTTTTGACGTCATCACGGCTGTAACGTCAAGCCACAGTGATCAACATGAGTTTTTCCTGTCCGTGGTAAGGAGCAAAACCACGCCAAAAAAGGAAACATTCAACTTCCGGTTGCCGTCCGTGGCCGTCACGAACGTCTGTGCTTAAGCTCCCTATTAACTCTCGTCAGCAACGCCCCTATGAAACTCTGAAACTTAAAAGAACAGAGAGAAACGTCGCGCGAAGAAAAGATGTTAAAAACGAGAGTGAAACGTGAACAAAGAAGTTTCTTTGTTCCCTATCTCCCCAGTCCTTACTCCTTTTCTTTCCGCTCAGAAACACATTCATTCAACCTCGTTCCCAGGGTCTCTTGCTCCCTGGGAACGAGGTTGACATTCATCATTCATTGATTCGCGACTGCGTCACAATTTTTCAACACCAACCAAACAAATTCAACGTGATAGAGTTGCTAAGGAAAATGTCAGTGCTAATTTCGGCGATGATGTTTATTTTTCCTGCAGGGTCTATCCGTTAGAAAGCCAGAGTACAAGGACAATAAACAACTCACCAAACGGATCAGAGCCAAAGGGATTGCTAAAAGGATCAGTCGCTGATGAGTTCGAATCTTTGTTGCCTGTCGCTTTCTTTGAATCTGAGTTTCCACCAGACGGTTTGAAAGGATCGGAGATAAAAAAGTTATCTGTGGAATTCTGAAATAACAAGAAGATCGAGGGCAAGTGAATTTAACTAATGATAGCACTATTAGAGTAAACAAGACGCTTTCTTTGTCTTCATTCGGGCTTCCTTGATGACACCTGCTCAACAAGAGGCTTGAGCCGGCACCCGATTTCAGTTTACTGATGGCGAATGCGATATTACCTTTACGTTTAACACGAAGACTCATTTCCGGTCAGAAATTTTCCCCGGTGATTTCTCATGATGTCTTGCCTGCCGCACAGACAAAGTAACCGCATGCGAGTCAATAAGCACAGGTTCGGGCACTTAACAGAAAATTGTTTAAAAATAAAATTGATAAACTAGTGGTAATCTCGGATTATGAAGTGCGTTCGACAGTCGCTTAGCCGAGATGCATGTTTCCATAGGGTTCCAAGCTAGAAAACTAAGCATGTGACAATACGCGTGCGAGAATCCACGCGAGGGTGTCCCTGTGAACAACAAAAGAATCTTCGGGGTGGCTGTTTTGGTGTCCCTTGCAGAGAAAAATCTCGATTCCTTTCAGCAAGACCACACAATCACCCAATCTGAACAAAATTAGGACACGTTCTCCTTTGATCGAACGCAAATATAGAAAATACACTCGATAGTTAACCTTAAAAGAGAAAACTGAATAAACAAACCGCTCTTGGCTATTGAACGGAACACGTGCTTTGTTTTGAGAAACCTAAACCAGTTCGCTCTTTTTTCTACTTGGGCTAGTGTTCCACTTACTTTGCCGCTTGGAAATGTACCCTGAAATGGATCCATGACGAAAGGATCCGATTTTGAAGGAGAAGACGATAAGCCTGAAAATGAAAAACAGTTTTAAGTGTTTAGAGATATTTTTTCGGAGGAGATTCGGGGATACTCGGAAAAATCCGAGTTCTCCTTTGCAGGGGGCGAACTTACCACCTTTCGATTACTGGTTCGGATGCTCTACCAACGAGGTATAGGAGACTCGTGAAAGTTTAAAAGTGTTACTTCGAGCAAAAAAATACCTCTCCTTTACCTTCATGTCGAAAGTGTGTTTGATTATCACTTCACCGGGGGAAGAACTGTTATTCGAATTGAGCCCACTTTTCAGAGCGCACGAAAGCGAGGCTTTCCCCGGGGTGACGTAGACAAGAGTAAAAGATTTGGCGCGCAAAATGCGAAAAAAAAAGAGTTCCTATCCAGAATTTACGTTTTTCTCAGAAGAAAGAGTTTCTGATTGTTTATTGGCAAAGAATGCCATGATAGTTTCGCACATTTGGGGTTGCTACTTCGGTTAGCACATCTGTATGCGTTACAGTGCCTTGCCATACTTTCCGCTATAAAATTAGGCCAGGCAATTCTCAAATTACTAAAAAAAGCAAAGGAAACAGTAAAGAATCAAGAAATCACACAATCCTTCGATAAGAAATTGTTTATGTTGACCCGAAAACCTCGTTTTCACGCCTTCTGAAACTAACACCGCTGAGACGTGGGCTCAACTGTCATAACAGCCATTGTAGTCCTTACACAAGGACGACGACGACGGCTACGAGAACGCCACAACACAATGAGCTTTATGAACAAAAGCAAACGCCCTGCACGCCCTGCACGTGCGTTGTACATTTTGGTACATTTCTTTGCCGTCCTCGACCTGACAACGATGTGAATTTAACCGAATAGGACATTTTGCAGTTGTTTGCTCAGTGACCTAGCCTATGAATGGCTGCGAGGCTTCCTGTGACCTTTTATTGATACAGACCTCACTGCTTTTATCATGAAAATCGTGTTGTAATTCTAATTAGCCTACATTAACACTTGAAAAGCACGAAGGTTTGTATCAAAGCAGGGTCACCGGCAGCCTCGCATCCATTCATAAGCCAGGTAACCTCTATTTGAGGTTGTATAGAGGCGGTAAGAACCTGACGAAACCTATTTAATTTTCTTCCCAAAGGAAAGGAAATTTATTTAAGTGTCTAGTCTTCCAAGGGCTTGAGCTCTAATTGGGAACAATCTTAACTGAAAATAACAATTAACGCAAATCAAGTCGAAGTAGGGTTTTTGAGGAGAGTGGAAAGCCAGAGTACCCGGAGAAAAACCTCTCAGAGCAGAGTAGAGAACCAACAAACTCAACCCACACGTGACGCCGAGTCTGGGAATAGACCTTATTCACGATGGCCGCCATGTTGGATTTGCTATTATCATGTAAATTAGCTATACACTTCTGAGGGGACAAACAACACAAGTTCGAGAGGTTCTAACGAACATCTTAGCCACACAGACGATTTTTTTCACGTTCATTGAATGTTTTTCACTTAAGCAGTAAAATAGAATGATTACACAAGTTACTTCTTTTTTTTTTTTTAGTGAAAAATGAGGAGATAACGAAGTAGAAAGTCAAAATGTCAAAGACAATCAAAGATATAAAATTATCATAAATGGCACTTAATTCTAAATTGTAAAATATGCTTTTAAAAATGTTATTTCAATATTTCGACGAGCCGATTTTTCGCAATTTGCCTTTTTTCCAATGTTTGTTCCCCAGCATAACACATGGCTAATTTGCATGACAATTTGAAAACCACCATGGCGGCTATCGTGAATAAGGCCTATTGAACCCGGGCCGCATTGGTGTGAGGCGA
>NC_090893.1:32436213-32453713 GCF_036669925.1 Montipora capricornis
GGGTATTTAAAGTAACACTTGAAAAAACACCTGATAGGTAGAAAATCTTCAGCAAATGGAACACTGTCTTGTATAGTTTATGCAAAAAACACTCAACTTAAAACGACGTCGACTAAAAACGTTTCTCGCGTCGTTGTTTTTAAGA
This sequence comes from Montipora capricornis, assembly GCF_036669925.1. Lineage (NCBI taxonomy): Eukaryota > Metazoa > Cnidaria > Anthozoa > Scleractinia > Acroporidae > Montipora > Montipora capricornis. Next base: position 32,436,359 of record NC_090893.1, read on the forward strand.
TCCTGATCTCCAGCTCAGGGCACGGGGCTTTGTGTACGTTATTAGCTATATCTTTTTTCCTACCGATAAATATTTTAAAACATTTTTTGATTTAAAGGGGATAATTTGTACACCAAAATTATGATGTAAAAAATATAGCTCACCGTGCTCGAGTAAAAGGCCATCGTAGCTGTCCATCTCGATTATCGTAGATCGAAACAACAACATTCGCCAGGTTCTCGGAATCCGCGCACTTAATCACTCAGAGTTATGAGTCATTCACAACTTCTCTCACGTGTTTTGAGAACTGTTTCAGTGTGTATGATCGACTTGCGCCACGTTTACAATGTTGCATATTGGACCAATTGATAAATAGACACACCATATGCGCAGTGCAATACCGAGAAATCACCTTAACCCAAGTCGTTCGTCCCGGCATGGAAAGTGTGTACCAACATTCCAGGAATGCAATTGGTATGATCGGTGTGGGTGTTTTGAGAAAATCGAAAATTTATCAACAGGTGCTAGCGTCCTTCAAATTGCCTCAAAATCTGTTCATTTCACGCTGTTTTCAGAATGAGAAATGTATCAAAATGTAACACGCACGTGCTGGGCGTGCACACGCGCAGGGCGTGTTCATTAAGCTTATTAGGGAGTTTAAAGGCTCGTTTACACAGATCGCGCGACAAGAGCTGCGATAAAATCGCAGCAAAGTTGCACTAAATTTCGAGCATGTTCGAATTTTGCGGCGACAAGGCTGGGATCTGTCGCGCTACAAATCGAAGTGAAATCGCCGGCTGTTCACACGCGCGATTTGCTGTCGCCGTAAAAAGCGCCGTTCGATCGCAGCTCTTGTCGCCCGATAAAATCGCTCTGTGTAAACGAGCTTTAAGATCTACGACGCGACGGTAAACGAAAACGTCATTAAAATTGCAAGTTCAGGTTTATTAATCTTTTTGCTCATTATTTCGGTTTGTCTAACTTCTAAAAACTAGCGCGACTTTCTAGGAAATGAATTAGTTTTCGTTGCCGTCGCGTCGTAGATCTTAAACTCCCTATTGTGTTGTATCGTTCTCGCAGCCATCGTCATCGTCCTCGCTTTAGCGCCCTATTGTGTTGACGATCTTGACGTCAGTCGAATGATGAAGAGCACAAATCGCCAGGGGTGATTTACAGACGACGCATGCGTTACGTTCCGTACACTTAGGGCTTAAAGGGCAAAATAGACCTCTTAAGCTTGTACGTTTTGTCTTCCCATCTCAGACCAAATGTAGTCTTAAGCACGTGCATATGTATGCTAACTTACGTAAAAACAAAAGGAAAATTCCCTGGGAACATCACGTGGTCTGAAATGGGAAAACAAAACGAACAAGCTAAAGAGGTTAACTGTAGCGTGGTTTTGGAAAGTGTGAGATTTTTTGTGAAGCGCTTGGCAAGCTTTGTTCCCTCCCTCTACTTCAAGTTCCATGCTGTTCGGGGGGCTTGACTGCGTCGACAGCCATGTTAGATGGAAGCAGTGAGTCTTCATTGAGGCCGGAATGCCTTCTTACTCGAAATTGATTCTATATAAATGAGATGTCAAAATTGCATCAAAACGATTAAGTGGAATATCGTAAAGACCATATCGCAATGTAAAATTGGGTAACGGTTAAAAAGGTGCCTGTATCGCATGAATTTCTAAAAATTCCTGAATATGCCACAGGTTCAGTCCACTAACCTGTTTCTGAAGAACTAAATAAATTTTCTTTACTCTTGAAAGGGTCCGAATCCTGAAAGGAAGAGTAATACACATAGACCACTCTCATAAATGGCGATACCTTTACATTCTTTTGTATTTATGTTAATTAGACCTACTACCCTCATTTTGAAACAAATATTCATTTGAAATTTGCTCGTCGGAGAGAGGCTAGAAAGGCTAACTAGCATTAAAACAAAAGAAAATTTTCTCTGGCCGCCATTATGACAGAGGTCTATGGCTTAAATAAATCGTATAAAAGCTTCATCGTATAGGGATTCCTAGAACTTTTAAAGTTAGCTTTATTTTTCAACTGATAAAGGGCGCGATAGAAATCAAAACTGAAGTGGTGAAGCCGTAAAACTAGGGAAAACATCAAGCAGGGTGTTAAGGCCGTGTGAACCTTTTAGATTCATTTTAAGACTCGGCTAGATGATGCAACATCTTTGGCCAGCATTTGTACGAAGGCAATGTTTAACGCTCGGCTAAACATATAAATAATGTTTGGCTGCGTTCACACGGCACAGAATGACTACCAAAAATCTGACCAGACGTTTTGTTCATGTGGACCTGAAGAACCAGGCTGACTGTTAACCTTTGCAAGTGGTTTTACCATCTGCCCATGCGTATATAAAGCACCAATTTACGAATACATAAATGATAATGGCGTCTTCAAGCCGCAAAGCCGGCCCAGGCGTCTAAATTTGTGTAAGGTTGGCTTAGTTTTATAGGAGACTTCACTGTTTGTAAACAATTCTTTTGTTATTTTGTAAATTTGCCAACCACAGAACAAACGAATCCTTTGTTTCGACAGCCAATAGACCTCTGATTGGCACATTAATGAAAATAGGTGACGTAATGGTGAGTATCGCCATATGAACGGAACAAATAGGCCATTTTCGAAATATCAAATGTTCAGCTTGATAGTGAGACAGTGAGGACAAAAACAATAGACCTTATTCATAAATGGCGGTCAATTTATCATTCTTTTGTCCAAGTGCAAATTAGCCTACCAAGCCTCGATACCATACAGTGAATTGAAAAGAATTCTTGCTCTAAAATGAGGCTTGGTAGGCTAATTTGCACTGGGACAAAAGAATTATAAATGTGGCCGCCATTTATGAATAAGGTCTATAGAAACACGTTGGAATGAATGTGAAAAATATTTGCATATCATCCACTTTCCTTTGTCTTTGTCCTCTAAACCTCTCTTTTAAGCTGATTTTTAATATACGAAATTTTCAACCAGTAACGTATTCCTCGAACTAATAACGTTATAACGTTATCTGACGTGAAAACAGACAGTGCAATGTTGATCATGGACTCGACATCCCAGATTCCCTCACGCTACTAGCAATGTACATGCAAATTTGTGCAACTCTCAAAATGAGCGGCTCAATCTGATTGAAGATTGTTGCGGTAGCGTTAAAAAAACCCTTCTGGGATATAACCAAGGCAAATTATGAAAAGGGTGAAAACTGCTTGTTGGGAGAAATAAAGAGGCTTTTTGTTACACTGACATTACACTGCACTACAATTTTTCCGGAAACTAACTCTGCAGGGCTAATTGGGCGACAATAAATTGAGCGCAAATTTTCACCTACCTTAAAATCGTCTACGGCTTCATCTACTCGACCAGATCCCACGCTAAATCCGCTTATACTACTGACAGGACTACTACCAGCCTAATAAAGGGAAAAATTGACCGACATGAATCGAGATTGATAAGTTAACTTACAAGTCTACGGATGAGACTTTATTCACCGTCGGCAAATAAATTCTGTTAGTTCTGAAATAGGTATCATATGGAAGACGATGGTGTACTTTTTAGTCTCCTTTTGCATTTCTCTTTTTATCACTAATTCATAAATTCTTTCAGTTCGTGGGGTGTATTCTACGAAACAAACTAAAAGCTTTAGGTAAGAACACAACAAACAACGATCCCGCGGTCAGTAGTACACATGCGCAAAGCCATATCAGCCGGGCAGTGGCGGCCAAGGACAGCTGTTTCGGCCTTATTAACCTAATCAGCATGGCATAGCCGACAAACAATGAGCCCGCATGTCCTCCGGCCTCAAACGAAAACCCTGATTTGTGTTGCTTAGAAGTAATTTCTGGGTTAACCTTTAGTTGCATAGCACTTTGTCGCTATATAGATAATACTCTTCCAAAACTTTAGTTACTGAATTCGTACAGTTTAACTCCTATAGTGGAAAGCCTTCTACAAAGTTTCGTAAAGCGTTGGTAAACTCCACAAGCAATTTCTGTGGGAAGAATTCAAAGGAACTTTTAGCAATCAACAGAGACCAAAGATGTGGCAAGGACCAACCATGCAGCAATAAACTATTCTTGGTTTGCATCCACGTGATGGGAAACAATAGAAAATGGCCCCACAAGTTTTGAATTTTACTGCATTGTTCTGAACACCAACATGGCTGCCGTGACGTCAGAATGCAAACCATCAATAGTAATTACAAGACGAGGTATTTACTTTACAGCTAAAACTAATTAATATTGCATAAATTTGTAATTTATGCTCATAACTTACGGTCGCTCTGACACTCATAGCATCGGCCTCAGAAGGAGTGGGTGTCATATCAAACGCGTCGTGAAGAGGTGTAAAATCCGGATTCTGGGATTGAACGCTGGACAAAGTGTTTGAATTCATCTTGGAATTGTAATGTTCATTATTCTCGTTTAAACTACTGTTTGTTTCTTCCAGAGTGGAAACCTTGGATAGGACCTAAAGGTGAATAAATTAGTGTCCTTTAACTGAATTGCTATGTTTCGCGAAGATTAAAGCCCCGTTTACAGGAGCAAGTGTTCCTTGACAAGGAAAATATTGCCGGCTCATGTAAATAGGGTTAAAATTGACAATTTTTCCTTGACAAGGAAAAGTTACAATCGTGGTTAAAACTTGTTGGGAAGGTTGCATGCATCAGTTCACTTCACACTTGATTCAATTATTCTAACTATTGGGTGTACTATTTGGGAAATGCCATGCTCTTGTGCGTGCCCCCCCCCCCCCCTCCCCTATATTCAATGTTGGAGTTCTTCAGGTAAGAAAAGTCACATTTTTTTCTGGAACATCCAACATTGATAAGGGGGAGGGGGCTTACCCTCCCAACAATTTTGTCCATGATTGTAGAATGCAAAAATTATGGACAAAACTCGTTGGGAAAATATGATACACCACTATAAAATGGTCATTCCCTTATTTGTCTGTGTTGCAAAAGATTAACTTCTCCATACTTTCCCCCCTCCCCTTTATCCAATGTTGGTCAAAAAACGGCCAAAGGCTTGCACAGTATTTTTCACCACATTATCAGCATTGGTACAGGAAAGAGGGGGTGGGGGGAAACATGGACTTTGTTTGTGAGTGCATGTTCAAGGATGTTCATGTCAGAGTTTTTCCCAAGAGTTTTGGTGAAGATTGAAGCATGCTAGCTTTTCCTTGTCAAGGATGAAATTTGTTCGTGTAAAGGGACAACAACAAAAATTGTGCCAAGGAATATTAATGAAGTTAGTTCTCAGTATCACTCTCATGCTCATTGCTGTCAAAATAGACAAAATGGCGGCTAACTAGACGAGCTAGGAACTGGAACATTTTAATGTACTCGCTGAATAACATGTACAGCGGGCACAGGCTAAACTTGTTCACCGTTCACACGAGCAATTATTCCTTGTCAATGAAAACTTGTTGATCATTTACAAGAGGAATGATAATTGTCAGGGAAACTGGTGAAGGCACAAGACTTGCTCGTGTAAACGGAGCTTAAATGAGATTACGATATGCGTCGCACGTAAGAATCAGTTGTAAGAAGCCATTTTTACCTGTGATAACTCTGTTTGAACGGTTTTTAATTGTTTTTGAACAGTCTCCAGGTGCTCTTTGCTGAGTTCAATCTGTTGAAAAAAAATTGCACGGGTTTCACTTTTAACTCTAAAAAAAAGGTATTCTGATGTATCTTAGGAGGCAGTGCAGCCCACTGGTTAGGATGCTTGCCTTGAGATCCGGCGATCCCGGGTTCAAGATACATTCTGGCTAGAATGTATTTCCTGCATTCTGGGGCACGAGTTAGAGTATTTGAACAGAACACTAATAACATTACATTTTGGTTTTTTATTTTTTTATTCAGAGAGAGAGTACATGAATGCTCTAATTTTTTGGAAATTCAGCAAGACATACTTTTGGTTTTGAATTGATGCTAAAATAGCGTGACATAGCCCCTTCAAGGCTACTTTGCATTCTCTACAGCTGTGTGAAATGCATTTCATCTGTCTTGACCAAAAACATCGTCCTGTCACGCTTCAAATGTAGTTAACAAATCAGGCAGCTTACACCACGTACTGGATTGCTGGACCGCTGCCTCAAAAACAACGCGTGAGCCGAAATTACTCAGAATCCGAGTCAATCTCGTACCCAGAGTCCTCGGGCTTCTTGGCCAGCAGTTGAGCGCCCGGAGAGACTCTGGGATAATCGACTTGAACTATATTTTTGATTGGCCGCTTGCGTAACAATGGCTGTCCGACAGGAAGTCGGTAAGTAATTCGGAAGCCCCAGAATTTGGAGGGAGATTCAAAATCTAAAACTACGTTTCAGTGCTGTTTGTTTTTTTTCTACGTCAGAAATATATAAATCACAAAAATAATAAAACGACGAGGTTTGAATTATGTCTTATACCGCACGGGAATTTTCCCACGCTGCTAAAAAGTGATTACTGTTGCTGTTGCAAAAGTACCGTGGGAAAACATTATATCAGTCCCTTTGAGGAGAAATTCGTGGAATAAGGTCTTGTCGAAGCCATTCAGAATTATGGAAACATCAAGTTGTAGAAGAAGAGGACATTTGTGTCGTTTCCACAAAAAAGTTGTCGATCGTGTTGCTTGCACGATAGCATTCTCAATGCATTCTGAACGATGGAATGTACGCTGAAACACTAAAAATACACTCACCGAAAGCGTCATAGGTTTCATCTTCACTTGCTCTTACAGCAAGCCAATGATCATTTCTCCAGTTTCTTTGTGTGTAAGGCTAAAATTCTTGTTTCTCGAAGACTTTCAACCCGCCATTTCTACTGTTTACGGTTTTCTCTTCTGCTTCCGTTTAAACTCAAGCATATGTAATAGGACTGGAACCCACGTTTTCTGGGAAAATGGAGTCGATTATCCCAGAGTCTCTCCGGACGCTCACTCGCTGGCCAAAAAGCCCGAGGACTCTGGGTACGAGATTGAATCCGAGTCATTCTGAATTCAGTCTTCTTCTCCAGTCTTTCGTGAACAAAACTTTGCCCATCTAATCTTTATGTTTCTCGTGTTATTCGTAAAACTTAGCGTAATTTCTAAGGAAAAGTAGAAGGCGAGTACACGTGTAGTGGCCGGTGAAATTCGCCGGCCAGAGGCTCTTATTGAAACCCTGAGTTTACTCCTACGATTGGTGATGCCGATGCTTTACCACTGAGCTATCGGGGAACTAGGCCATTAAAACTCAGTGGGCTCATGTCAAAATTGTCCCGCTTTACTGCTAACACGGAATTTGTCTTAATATTGAAGGAAATTGGGAAATGTTAACCGCGGTGAATGACTGTAGACATGTATCCTTTAATCGAAGGATTTTCATTTGACAGAACTGACCAGCCAGACCGGGCATTTGGAAGGACTAACTCTACAACGCCCTCAAATTAACCCTCCTCGAGGATGATACGTACTCCACCAGACGAATGCGAGGGATTATCATGCAAGTGTTCCTTCAAATTGTTACGCTTTCTTTGCAAACTGACAGGTCTGGTTGGCCAGTTCTGACAAAAGGAAAGCGCCCTTAATTTAGATGCCGTGTTGAATCGTCTTAAAACCTCCAACCACAGTCGTCCTAGATGGTCCCCATTCCAAAGTTCTCCATCACGATTTTTTTTTATTAAATTGGTTCCTTTTTTACACACGTTTCCACAAGCCGAGCTTCAGATCACCACTTCAAATTACTCGTTCACTTGCCTCTCGCTCAAGCTTGGTTTCTTCCTCTCGTAACTTGTTCAACTCCTCTCTTGCTTGGCTTAGTTCTTCTTCTTGTTGCTGAATACAGCAAAAACAAATTAAATTCAACGATAAAGTCTTCACCCTTGACGACTTTCACCCGCCCCAGTCCCCCGAATTAGGAGGTATCGAGCGGTGAAGAAAAAGAAGGTATGGACATCACTTACCAGTGTCGACTGCCTTGACGATGCAATTTGTGTTTTTAAGTTGTTTATCTGAAAAGAAGAGAAGTTAACTCATTTCATCTCATATTAAAGTTCAATCCAACAAGTGCTGTCCTTACCAGTGCTTCAGTTCACTATCGTTTGACTAGTCCTTGTTGCATATTTTTCCAAAAAAAATGCTTATCCAACACCTAGTCTTCCAGGAAATCGAGTGAACACGCGCAAAAGGCCGAAAATATTGTCATATGGCACAAAGACTCGATTTGAAAAAGAGGCTGGACTGAACTCAGAAGGGCCTATTGACCAGTTCTCAGTTCTCAGCCGAGTGGTGTACAGGGCAATCACAAAGTCAAGGGTTCGAGTCGTCTTCAAGCATGGAATTTTTTCAGGCTTTTTGGCAGTCTTCTTCGCAGGCGTTATTGGGGCGTCATGCAAGGCTCGCCGCACCAACGTGGAGACTAACTTTTCGGCAACTCCACATAGAACCAAAATTACATAGTTCAATGCTATGATCATTTTCTTCAATTACTACGCAGGGAATCGCCTTGGATAGAAAGCTCTTCGACCCATTTGAACTCACTGTTTTTGTTTCTTCGTCACACTTCTGTTTTACGTCTTTCAACATGTCTTCATATTGGGCTTTCTGATAAGAACAAAAAAGGTTAAAATTGAAACCAATCGACCTTGATAGGTAAAATGTGATGCATTACGTAATAAGCATTAAAAGGGACACATCTATCTCAACCCCAGACCTCTTTTCTTTTGCGCATGACTGAGGGAGAGAGAAGCGCTGGGGAACCTTAACAAGGTGTCTTCTCATTGGTTTTCGTTAAGAGCAATAAAAAGCGTCTCTGATTGGTGCCTTCATGTTAGCACGAGGAGTGAACAGACGCCCCAAGGTTCAAATAGCCATTCGTTGGCTTTTAGAACCCTACGGCGCATGTCCTACTACTACATAGATTTTCCTAGAGCCTCCATGTCATATCCGAGGCTCTGGTGACTAGAATGCATAACACCAACCCCGTGTGGCCAACACATAACGCATGCGCACAACCATTTCACCCGATTAATTAGGAGCCATGGACAGCTGTCCGGCCTTGAATTGCCTCATCAGCATGGCATAGCTAACTTACCAGGCAGGTGTTTCAGGCACCACTTTAAGTAGCAGCTCCACTAGCAATTTTACGTTGAGAATTGCAGATAATAATCACGAGAATCTCTGACCTTGGGGGATCAAGACAAGGCTGTTTCATAATGAGGGAATGTATGTGTGCACGCATCACCACCGCCACTGCCAACGTAATTGTCGTCATCATGACGTCATGACATCACCATCATCATCAACATTGTCATCAACATCAGCATCATCATTACCGTCTTTATCGTCGTCATCATCAATAACATCGTCATCACTGTCGTCATCATCATCATCGTCATCATCATCATTCATCATCATCATCATCATCAATGTCATAAATTGAAAGGCCCCAGAGGTCAAAGTGAATTTCTCAAAAGCTAAAACCCTTTAAGTTTATCCCACTTCGCAAAGTAACTTGGGATATGTTTGCCAATCACATTTTAGAAGTGGGGGTGAATCGACTGGGGCGAACACAACCTGTGGCAAAAAGAACAACATCCACCCTACAGCATAGTCAGGGAAAAAATGCAGGGACTGTAGACATTTCCATGGTGGTCCACAGAGGTTTCTTAAGGACTATTCTTTCACCAAAATGCGCCATCAATCCCTCAACCCTTACTTCACCAAGCCTTCCATAAACTGAACAGCTTCTTTCAACAAAGAAAAAACTCCGTAATCAATTACAACACGATTGAAATCAGCGCGTAAAAAAACTAAAACTGACTCACCTCTTTGTCTAAATCGTCGAGTTTTCCTTGAGCTTCTGTCTTTTGCTTCTCCAATTCTTGATACTTTGCTTTAGTTTTCTCCAGCTCACTTCGCAGATTCTACAACCAAAAAAGCAGAGATGAAGAACAAAAGCGCCTGGTAACAATGAGTGAAACTAATTTGTACAACAAAGTAAGCTATCCAACCACATAAACCTATTGGTTTTGATAATCCTTAACCAGTGGTTAGAGCAAAGCATGCTTTGAGCAACTGGCACCAGATTGTAAGCTGTAGTGCCTATTAACGCATTGAATCCATGGCATCTCAGCGTTAGCCCTAAACGAGGAAATGGGTGCACACACGACAACAGGCCGAGTGCAGTCGAAGGAAATCCGAGGGCTCCTTCTTCTTATAGCTTCTACCGTTATTATTACAGCAGGGGTGGCGGCTACTCCAATCCCGTTCCACGCACAAGAAAAGAGGAAAACTCTGATCAGGGAGAGAATGGTAGCCACAACCTCCGGATTACATGACCATTGCTCTACCGACTGGGTTACGAGTCACCTAGACTTGCCACAAGTCGACTGCAAAAGCGAGCGAGCTCGAGTGAGCGAAAGCGAGGGACCAAGTCCCGAGAGGAGCGACGAAGTTGAGAAAGTCTACGAGTCACCCAATGTAAGGTAATCCGGATTCCACAATCCAGGAAATCTTCGCTGCTGGAATCCGGAATCCCGGGCTTTGGAATCCGGAATCCACTTCTACAAATCTGAAATCCCGCCAACTATTGGAATCCGGAATCCATGTTGCTAAAGTCCACTGAATCTCGGAGTGATTTGTCTGCGGTAGGCGGGTTTCGCTTGCAGGCGTTGCGATTATCCCTCGGCCTTAAGACGTATCGACATATCGGATATCAAAAAAATAGTTTCGTAAAAAAACGGGTGCCACGTCGTGATCAAATTAAAGTAACGTGACTCTCGATTAATTCTGACGAGTTATGACCAGTGGTGTTACGGCAGAAGCAACTTCCAAAACATGATGTATCTAACTGCCTTTCTTACAAACTATCTTACATTGGTTTCTATCCATCTTACACTAGAAAGAAACTTTCATTTATTATCAGCAAGTGTTGCAAGATTACATGTTAGAGTAATTTTTTCTCCATTCCAACTGTACATTTTGAGTCAAAAGGATTTATTCCGGATTCTCTCAAATCACGTGTTGTGTACACATTTTCTTGTGAATGAAATGACTGTGTATTTCAAGTGCCTATTATTGACTATTTTCACCATCCCATAATGCAATAGGTTTGAGGGGGGGGGGGGGGGTCGTCTTTTACATAAAAACAATACAACTTAATCATGCTTCAGTGAACTGGATATCCATTGTTTTAATGCAAATAACCCCCCAAAATGAACTGTATTACAGGATTGGTGAAAAAAGCGAATCGACGAAATAAAGAAATGATCCTCGCACCTATGTAAAAAATCTAAGCAACACCTGAAAAATTCAGGTGGCTTCCATCCGTGATGCCGGTGCAATGTAATGCAATGCTCTACCAACTGAGGTGTGGGGCCACTTGCTTGGGACCAGGTTCAGATTCATGGGTTTGAATTCCATTGAAGTCAACTGAATGTTTCAGGTGTCAACAAGAGAAAGTTTCTTTAATTTTTTAGATAAGTGCGATGATCACTTGTGCAGGCTCCGCTGCTCCCTACTTTTGGTGAAACCAACAGGGATTTTTACACATGTGTAAATGAGCACCTTTTTCAGCTTTTTTGGGATAAGAATTCTCATATTTTCTAACACATCAGTTTTTCTAACTGTCAGCACAATAATTTGTGATGTCTCATTTCAAAATAACTGATAATGCTACCTCGTTTTTTTTGAAAAAATAAAGTGATGTAAAGTAATTAATAGGAAAATATTTTCCCGCTGTTTACCTGCAAATCTGAGCATTTTTGCCCGCATATTAGGAAGTAATCGAACAATTCTCCCGGCAAATTTTGTATGAATATGAAAAGAAATGATTTGCAACTATTAATTATCTTGTTATTGTTCACTCATAATTACTGGAGCCTCTAAGAACCTGAATATCGAAGAATAGCACTGCCTCATTAGCCTCGCTTCAAAGATATAGGAATAAATATGACCACTGGATTTCGAAGCTCGCTAAAATCCTGACAGGTACGCAAAGAAGTAAATTTTATCCCTTAAGATAATTAATTTTCTCTCCGTATTATGTTTTTTCCATTAAAAAGTACAAACCAGTTGTTTTTTCTTACACCGTCACCTTATAGGAAAGTACGCGGACTGAAGTAATTCCGTGAAAGCGAAATGCCAAGAAAAGCAGTAAACCAGAAACTAAGAATCTGCAATCCACTGAGTAGAATCCGGAATCCAGAACCCAAGTCTGTCTTGGATTACCTTACATGGAGCGATATGAGGCCGTCAGACGGGAGCAAGCCATGTGTAGCTGAGGCAATTCTAGCATGTACATGAACACATACAGACGAATGGAACTAACTTGCCAGAGTGGCACTATTATATATAGACGGAACTAACTATGGTAGTGTAAGAAGCAGTGTCTATTTATCCACTGAATCCTCTAAACAGGTAAATGGGTCCTCACAATGAAAGGGAAAAACTCTGACCAGGCTGGGAATTAGAAAACACTGACCTGTATTTCTCCATTTCTTTTTCTGATTGTATCTTCTTTTTCTTCAATCTCATGCTGCAAAGTGGCTTTTTCCCTATTAGTATGAAACGGTTTATAAGACATCAACTATTGCATTAAATAGTTTTCTGTCACAGCATCGTCAGACCAACGAGCAACTGATAAGTTGCCCTAACGAGTGAGATATGAACACCATGATGAGCTTTGGTGTGGTTCCCTCAAGATGTCAGAAATCTAACAGAATCATCAACTTAAACAAAGAATGCTACGATTGAGACAAGGGATGAGCTTTCAAAGAGCAGTATTGACTCTTGTGACAAGGCATCTTATCAAAATTTCTAGAACCGGTTTAAATGGCGTATCAATTAATTCTACCTTCCCAAGTCTTCAATTTCTTTTGTTATTTTGTCAAGTTCTTTAATGGCAGAAAAGTCACTCAGGCTTGAAATCGCATTCCCTGTTGATGCAGCGTCCTGCTAATAAAAATCAAAACTCCATTTCAACTACAGTACCTTCGTGCGAGACGCGATTCGCATCGCGCGCGACAGGAATCATCCAATTTCTTTTACATCATGTTTCTCCTTTGTTTCAGGCCTTCTTTTTCCCAAGAAAGACTTTATCAAGTTGTGCATGGATGGCTCTTCAAGTGACGGTTATTTAGAGCACTGTTTCTATAAAATATTCCTGTAGAAAATACCAGGACATCCTTTAACAATATACTTTGGGACTGACTCTGTTTTGGCTTTGAAATGAACAGTATTCAGTGCATATTATTGCGCATTCTCTATTTGATAGCAGGAAGGGACTGAACTGTACTTTTGCAACTATTGATGTTTAAGGTTTAAAGGTGCAATGTGCCCCTGGAAAGGATGGTAAACTAGTTGCTTGGCAACGGGAGTAAGGACAACTGAAAAGTAGAGTACTCGGGATTCGAAACTACGACCTCCATATTCCAGTTGGATACTCTACTCCTACAATAACTCCTGGGGCGATGGGTCGCTTATCTAGGTCCTTATTTGACAGTGTCCTGCTGGTCTGTGGGCTCAACAATGTCACGTGCCTCAAAGTGCAAATGCAAAATGAAACTAGTTACAACACTGTAACGGCAACTGTAACTAGCTTTCTCGCAGGTACATCATACCTATGCCATCTACTGTTGAACGTCTACTTTTTTTTTTCACTTCAGAAGGTGACAATTATGTGTCCCTATCATTAACCAGCTACTGTACATTTTTCTCAAATACACCTGTATGTCCCTTAGCAAGGCTGTCCACAACACCAAGAACTCTCTGCCCTACTCTTTATTAACTGTGTTGGGTTCACTGACTACCCATTAACGATGTTTTACAAACTTCAGCAGTATAGCCCATGGATACGACATTACTAATCATTTGGCTACAATGGGCCCTTTGCAGCTTGCGATCCATGCTGATGTCCCAGTGTGCAATTTGCTCTCGAGTATGGCGGTTTTCCCACCATGTGATTGCCAGCTGCAAAGGGCCCATTTCATCTGCGGACTGAACAAGAACCAAAAATGGAGGAGGGTAGGATAACTGAATCAAGTACCTAAGCTAAAGAAAAAACAAACAAACAAACAAGAGAATATAAAGTTTGGTTTAAAAAGCTGTAGAGAAATAACTTACCACTGCCTCTCCTGTAGCCGCAGAAATACTAGGAGTACCTGTCCTCATGGAGGGCGGAACCATTTCTGGACTGAGTGTCTGAGGTGGATCCACACCCATGACCTTTTGATGAATGAGGTACATGGCCAATGCAAACTGCTCTGAATTCAATTGCCCTTGATTTTTCACATCACAGAGACCCCTTGCAAAAAGGAAGAAAAAGTCATGATGGTTTCAAACTGACTATCATAATAATAATAATAATAATAATAATAATAATAATAATAATAATAAAAATAATAATAATAATAATAATAATATAAATGACAATGATAATGATAATATAATCATAATCATAATAATTATTTATTAGGTCCTTCTCGAAGCTAAGGGGCTGAATTACAAGGACGGTCATACATGCGCACAAATATAGCTATAGGTAGTTATAGCGATATAAGTTGAAATAGATATACATGTATGGTACAACAACTAATTCACAGTATATATGAATAAACAATACAAAAATAGATAATACTGGCAATATGTATTATTTTTTTAATGGTGAAGAAACCAGCAAAGTGCTTCATCTTTGGGATAAGGCGCACTCATTCTCCTGATCGGAGACTGTGTGGTCTGTCAATTGACACGTGTGGAATAAGGGATCTTATCAAGGGAGAGGATGAACAGCTACGCTTGATGAAATTTGCGCATACATCCTCCCTTCTTTGAGAAAGGAGGCAATCCCACCTCATTATAATGGGCATTGGAAGAATGATACGTAGGGCCCTTTTTTGTACGGATTCAATGGCATCTCCTAAGTACTGCAGCAGGGCAGCCCAAACAGGGCAGGCATAATTATTCTATTACTGATCTTAATTTGCTACAGTACACCTGTAATAACTGATTTACACTAAGGCCAGACTTCATCCATGTACCGGTAAGTGTGTGCAATGAGAACAAAGTTAGAGACTGTTAATTTTTTTACCAAGAACAAGCTGTGTCATATCATTCTGTTGAAGAGGTACAGCTCAGCTGTACATGTCTTTGTGAACTATGCATTGGATAATCCAGCAAGACACTTCCAGCGACATCGTCATATGGGTAATTGACCAAGTGTGAAGTCAAGATGGCTGGATATTGCCCAAGTTCTTTTTTTTCATGTTTATGCATCTCGGTGCATGAACACACACACAAAAAACAAGGCCAATCTTGACTGAACAAGCTTGGTCAATGAAGGATTTATTATATGGGATAAAACACCAAAAAAATGATTTTTGATCTTGCGGGACCAAGTGAGAAATCTTGAGTGGGCAACATAGCTCCATATTGCCCACTCAGGTAGCCAATCACAGTACAGGATTTGGTTCATCTTGCCTGCACATGGAGCTAATCATATCATAAATGGAAGAACGTAATTATGGCCTGGATGGACCTTATCATGTTTTGTTATATGTTGAAGTTGGCTGCTGGTTTAAGTAGAGTAACCGACTCTTGTCATGTTCACAATGAATTTTAAGATTCTTGTGTTTGAAAGAATTTGCCTTTAAGATTCTACATGTATTTGGAATTCAGGGAAAAAGAAGGCGACTACTTTGAGTGAAGTAGCCAACGCTTTTCATTGGCTGTCTGTAATTATTGACAGCACGATCGCGAACAGAATAAGGAGAAATCTCAAGGCTTGCTCACCAGATATGTGCAAGTATCTGATGATTCAGGCCTGAAGCCATGAATGTACTTTTCACCTCTTCTCCTACACAGAAACAAAAAAAAAAACATAATAGATACAATGTACAGTCATATATTTTCATGAGAAGGGCATAGCTAATCTGCTGACCTATTAAAACATATTTCAAAGCCAAACCCTAGAGAACTTTAGAATGCTTATATCAATGTGAATAAAGGATGGGTGTGTGGGAAGTCCCTGTGTCTTCGCTAAAGAGATCAAGCTTTGCATTTGCTTACAACAATAAATTACAGGTTTCTGCTTGTCATAAAACCATGAAAATTCTCACATTCTGCAACAAACACAACTTAAAAAAACTACAGTACTTTCCCCTGCAGATAAATATGACTTGTTTTACAGCCTGGCGATCCATGCAACCCAGGCACCTTCTGCACAAGAGGAGAAGGGAAGAGAAACAAAAGCAAAGAAAAAAAATAGAGAAAAACGCAGGAAATGAATTAAACCAAACAACACCATTACAAAATTAACATGTACAGTCAATGCATGAGCTGCTATCTTAGAACGACTCCCTGCACTACAGCATGGTAGCTTCCTTTGCTATCATACTTTGTTGAATAATTATTGGTTTTGACTGCTTAAATAATTTAAATGCAATATTTTAATATGATATCATTAATCCAGTACCAGAAACAAGCCCATCTCCATCTTTATCGGCTTGCTTGAAAATAGCATCATATCGCAACTTGTCTGCACTTGTGACCACCCACGCACCTTCAGTTGGGGCCTAAAGCAATAACAAAATAAACTCTTGTTACTGCAGCCAGCTACATTAATTAAACTGTGTCAGACATTGTCAAAAATGGGAAAAAGCCCCTTTGTGTTGTAGTCTATCTTTGTAAGAGGTTTGACGTTCTGGTGCTATTTAAATTCTCAACATTTCAGTAACCACACCAAACTTTTGGTAAACATTTTTTTTCCCTTTGTTTTTTTCTTCTCCTTCAAAAGTTCTACCATGCAAACTCTACATTAGCTTGAGCAGATATTACATCCTAACTAGATTTCTACCAAGATCTCTCTTTGACCCCAAGTACTTTTCTGGAAGGGGAGAATCATGAAGAAGGCATCAAGAATGTGCAGTTGAGGGAGTAATAATGACATACTGGCAAAACGTGTCAAAGTTGCATGCGCAGGCTATTTCAGCTTATCAGTTCTGTGCACACTCCATTTAAATTTAAAATAGCATTAGTCTTATTCACACAAGCCACAATAATAGTTAAAGTACAAGCGCCAGCTTTTCAGTTGTTTTTTGACTTGTTCAAGCTGACCATTTGCTAACCTGTTGCTAACCAGAAGTCTACGGAGGCAGTCACAGAAGTAAGTGCATATTTTACTGTCACTCCTTTTAACCCTTTCAGCCCCGATGGTGCCAAATGGCACTTATAGATTTTACTCTGTCTAACGCCAGACGATTTTACTCGTCAATGGGGAACCCCTCGGGGCTTAAAGGGTTAAGCTAACAGCGTGCAAAAACTATGTCCCCGTTTAACCCTTTCAGCCCCGATGGTGCCAAATGGCACTTATAGATTTTACTCTGTCTAACGCCAGACGATTTTACTCGTCA
>NC_090893.1:32461213-32493713 GCF_036669925.1 Montipora capricornis
CTTGAGGATCAGCTAATTCCCAGATCTATGATCGAAACAAAGTGAAAGAAAACTATTAATTATATAATGAGTGTTCAACAAATCATCATGAGGTCTGTAAAGGTTAACTAAGTTACATTTTAAATATTCAGTCATCTGAGTTTGGAACCATGCCACCCTAGTCAGACCTATAGTAAACCTACCTGTAGTTTCACATTAATAGGGAGTCTAAGGATGTCAGCGCGAAAATCTTCCCACACTGAAATTTGTTTCTCGAATCATTTCTTGCCTGAAGTTGCATGTAGGCCATAAATTAAATTACCAGTTCCACTCACTGTCGTGACCATTTTCTTTCGTACAATTATGCATAATAAAACATTTATTAGATTCGGTTTTTGTGATATCCAGAATAATCAATGTCTCAGTAAGGGTTATCAGCCTCAGCCTTCAGCTTTGGCTGATAACCCTTACCTCGACCGTGATTATTCTGGATATCACAAAAACCTCATCCAATAATTGTTTATAATACCGCAAAGTTCAGATAATAACGACCCCCCGAAATTAACTTCAATTTTTTGTGGCTGCTAGTAAATCCCAAAAGTAGCGACCCCCCCCCCCCCCCTGAAAATAGCGACCTCCCGAAAGTAGTGACCCCCTCTCCTGCAAAAATAGCGAGACCAAGTTTTTTAAATGGTATACCGTATATCATTAATTTGTCAATCAATAGTCAAAATTATAATACGAACAATAATAATTATGTTTGCGCAGTGTCGCAAATTGTTCCAGATAAAGTACTTTCATTTACGAGGGGAAGCTTTACGCCACCATTTGTCCTTGACATCAGTTCACTGATGTAGCGATGTAAGAACTACCGTAAACTGGTACATTTTCGTATTAACAACAGGAACGTTTCTTCAAATTGAAATTGAAAACTCTATATAGTTTTCTACATAGTTTTTTTACTGTATTAATTTTATCATTGTTATCATCTTTTTATGAAAGACAATCTATACATATGGGTAAGCAGCCCAACATGCTGGAGATTATCTCCGGTTTCCTTAGCATGAGACGACAAGGAGTATTTCTACTCCCCCCTGGATTGGATGCTAGTCCATTGTAGGGTTACCCCCAGCCTTGAATTCGCCAGTACCCATTTAAACACCTGGGTGGAGAGAGGCACCGTGGGAGTAAAGTGTCTCGCCCAATAACACAACACAATGTCCACAGCCAGGACCCGAACCTGGACCACTCGATCCAGAGTCGAGCGCACTAACCACGAGGCCACCGCGCCTCCCACTTTCGTATTAACAACAGGAACGTTTCCTCAAATTGAACCTGAAAAATCTACCGGTATATAGTTTTCTATATCGTTTTTTTTCTGTATTTATCATTGTAATCATCTTTTATGAAAGACAATCTATACATACAGTGTAATTATGGAATGCAAATAAAAAAAATGTTGTTCCTTTTTCAATTTTATGTTGTTTATTTTTTATATCGGAAAAGAAGCTTGTGCCAGCTTGATTTGTAAATGATTTCTGTTCCCCGAAGGTAACGACCCCCAAAGGCTGCTAATTCCGAAAGTAACGAGGGTCGCTACTATTGGAACTCTATGGTACTCATATGCGTACTTGTACGTCTCATTAGTGCACTATAACTGTATGAGCTAGCCTACTGTTTTCTGTTATTGAAAATCCATTGTTGCTACAATGGGCACTGCAAGTGCAATATAAACTGGTGTTCAAGGTGCACCGAATACCCACCAATTATCTGTATGTTTTTTTCGGCTGTGTTTAGAACTTTGTCCAATGCGTGTGTGGTATCAAGGGTACTGAACAGTGTTCTGAACAGACCATGCCCTTGCAGGCTTCCCAAAAGAAAAATAAAGCCCTTTCAAAGCCTTCAATTTTTAATAATTAATGATTTTTGCCTTCGTCATCTTGCCCGCCACAATAATTGGATCAGGTACTTTGTTACTTTGTGTAACAGATAATTTAGAGTGCAGGCTCATGTTATTTGTCATGGCACAGAGAAAATTAGATTCTTTCTTTCCCCCTAAAGTACCAAGGATTTAAGAACGTGGAGAAGATCACCGAAACGCTCGCTGGTGAAGAGGGCAAAGAAGTGGACAATGTAGCAAACAAGGTCAAAAAACTATAATTTTATTGTTTTCCAGAGTGAATCGCGATCGAAATACACTTGGCTTGCCAATGATGCCGACAAAAGGATCACCACCAGAAAGATCTGTCTCGAGGCAAACAAATCAAATGCATAATACAAGAATTATAGAATTACTGTCGAAGGGCCACCATTGCAAGGTTCCAATTTGAACGTACCTCGATGAAATGGACAGAAAAATCACGATGCTGGTTTAATTTTTTCAGAGCAATGGCCATTTTAATATATTTGGGTATCTTTCTGTAATTAATTTTATGGAGTATGGATTGTTGTCTCTGATGCTATCTAAAACAATATTTACATGTACATGTAAACAATAATTCTTAGTGTTTAGGGTTAAATGCTCAGCTTGATTAGGGTTAAGCTCTCAATTAGGCTGACACACTTATTTAAAACAGTTAGCATTTCAGGACGTGTATGACAACTGCAGACTGCCTACAAAGCACTGAGGAGCAGTATTCAAGTCTAAGCACCCATTTTAAAATGGTACATGTAAGCTTTTACTGCGAGTTAGGGTTAGTCTGCGGTCTACATTCCAAGTAAGGGATTGGCACGCATTGTAGCAATTGGAGTAATCACTAATTTGCGGTGTTTAGTCTAAAACAATCGTTGTCTTGGTTTTTGGGTTAAGAATATTCATTTGGTTCATGCTAAGAATTCTTTTGCACGTAGGATAAAGGGGTTTAGTTTGTAAAGAAGCTGTGGTGCTGTGTCAGTGGGGAAGTGAAATGAGGAAAAGGGTTTATCAACTGAGTTGAAATGGTAAATTGGCCACTGTAAAGAAATTTGAAAGCTGACATTTTGAGTGCTAGCCCTACGTCAGAGCTTAACGGTTTTCTATCTTTCACAAGTAGGACTACTTTTCATAATGAAAAAACAGTGCTATTCTTTAATCATTCCTTTGGCAATTTAAATTGTATAATACAAGATTCATAAATATTTGTCTAAATAGTGCAGTATACAATGGGAAAGTAACTACATTACCATTAAACGTAACAATGGTATTATCTGTACTGTTACTGTCAATATTATTAAACTACAATTTATCTTGAAAGGAAATTACTCATTTTGCAACATGGCCTGTTTACAAGCTGAACGTAAAGGAAGTGTCTTTGAAATAATCAAGTAGTTCCAAAACCGGGTGAAACAACAACAAAGTAGTTCCAAAATGGGTCCTATGAAGAGTTTGCCGTTGCTGTAAACCCATTTCCTTCGGGTTATGATCTGTTATTCCATTTTATTAATTGTTTTGGCTTAGATCGATCCTTGTTTCCTGAAAGGCAGAGTTGCTTCTCTGTTTTTTCTTTCAAGAAATGTTTGGCCTTGTTGTAAAAATCATCTCCTAAATAAAAATTCTTTTGTCTTTAGGTGGTCTTTCAAATTCATTTACGCAATTGCGTTGGCGTGACTCTGTTTAATAATTTTTAAGTGGGTCTGGTGTCATATTGCACATTTGTGAATAAATCACACTTTTGACCAAGAGTGGCCTGTGTGAATAATAAATAAATTCTGAGGAGTTTTCACCCATTGCTTGCACGGTCAAGTTGATTAAGGAGCAGACATCAGATCGAGAGGTAGGGAGTTCAAGATCAACTTCTGGTGAGTACACAGAAAGGTTTTGAGAAATATGAAATGTCTGTGAGTAATGTTGTGTAGGGGGTAGTGTGGAGGCATAAAGGGGGATAGATGTGTAAAGGAAGGGTGGGACAGGATAGAGGTACTGGAGAGGATCAGGGAGGGGTAGGTGAGTAGAACAGAGGAACAGATATCTAGTAGTTCTTTTCCAAACCCCCTAAAAAAACCAAGCCCCTGTTTTAACTACACCCCCCTCCCCTCCCCCCCCCCCCCAAACAAAAAAAAAAAAAAACACCTTTTTTAGACAGTTGACTAAAAAAAAAACAGTTAAATTTTTTTTTCAGTTTGAAAAAAAAATGAACTGGTTTAAAAAAAAAATTCAAACCAAAAACAAAATTTAACCACAACATAATACATGAACATGTAGGTTTCATTGATGCTTTCATAATATAATTCCAAAGTTCGAACTTACAGGATGCTGTGACATTAGATGTACCATTTATTTTGTTTTGCAACACAATGCCAAATAAAGCAAAGTATGTATGGCAATGAATAACAAAGGCACACATGATGCACGCATACGTGTATAAACTTGCAGATCTATAGCCGCGTATGTCATAAACGTGTATGATACAAGGGTGGTACGCGTAACATGTGAAGTTTGCGTATCTTTGAGCTGCACTGTACATGTACATTGCATATAATCTGACCAGATCAAACATAAAGATATTCGAAACAGTAATGTACTGACAACAGATTGTTACTAGCTAGGCTAACCTTATGCAAAACTCCCTCTTTTAAACCAGACTTTTTGAGGAAAGCTGCAGCATCTGAAGCTCCTATCTGACCAGAGTTGGAAACATCTGCCTAACAGCACGTAAAAAAAATATAATAATTTTACTAAAGTTTTATAACAACATTGTAAAACATACATGTAGTTAATGGAGCGTGACTCGTTAGTCTAAGAGTCATCCTCTGTTTGTCAAGTTATTTTGTAAACATCATGCAATGCAAACGAGGCATGAATGGAGTCCTATATTCTAACAATTTGCACTCAGATCCCTTATCCCCGTTTTAAATACTGTCTTCTTACAGTTGTATCCTTTGTCTGGATTGGCATAAAGCAACAATTATCCCCATTCATGTTGTGTTGAGTGCTACCAACTCAAGTTATAATTTTGTATTAGATAGTACATGTATGTTAGTCACAATTGGTTTAGCCTCAGACATTAGTCTCAGTATAAAAAGCTCCAGTTAAGTCCAAAGTATCACTCCGTGAGCTCTTTAGTTTACTGTAAGGAGTACCTTTACTGTTTACTAATTTTCTTCCCACCCTTTCTCCCTTTTGGAGGTCTTGTTGTCATCAAGTTTAATAAATTTGGGATCACCTCTCGGTACAAGCTACAACTTGTCTGATCTGGTGCGGTTCACCTCGTGCATTGGGGAGATAAGTTCAGAGTTAGTCATGCTACGGAAGTACTCTGTCACCCAGATTGTGGAGCGGTGTTCCCTCCTTTTATGCCAACATTGTCTTTTGCATTTTTATTGTACGGTGTCTTGAATATAATACCCGCGGGAACTGTGACATTAAAGTGATGAGTACACGAGCAATGAAAACTGAACAAAATGGGAAATGATTAAAAATAACATGCACATTGGCACCAACCAATACGAGGTAAAAAGGAAAATGAAGAAAAAAAAACCCATTAAGTTTTTACATGATTGTGTGTCAAGCCTACGGCTGGAGGGTTGTCACGCAATGCTTCCTTGAAGAGGAATTGGACGTCATCAAAACAAATGTCAGAACTTAAGAACCCATGCATATTAAAAAATAAAGGGGTAGGTATATTCCCCAGTGATCTATCTAGTCACAGTCTATTAGTTGGCAGGGTGAAATATATAGATTTATCCAAGACTGAAAGCGGCAGGAGCTCCCAGGTTTTATTCTTGTAATAAGTCAACCTGTCTTGAGCCTGCAATCCAATCAATTCCCAGTACCTGGTCAAGGGTCAACTTAAAAAAATAGCTGACCTTGATGAGCTCCAAACTTGAGCCCACAATATAGTCACTTGATATAGTCAGCAGATACCTTGTTTTGACAGTTGTCAATCGACCTTAACATGGAGATGTATGCTGTAAACTTAAGCTGGAGTATGGCCACCATGTTGGGCACAAGTATGTACAAGTATTGATTACCATTAGTCTGTGGAATTTCTCTTTGTTTGTCTAAACTGCAGTGTCTAAACAGAGTTGGCCATGCAACTCCCCGCGAAAAAAAGCTGGTTGCACCACAGAGTTTCACAATGGCATACACGGAGGGATGGATGGTCGTATGGTGAGCAAAAGCTCAGCTGTGCAGATAGGTTACCATATTTTCTTACCAGTGGTGTTCCGCACAAATTTTTGGTGCGCGGAGCTCCAATACAAATGATCTGAGATTGTAATAAATTTAATTACTTCCAATGATTGATTGCCAACCAGCTTCAATTTGATATTGGTGTTTTGAAAGAGAGAGAAAGAGGTAAACTAGGCTACTCAGAGTACACATGTAGTAAAAACAAGATTGACCTAAGATAATACAACATCAAAACTGGGGAATCAAGACCTACAGTGTAGTGTTTTCATAACTACAATGCAAGTCAGTTCCATGGAAAGTTGTTTCGATCAACAAAAGTCGATTCGATCGAAGACAAGAGTCAGTTCGATCGAAGACTGTAACTATTGCTTAAGTGTATCTTATTTAACAAGATTGAACTCTTGGAAGGTAAGTGTTGTGCTTATTTTTTGAAGGCAATCACATTTTGCTCTCGAATTTAGTTTAAATTAGTAGCTCTCCGACCCTGTTCCTCTCATAAATATTATTCTGAGGTTAATAAGCATATAATGATAAAATGAGACACAAGTAATGTTTTGATGAGTTTGTTATCAATGACAGATTCAAAACGATTTCTGTCCTTTACTTCTTTGTACCGCTCCAATTTCAATTATGACTTGTGGCACAAACAACAAGTGTTTATGACTAATTCTCAAGTTTAATAAAAACCATCACAACAGACAGCCTTCAAACAATAGCACTTTAATTTGCTTAATTGCTTCAAGTGCGCTGTGACATATAAATTTATCCAAGAATTCAAGCCACAAAATAGCAGCTCTACACAGAATTTATACGAAACACAATTCAAAGGAGTTTAAATACAATCACTTACTTGTCGGAAGAAATTTTCATACACAGTTGCATGCCCGGCTGACAGCTACAACAAGCAATAAGAAAACAGTAAATGTTCTATTTTTTACAAGACCTTCAGATAAGAAATCTGATAAAATATCTCATGTATGCGTGTATAAATGGCCGTACGTGACGAATGCAAAAGTGAAAGATCCCAAGATAGACAAGTCATTGACATTAATTATTTTCGAGGAGAAGAGTTCGTAAAATACTTTTAAGGAAGATTTGATTACTCTCAGAGCTCTATTGAAAAAACTGATAAACTCGATAGCCAGAGAAAAGCTGCGCTTTGCAGCAGGCAATATAATTATAATTTATATAAGCTTAGCTTAGGCTTAAGCTTACATGCGAACGGCTGCGTTTTCAATAAATGGTGTCGTGTTTTAAAGACCACCCAAAGCATTCTTCAAAACTAAAGGGAGATGTCTTGATGAATGGTGCTCTTGTGAAAACATAGAACAACCTTCATTTGTGAACCTTTCAATTTGCACTCAGCTGTTACTTTATATTAAAAGCTCATGCCCCAGACAAACAAAAAAATGAGCATTTCGACAAGGAGACTCCCGAAATTAGGACTAAGGAGGAAATCAATCCTGGAAAGTGTCTCCAAATATCACATATTATGTAAAAAAACAGAAAGTACAGCGCTTAATTACCTGCGAGAGGGATGGTAAACTTGCTGCCATGTTTATTTCGTGAGGTATTGCGGGCTCTAATTAACACCATTTTGTGTCAGCGTGAAGGATCTACTCACTCTATGCGTGCAAGAGTTTTTGCGCAATTGGTACTCAGTCTCCATTGCTTTACCTCGTTCAAGATGGCGATGGGGTCGAAGATTGAACTTGGCAGGGTAACCTTTGAAATATTTTTATGTTCTGTGATATAGCCATTGCAAAAAAAGTCATTCTGAGTGGTGCAAGCCAGTTCGTTATACCACCATAATGCACTGAGTGACATAAGTTGAATTTTGTATGTTGTTCGGGGAAAGTCATTTTCATTTGAAATGAAATTCATTTGAGGGCCTACATGTAGATTGGAGGGTTGCATGACATATTGCATTGCTGCATCAACCCCAAATTTACACATTCTGACTCCCCTGAAAATTTGTCAGGCATTTAGCCACGTGCATCTTAACAGAGGTATGATGGAATCTGGCATACTCAAAGTCAGTGTTATTGATTCCTTTATTCTATGACGTTAGGAGCATGCAAGTTAAAATAACGTGGAGAAAGGAAAAAAAAAGGAACTTTATTTAAGTGTCTAGTCGTTCTAGCACTGGAGCACTAATTGGGGACACTATAAACTGAAATTAACAATGAAAGTAAATCAAGTCAAATGTTGGTTTTTGAGGAGAGGGGAAACCGGAGTACCCGGAGAAAACCTCTCCGTGCAGAATAGAGAACCAACAAACTCAACTCACATATGATACCAAGTATGGGATTCGAACCCACGCCACATTGGTGGGAGGCCAGTGCTCTCACCACTGTGCCATCCCTGCGCATGAACATTTAAGATTTTGACAGAAAGCATTGCTTTTTAACCCTATGACTCCTATGAATGATCAGTTTGTAATTCCCTTCGCAATTTCAATGACTTGTCAGTCAGACAGGTATTGAAAAGGAAGATATTTATCAACTTAAGAGGAGTGATCTTGACATAACATCAAATTCTCATTACTACCCAGCAAAGATTTCCATAACACTGGTTAGGAGAATGAACATCTCGATCATGGGAACGAAAGGGTTAAAATGCCTCATCTTAGTTATGAGTCGTAGCCAATGCCTGGGAAAGGAATGGATGGACTTGGAATTGATAGAGCCCTAACAGCGCATGATAAACAGTGGTTTCAATGAGTAGTGACAGCTAATAATTCATTTTGATAATGACAACAGTTTTTAAAATTATCAGTCCATATCTGTGATTAGAATTTGCTGTAAAACTATTGTGCCAATAGCTTAGTGTAATTTCATGTAACAATTTACAGTATTGGTGAAGAAAAAGTTTTTTGATCCTTTCATAACAGAAATTTGAACATAAGCTGCAAGGTTTCAAACACCGGCATTAAACTTTTTAAGATGCACGAACTGTCGATTCCATCACAGAATCTTTATCAAGACTGATGAAATTTAACGTCAATTATTTTTTTTCATGTGATTTATACTGTGAATTACGTTACAAAACAGGGCAACTCAACTCTTACAAGTGTTAAAAATTACCTGTTGTTGCTTTTTGTGTCCTCCACTTTAACACCTACCATAGACTTTCGAAAAGTCCTTCGTCTAGATGCGCGCAGAACGAAGGACTTTTCATTCTTGATTGGCGCCAATTTAGCGACCCAAAAACGGGTCGCTGAGCTAGGCCAATCAGAGTAGTCCTTGTGGACCCCAGGGGATAGAGTTGTCAATCAAAATTTGCCACACGCAGTGAAGCGTGATTTTCAAACATGCTACTAAGGCCACCGGATGTTCCAAATTACGCGACCATCAGAGAAAAATAATTGAAGAATAATCAGTATCTGTCTTGCATAGATCTGTTTGTGTCTTCTCCAACCAGAGCTGGGAAAAGTCTGACCTTTGAACTAGTCCCGTACGCTTTTGGTCGTTTACTTGGAGCGGGTGGCAATGCTATCGTCTTCGTAATTCTTCCACTGATTTCACTCACGAAAGATTTCAATTGGTCTCTAGCCGGTCGCTATTTAGACAACACATTTCCAATCTTAAGTATAAACGGGTGTCTGGAAGTCCCGAGGCGATTCTCAACGACTATCAACACATTTTTCGTCGAATGGAACAAAAAATTTTAAAATGCATGTGTATTCATCGACGAGAGTCATTGCATCGCTAAATTGTAAGATGTAAGTTTTAATCCCGGTCTAGTACGTCTCCTACACCTGAAGCGTACCTGATCTTTCATGAGTGAAATCAATTGACTTTCTTGACGATTCGAAGCCTTCCCTTACTTGCTAATCTTTCGAATATATTAGTCTTTCGTTTCTATCAGCACAAATCACGGCACAAGTGTTGGTCCAGAAAATACCACTGGAGATCTCCTTTCCAAGCGGCGACTCAAGATTGAAAAAAAAGCTTTCGTTTTATTTCATCTTTGTTTCTGATACCTTTAGCACAAAGTTAACAAATTTCCTCTTTCGATTTCGTAGAAACAAACATGTTCGACTGTTTTCGTCGGATTGCGCCATCAAGTTCAGGGCTTGCGAATGACGTCTGAAAACTTTGCAAGCGAGACAAGTCGACCTCTCGCGACTTCGTTGCTCGCTCATTCACTTCGCGTACGAAAAATCACGATTCGCTCACCGAAACATTTTCTTCTGGGGTTATCGTGAGGTCGACTTGTGGCAAGTCTACACCTACCAGTGAACTTTCTCCTTGAAATCAGTTTCCTAATAGCAGTTTATTTTGCCTTACAGATTGTACTGTATGTATTCTTTCCAGTCGCTGTGTTTTTTTACTTCAATTTGCCAGAATCGCATGATGATTTCATGTCGCAGAAAAAGGTTGGTAAATTTTAAAGGGGCTCTGTCACTTTCAGTAGAATGCTAAAAATGTCTTTAAAGTTGTGAAAGGCCAAAAGTAATGATATGGTTTGTTCACTGTGGATAATATTAACCTTAGTCATAGAAATTTCATGCAGTAAAATGAAATTTAACAGAGTTAACAACTTGGAGCATAAGTTTTACCTTCGCGGTCAGCGGTTTGTTAGATATGCGCATGTGCCAGGATTCTTCGTGTTCTTGGTCCATAGGGCATTGTAGCAGTTTTGATGGCGTTTTATAATTAGTAAGCGTTTTCTGAGCGTTAGCGTTTTTCTGAGCGTGGGAACTTCTTGGAGGCTGTCTCCCCTCCCCTGTCCCTCCCTTTCTTTCCACTGTTTTATCAGTGTGACGGTGCCTGCTTTCTCCCTCTGCGTGGGGGCTCATGGCATGGCTGGGTTGCCTGGATTTGCCAGCTATGGGAGCGGTCTCCATCTGGGAGTTGGCTGCCAATAGTGGAAGCTCCTGGATGTCTCAGGCACCCAACCTCCACTTTGCTTGAAAAATGCCATAGAAGTCCATGACTGACACAGTCCATTCAGTGGTTTTTCAACCAGGAAAAAGAAAAATCTAGCACACTGTTTGGCCCTTCCAGCTTAACAATCATGTTTAGAGAATATTGTGTACAACTTCGTAATATGACATGTACCATGCACATGACAAGTATTACCCAGTAAAATGTAAATTTTTGCATGTGCTTGAAGCTTATGAATAATTAGTGAGTGTGCATTTACAGTAATTGCCACATTTCCACTACTTGCTCAGCTAGTGGTCCAGCACCATGACCACGTAACCAGGCTGTCTTCATCTGTGCAGGATTTACATGGTGTCAGAAGTGGGTTGCAATACCCCTTCCTAAATTAAGAGGCTTTAACTATCAGAAGGCTGGCACTCCAGCCTATACAGCGCTTCCCCTGGGTGGCGGATAGGGGAACTCCCTGATCATCCTGGAGGTAGTCCCATGAAGGTGGATTGCTGAAGGGTAGGTTGGGGTATCTGTGGAATAACCAATACACAGGCGCAGACCAAGAGGGGCCCAGTGGGTGGGGGTATAACTGGCTTACCCTCTTGCACTATACTTGCACTATTGGTGTCTTAGCATCACATTACAAAGATGATAATGATGACTAGAATAGAACTTTATTTAATGGTGGAGAAACTAGGACGAAGAAGGAAAAATGGTATAAATGAAATGAAAATTATTAGCAATATTATTTCTGCTAAAATGATATTATCATGTAAATTGGTAAGTTTTGGGAATTGCTAAGGGAAAGAGTTTGGACTTCTTAGACCCTTTTTCAGAGAAAAAAGAAGTTTTGTCACGGTCATTACTACAAAATCATGTAAGCCATGAAACACCAAAACACCATGTATGACCCCACCATACTGTACATTGAATACTAACTGACAAAGGTTGGGTTTAAGATTGCTCCTAATCTCAATCCTGACTATTATGCAACAGTGTACTTTACTTTGTGCTTATGTTGAGAAAGTTTAAGGCATTAACCTCTCCTCCAGCCTGGCGTAAATGACAGTTAATCGCACAAACTAACAAAATTAATATAGCGAATTGAGTGGATAATGCTCTCCATTTTGCTTGGCCACTTCACAAATGAATTTGCTCAACCAAAACTTTAGTGTATTTGGCGACACATGCTCTACTGAAACCGTCACATCTTGAACATCTTCGCATTTGAGACCGGCTACTCCAACAACTTCTGACATTGCACGTTTATTTTGCCATCACTGCTGCCAATCTTCGATGACTTTTCTACCCCATTATTTTAGTGTTGTATTGCATTGCTTTTGGTCAGGAGTGGTTCCAGCTCTAGACTGGTCACTTCTTCTTTGCTCTTTGGAGAGCAAAACCGACCAGCCATGTTTGGACAATGTACCACACAAGCTCTATGAACTTAATGCTAAATACTTCCAAACTCATATGGGACAACTCCACGTCCACATGATTAACATAACAATCACAATCTATAGGTATTGTTTCATTTTACAAGTACCTAAGATAAAATATTCACGTCCGACCTTTATGGGCTTTAAAATGGCTCGCCGTTTTAAATGCCCATAAAGGTCTCCCACTCACATTATTTTTATGTATAATTCAATAATTGAGATTAAGATTAGGATTCATATTAAGATTGAAATGTCAAACTTGGGAATGGGATTTATTAAATAAAAAAACTTTGTACAATTTTATAGCCTCGTCTTTATTAGAGTTAGAGATCTTTATAAAAGTTAATCCTATTTGATAATTCAACTGTTATTAAATTAACAAATTATCAACCCCAGCCTTCCCCAGCTACAGCCTGCACCTATTCAATCCCTCCCCATGCTTTCAGACAGTTGAACTTTATCAGGATTTACACACCTACATGTATACATGTGATCTGACTAGTGAATTTCTGTTGGCTGCCACAGTTATGAATTATTAATGAATTTTGCAAGGAGCAATAACATTTTAGGCCTAATTAGGCCTAAAACGATATTTAATCTCAAATCCAACCTTTGTTGGTTAGTATTCAATGTATGGTGAGGTAATATGTGATGATTCATTGTTTCGTTTCGCTGTTTCGCTGTTTCAGTGTTTTGTGGTTTAGCAATTGTCCCTTTGTCACTTAATTGCTTTTCTTTTGCAAGATCACTTTACAATTCAAAGCAGGTAGTACCAAGTATTTGTGCTGCACCTCTCCCACATTCACTGTAGCAAGCCTTTTTAAAAAATGTTTTTTGCCCTCTCAAAACAGTCTTCTTAGAAATTTAATTGTCTTTGTTCTTTAGAAAGAACTTTATCCTGAAGACAAGGATTGCCATGTGAGTTTTGCTGATAGCTTTTCTTTGATATGATTTAGGTTACATAAATAATTTATACTGTAAAAATTATAACATTCAGGCCTTAACCCTCAATACAATGCTACCTTTGCCTCTGGCCTCATCAGATACATGTAGCATCCTGCTTCATATGGTGATGATGATGATGATGAGGAGGGGGAGGGGTGGTGATGTTAATACACCTAACTCTCTAGTTGGTGCTAGAGAAGGAGGTGTACAATCATGTACTTGAACCAGAGGGGATGCAGATGAGGCTTCAGGAGGGAAAAATGGAAGGTTGGAAAGGAAAGAAGTTGCAGGGACAAAATGATTAGAAAGATGATGCAAACTACAGACTATGAACACCAGTTGAGAAAGTGTGACCTCAATGCACTTAATCCAGACCTGCACGTAATTAGATGCACACCCAGTTCTGAAATCCAATCTAAAGTGTGCCATTAAGTATTTATATGGGCCGATTTACATGTTACGATTATTGTCGCATGCGAAAACTTCTTAAGACAGGACAAAAACAATATTTACGAATGTTTTGTACGTCAGAGAAAATGTAGTAGAATTTTAAAATGCTGCGGCAATCGTAAGTCATGTCATAGACCTGTCGTGAGCTTGTCGCATGCGACAAAAATCGTATCGTGTAAATCAGCCCTAAGAATTTGCTACCTACACGTATTTCCAGCAGTAAGGAAAGAAGTTGGCATTATTTTTAGCTTTGGGTAGATGCAGCTCTTTAAAAATAGAGTAGTGGCAGTCAGGAGCTAACATAATAAGATAACTGTTTGACACTGACTAGTTTTTTGATGTTGTGTTCAAGACGTTTCGGCTGGTGCTTAAGCCTTCATCAGTTGAAAAATAACGTTAGCATGCGTGATTCAAACAACAGCATGTTGAGCGCGCGCTGAGGAATTGAGTCTATGATCTCTGCCCAAAGAATAATCTGTAGTAAGAGATATCTGTCCACTGATCCTGCTAGCTGGAAGTATTTTTTTGGATTCTTATCTTAAAAGAGTATGGGGGAAATTCTAACAAGTTCCATTTTAATTTTAACTACAGTAAATTCCCGATAGCTCTTCCAGAATTTTACAAAGAATGCACTGTGACATGGGCCCTTCTAAACGAGGACAACCCTTCCTCACTCTCTGAAATAGCAAATCAAGTCATATGCATTATGGAACAATCGGCTTATTTGTATCGAATCTAAGTCAATTTATAACGATAGGCTGGTTGATCTTGGAGTTGTTAAAATTGGAGATCTCTATGACACAAGGGGAGAGCTCAAGTCAAACAAGGAGCCATTATATTCAACTCTCTCACCAATGTAGCATTTCCTACTTTCAGTTTCTTTGCTTCTTTTCCGCAAGAATGGTGCGAAGTATTAAAAACAGATAAAATCTCTATCTCCTCAAAAACAAATGACCTAATCCCAGATTATTATTTTTAATTACAATAGGTATTGAAGGGAAAAGAGTTGATTTCCAAAGTCTACAATCAAAGTCATTATATGAAAGTTTTGTTTCAAAGATATCTACTAACACCAACAGTGCAGAGGAAAGACAACGATTTCAATACCCACACATTCCAGTTAGACTGGGAAAAGATATATTTGCTACCTTTCAAAACAACATTGGATACTAAATTAAGAGAATTACAATAATAAACTTTTAAGCAGGATCTTGTACACAAACAAGATGCTGTTTAGGTTTAAAAAAGTAGATTCTCCTTTATGAGATTTTTGTGAAAAGGAGTAAGAGACCATAGAACATGTTTTCTTCTGTTGTACAAAAGTGCGTAACCGCTAACCGGTAATAATGTATTTCACCCTCGATAAATAAAGTGTTTGTTGTTGTAGTGAACTGTCTGTAGGGGTTAATTGAATTGAGGTGTTGGTGAAACTTATCCACTTGGTCCTTTCTAAGACACGACACGTGTGACTGTGGTGAACATAACAGAACCACCACTTAGGGCTTCTCTCCTTACGTTAATTAACTGCTGTGGGCAATTTGTAAGTTTTCAAGGTGTTAGTGACTGAGACACGTATCATGTCTTTGGCTGATTGACTCGATCAGACTGTAAATACCCCTTTCTATGGAGGAGAGTATTAAGTTTTTGAAACAGGAACTTTCGCCACAGCTCCCCACCCCCCTAGGCAGGGCAAAGAACATACCACCAACACAAAAAGGGAAACGCGAAGAAACGAAGTGTGTCAAGGGTGAACTGCAAGACAATAATTATCCCTCATCCCTCATCATTAGCTGGGAAAGGTCGCTGTCGAAATTCCCCACCATTCTACTATCCAAGGGTTTCATGCTGTTACCCTATGTGCAGGGCATTTTGGAAAGGATTAGTCGAATCTTAAGGTAGCCTCCTTCACAGCCGTTTGTGGGGAGGGACGAACCGAGCCTAAAAACGGCTGCAAAGGAGGCTAATCTTAAGGCAGTAACAAATCAAAGTCGCCTTCAAACCTACATTTTCAAGAAACTTCGTGCGGGTTTTTTGCTCAGCATGCGCTCAACATGCTGTTATGTGAATCACGCGTACTAACGTTGTATTTCAACTGATGAATGCTTAAGCACCAGCCGAAATGTCTTGAATGAAAAAAAAAAAAATAGTCAGTGTCAAACCATCATCTTACTACAGATGTCGGTAGATGCAGCTGTTAATTTGTACTTGAGAAGCAGCATTTGGGGACACTTTTAATAATTGTTTTTATTCCGAGACACAAGTGATTAATTTTTTAAGTTGGAGGAAGAGAGCGAGGGGACACTTAGTGACACTTATTGAAATCCGCTTGCATTTCTAAGCATATCTCCCTCAAGGTACAGACCAAATCCCTCCTGTGTTGCCCAATTCAAGCTCTTAGAGTTAATGGTATTCTAAATAAATCTGAGAACAAATTCTATTAACCCTTTCAATCCCAAGCCAGCCTGAACTGGCCATACTGAGTATTTTACTCTGTCTATAATGGGAGAGTATTTTTACTCTGTGTAACACCAGACGATTTTACTCGTCAATGGCAAACCCCTGGGAGTCAATGGGTAACCAATCAATACTTAGTCTACTGATCCAAGTCAGGGGCTTCTACAGGGACTGTGCTTTTCCTTGCAGAACTGGATCTTCAGGTTTTCTGTGCAAAGAACACCCCCAAATGCACTGTACAGTAGTATGAGTGGCTAGAAATATTGATTACGGTGTTCAAAGCCACAATTTTCTGAAATACTGAAAATCACGATGGGGTCTTTTGGTCTTTGGGTGGACTAATCCATAATTTGGACAAAACGGAAGTTTCCTTTCATACAGGACCCTGCAGCTGGCTTTATCTTTGGTTTGGGGGAAAAGATTAATTCGATTTTGCTGTTCAATTTTTCCTCTCCAATATTATAGGTCATTGTGTAAATTCCTATAAGCCCTTGGTACATGTATGTGTAGGCCAGTGGTAGAGCATAACAAAATAATGCTAATAAGTTCAACATTTGAGGTAGACTTCAGTTACAGAATTTAGTTCGTTTTCCTCCTATGCACCCATTGTTTCTGATAAGCTCATTGTCTTATTGGAATGCACTCTAATTTATTTCACAGAAGCCACCAACAACTTTAGAGGATTTAAAAAAAGCAAGAGAAAAACTATTGTTAGCAAAGCAGAAAGACCCAGAAGAGACGGATTCCTAATCACTTCAGCAGTTGGTAGTTTGGAGTAAAATGTATGTACATTTGAGTAAATTTACTCATCCAAGAATGAATCAACAGTTTGTTTGAGGGATAAAATGGTTACAAGGCGACAAACAAAAACATTGCCTTAAGCTCATTTCCTTTTTAATAAAAACTCTTTCAATGCTCCATTGAAATGGAACACCATAAATACATGAACTATGTAAATTGTACAAAGTAGTATGTCATAGATATTTAAGTGTACATCTCTTGCACTGGGTAATAAAAACTATTTCTGCTTAACACACTTGGTAAAGGGAATTTTGATATTTTTCTTTTAAGTGTTGCTGCGTAAGTTTCAGAAAACATCCTTGACTCTTTCTGTGTGATGGCATCACATAGCAACAGATTTTTATGATCTTGGTCAGAGTAAAAACTTAGATCACATGTTCGTGTCTTGGGTGGAGATAGTTTACTGGAATTTTACATTTCACCCAACATGATCTTTTACTTTTTTTAATAACACAACTGATTTTTTTCAGGCAATTTGACATTGTCTTACAACAGAGTAAACAACTCTCTGTCAACTTTCCACTGGCCAGTCATTTAAGTTTCTTAAGTCTTTGATATAGTTGTGTGGATTGATGTCATAACTTGTTGGAATGCCGTTATCCATGGTCTCCCTGAACCTACATCACTCACTTAACGGTTTACAATGTACACTTGGCATTTAGTATATAAGAACTTTACACACCATGAAAATTTTTCAATAGTTTCAGACAGAATGTGCTTCTCTCTCTTGCTCTCTCTCTCTCTCAATATAATTCTCAGAAAAAGAGTTGTGAAATATGAATCAAAGCTACATTGCCAAAATATTAAATTTTCGGTAACTTGCACTATATTGTTAGTAATACCTGAAGTACAGATAGACAACTAGAGTTTAAAGGACAGTCAAAGATCATTGCTTGTCAATTCCTGCAAACAGAGTTTGCTTTCCCTTTCATGAAGGTTGTCTTTCAGAGCGTAATCAGATGGTTGTGAGTACGGCTTTGTGCTTCTCTCCTGCACACCATGCTTCCCTTCCTGAATCTCTAAGATGTACTTCTTTTCCATTTCTCAGCAAACAGGAATTTCATTCCATCATAAATTTTCATGGCACAACTACTGCTGTGCTGAATTGAAATTCACTACTGACTGGCGAAGGTAAAAACACATTGTTATCAGAAGAAGTCTTCAAGGTCTCTCTCCGCATGTTGCCTAGTTCTTTCTTTGGTGGGTAAAAGTCTGATAGATGAAGGACCCTGAATGCCTGCAAAAATGAAAGAAAAGAAAACTTGAACGTCAAAGAGTGGTAAAAAGTGGTTTGGACATTAATTAGGTACATGTATGAACAACGTGTTGTGATGACATGTCGTTAGTTTACCTTTGGGTATCCCTTTCCCCTGAGGAAAACCTTTTTCCTGGGTTAAAAGGGATCGGTATAGGTTAACATAAGCTATTGTCTTGATTACTCCTGTTCAGTCTGATGGTCGTATGTATACAATGTACGTATGTTCACACTCCTTTTCAGTCTGATGGTTGTAGGTGCACAGTACCACTCAAATGCAAGTTTCCTAGAGCGCGACACGCGAGGGTGATAACTTACATTTGAGCGGTACTGTAAATAATGTCATACCTGATGTTGTGATGCGACTAGTAGATAGAGGCACTTATCTATTAACTTGTGAAATTTTGTGAGTCCGACTGAGCGCTAGTTTTGATCAATAATATTTTGACAGGCTATAGTTTGGAACAAGAGAGGCTGCCTCGCCAAGGCGCATTATAAACATTTAACTAGGTCTTCTTCCCTATCTCGACGAAACATTGTTTGCCTGGATGGGTGTTGGCATCAAGCATGGCGAAAACTCAATTTGATTTTATTTTGCTGAAGCATTCACAACATTGGCCAACTTGTTTTTTGCTTTGAGTTGTTTTATCACAACACTGACTGCTGACATTAATCGTTAGCTGAACTGAAGACAACGATTAATCATAGGTTAGAAGAAAATAGGTTTGACCATACCATGTATAATGCCATGGCTCCACCAAGTAGAAATCCTGCTGAAATGTCAGTCCACGAATGCATGTGTTCTCTAACTCTATTGAGTCCAAAGAACAGTGATACCATAATGCATCCACACTGAAGGAAAGGTTTCAGCAAAAATCCCTTGTCTTTGGTTGCAAAAGTTTCAAAATAGAGCTGTAAAAAAAAACAAACAGAAGCAGTTTTACAATAAAGCTTACATTTTTAGATGGTAAAAATATACATGGCATTTATATCATCCCCATTGATGAAGGGTTTGTTAAGATTTTGTTTTGAAAAGCAAGAATGTTCTGTTGTTTTTAATTTAGTCATACATGTATGCACTACCGGTAGGTAGCTTAGTTGTTGGTAATATGGGTATGTGATAGACAACTCTGTAGACATTGAATCACATGACATGTTTTTGAAAAAATTTCCACAAATTTTATCTGTTAGTGTTGGCTCCACTTGAGCAACTGCTGACTGAGTTTCCTAACAGAGATTCGTTCATGACGCGGCCCTTATGAGTAAAATCATCTGGCATTAGACATAATAAAATCTTTGTCTCACTTTCAGGATTAAAAATAAATGTACTGTTTTTTTTCTTGCACATGAAGCTAAAATCAGAGAAAAAAACATGTATATGTATAACTCAAAGCTGTGTTGCTTTAAAGAAAAAATTCTTGTGTCAGGGAACAGTTCTGAAGTTATCAATGTAATCAACCACACAAAATTTAACACTGATTTTTGGAATTTAAGCAATAAAAATAATCTTGAGTACCATCCAATAGGAGCCTTGACGTCTTTCCATTTTAAGTTAAAGTCCACATGTATGACATATTTTTTTTATTATCTTGTACAAAAGAGCTTTCAAAGTGATGAAGAATGGCATTTATTTTATTGTGATAACACTCTTGGTTGCTGAGTTATTCAAGATTTTGATTTATGCAAATTAGAGAACTTGTGATGTCACAGAGTGGACACAAAATTATATAAGAATTATATAAGAATATCTTTAGTAACAGGGTTGAAATTTTGCAGGGTTGATGTGCTGCTAGAACCACACATTGTGATAGTGATTATGATGTCACCATAGCGACATACTCATTACCAGACCTCTACCTTCTCGAATGAAAAATGCCTTCTTTGGTGCTCCAGAGTCTAACAGACTTGTGCTGTGTAATCTCCATATTCGCTCACACCCACTGAATGAACATCAAGAGCAAATAACACTTATTGGGGAGGGAAACTCAGATTTTACCTTTTGGATGGAGAGGGCCTGGAGACCATTTTGTTGCCATTGAAACGTCACAGTGAGCCATATCATGAAACTTTGTGATGAGTATAGCAACTGTAAACAGTTTCAGTTCTATACAGAAAAAGTTTTCGAAATATTCAATTTTTTACCTCATGATATTACATCATTTTTTACCAACTATGTGACGTTATAAGTCCTCTAATTTGCATAAATCAAAATCTTGAATAACTCGGCAACCAAGAGTGCTATCACAATAAAATAAATGCCATTTTTCATCATTTTGAAATCTCTTTCGAACAAGGTAATAAAACAATAATTTGCGTCATATGCACTTTAAGCTCGTCATACACTGTATCCAAGAAAAACAATGATGCTTTGGGTTTAAGATACTTACTGCCAAGAACAGCATGCCGTACATTGTACCCGATGAATGTGCTGAAGGAAAAGACCTCCTGAAAAGAAAACACAGAGAATGATAGTTAGGAATAGGTTGCTAATCTGTAACAATGACTTGATGGACCTATGTACATCCAACTGTTGCAGCCAAATTAATATTGAGTGGTAACTAAGTAGTGCAATAAATAATCTTTTGCCACTATTTTGTAACTCATTTCAGATGTTGGATGCTGTTTATTGCTTGGTACTTTTCCGAGATACGCAAATTGACTAAAAATATGAATAGAGATACTATAAATAAAAATTAGAAAGATCACTGCAGTTTGACTAATTTCATATAAGAGAGAAACTAATTGAAAAGCTTCTAACGGGTTACTTTTTGTTTCAAATTTGAGACCATGTTATAAGCAATATTCAAGGGATTTCATAGTTCTCCATAAGTGGATTTTAGCTTTACCCGTACTTCTAGTTTCAGCTTTGAGTCAAGTTATAGCCAGGATCAAATTCGTCAATCCGACTATCATTATTGTAAAATAGATGATCTGCAAAGATCACTTGTCAGTGAATGATTGTCACATGAAAGCGAGAAGCCACAAAAGCCCCTTTGAAACCCCTCAAGGCCACCTCACAGGTCACGTATACAAATGGTGAAGGCTGCTGGACACATTGTTTGACTCTAACTTTGCCTAAATGTATTTTAAAAACATCTACATTTTCTTGTTGTAGTGGTTTGTCCTTAGATAACCGAACAGCCAAGAAAAGGAAGGCATTTATGAATACAAAACTTTAACTTTGTTTTCCCCTGACTTTTGACATCTCTTACTATTCTTGCTTTAAGATCTGATTTTTGTGCATATGTTACATGTATATTCATGAATTCTGATGGTTGTTGCATCCTTGCATTTTGAGATTTCTAATTAGGTATGAGTCCGATACGCAAAGTTCCTAACATCACAATACAGAACTTACGTAATAGTATTGGGTCATAAACATGATCTGTTTTTCACTCAATATTGCAGTAATTACCAAATTTCTTACGAGTCTAAGAGCATTCAAGTTGTTTTAAAATGGATGCAACCCTTTTTTCAAGTGTGTTTTGACCTACATATTGCTCAAGAATGCTGCGGTTAGGAGAGAACTTAGGGCGTTTTGCACGTAATGTTTTTCAGTAATCATGGTCTTTTATTAGAGTAGGAGAATACTTAAAGAAAAACACTTCCAAATTTACTTGGATTATTGTACACAATATTTAGCCACTTGCTGTAGCCTTTTGGAAATCCCAAGGAAACCCTTTTGAGTGTAAACATAAATGATTTGAAAGGCAGCTCTGAAATCAGACGACAAGGTTGAAGATGGACAACCACAGGTTACCCAGAGGTAAAGTATGTTTTCACATAAATATTATTACAGAAGCAAGATAGGCTGAGTAGTATTTAAAACGTTTGTAAAATTTGTAAAATGCAACCACTTTCCTTTAGCCAAATTTGTCCTTGGTTATCCTGGATGGTCTAAATAACATTTTGTGGCAATTTCTTCAATGATGGACATCTCCACCCAAGTTGAAAGCAACAAAATGTCATTCAGATCAGCCAGGACAACCAAGGATGCATTCTGCTAAAGCTAGGTAAACAAGCTTTATTTTGCAATTCCAAATGTTGTTAATACTACTCAGCCTATGGACTGTACCAAGCTTTTGTAATAATATAAGCAAATATGTACCTCTGGGCTTCCTGTGGAAATACTGGATGTCACACCCAATAGGTTTCACTCATTGCAAATTTATACACATCAAGCATGGTTGGCTGGCTCACTCAATTTCAACTTGCGAACTGATCTAATTGATGTACGTTGTACATGTATGAATACCTATGATGAAGCACTGTTCTTTATTTTACTCACGCAGACTCTTCTTTCAATTACAGCGAAACAAAATGACATACCTCGCTCGTTCAATTGCTTCTAAATCAGTGCCAGTGCATTCATAGTTTGTTATGTATCCATCGCTGCAGTTAATAAGGCTCATGTTAGGTTTGCACACAGCCAGGAAGTGGGGACGCAGTTGGCCCACATAGATTTTAACAAACAGTGTAAATAGGAGATTGACTAGTGTCCCATAAAGGAACACAAATATTATTTTGTACACCCTGGAGAGAAACAAAATAAGACATGAGTGAATGTTATTAAGTAAAATGCTATCAGCAGAAGGGAGATTAAATTAAAAAACAATATTTATACTATATTTTTTTAGTCGCAAGATGACCCTTACTTCTATAAAAAGCAAAAAAAAATATGTATTTTTGAGATCAAATTAAGGGGGAGGAGACATTTTGATGCTATTACGCAACCCTTAATGGAAAATTCGTTTTAAAGAAGAGTTTCGGCAAAAGATCAAAGAGCAGACCACAACTCCATACATAGAGGTACATTCTATCAAGAACACTTTTGATGTAAGGGAGAAGTGATCATTGCACTTATCAGGAAAGTTACAGCAATTGTCTCTTGTAGACACCTGTAAAATCCAGAGATGCCGGTGCAATGCTCTCCCAACTGAGCCATGAAGCCACTCAGTTGAGAGGAGGTCAGTTTGTTGGGCTCATTTGTTCCCGTGAAAGACCCGGATGAAATAAAACACAACGCTTTTTTAAAATTGAAAAAGGAGCTGGCATGACTTATCAAAAGACCTTAAGATGATGACCCAAATAGGAATGGGGTACAAGGGGTGGATAAGTTGGCTTAACTTACAGGAATGTGTAAGTAAGTTAAGAGCTCAACTGCAGAAAAACCAGTGATTAGACAGGGTAAATTGAAGTAATGGTTTAATTGAAACAAGGTTGGGGCAGATCTCCCTTGACACAGGAGCTTAGAAATAGCCACTTCATTAGGGATATGGTATTAGCAAAACAGATTTCTAATTAGATTTTGCCAAGGGATTTTCCTGGGTGGTTGGGAATTCACATGTAAAAGAACTTGGGTGGCAGAACTTATGATTTTTATTGAAGAACAAATAGGGATCGATGTTGATGAATAATTTCGCATACTTGGTTTTCTTTTTTAAAACAGTAATATCTCATATTCCTTTGCCCTTTCTTTTTATCTCTTCATGCATGGTTGAATTATCTTATTGTGGTTTTGAGCTTCTGCATTTTGGCAGAGCTGCCAGTGATCACACAAATTAATTCCACCTGTTTCACTTACCTTTGGAATAGTGGCTTTTTTGTGTATGGCCCGCACAGCAAATTGTCTTCTCCATCTTGACTGTACTGCTGTCTTCCGAGGTCTCCATTATAGTAATACC
Organism: Montipora capricornis; assembly: GCF_036669925.1. Taxonomy (NCBI): domain Eukaryota; kingdom Metazoa; phylum Cnidaria; class Anthozoa; order Scleractinia; family Acroporidae; genus Montipora; species Montipora capricornis. The sequence goes on from NC_090893.1 coordinate 32,485,213, forward strand.
GTCCTACTTCACAAATAAGGATCTGAAAAAAGTAATGCGTAACAACCATATTGTAACTGTAAGTAAACTGAAGATTCCACGATTCCTGCATATATGGAGGTATTAAAAAGGGTTATCCATCTTGCCCAAGTTGTTCAAACATGGATTGCGCCGGATAAAACTCTTTCCAGTGGATAAGTCAGGGCAAAACCAAAAATATGCTATCCAGTGGATAGTGATTTATCTGGTGGATAGTGTTATCCGCCTTTTCAAAAACTGGGGCCAGAATTCGAAATGACGTGAATGAGGATCAATTGCATGGGCAAATCTTAGTAGTGTATGTAACCGTATTTTTCTCTTTTTGTTTTGTATTCTAATGTATTGTAAGTATTATTTGTACGTATTGTAAAGGTAATATAGTTCTTGTTTATAATGATAATAAAAATATTTAAAAAAAGTATATATGTATATTTCCATGGGCTATAGCTGTTTCAGCCAGAGATGTCTTTCCTAGTGCCCATTGCAATAAGCTTTTTTTTTTCTTACTGAAACCATTTGGACAACCACATTGTTGTGCTACACCCACCTATCGTTATTTTCAAAACCGACCTATGGCTATTAAAATTTTTAGTCAAAGAACAGTTTTACTTGCCAACAAGTAAAGATGGTTTATCAATAGAGCCCTCTTTGTAGCATATGAAAGACCTCATAGTAAAATACACTGCCCCCTCCCCTATGCAATCAGATGATGAGACAGGTAGAGTAGGGTGGGGTAGGACGGTCTTGTTCTTACATCTGCATAGGAAAAATATACCATGACTGGATAATTAACAAAATGGATAAAATAGTGCGAATCATAAATATGGAATTGCAACATTTGCTTTTAAGCACGTTCCAACTAATGTTTGCTTTTACACACAAATATTTTGAGGGATGCATTGTTCTGTTCAGGTCATCTTTCAGATAAACCCTAAAATAACGTTATTTCGTCTGCTTTTAAATTCTACATTGATACAAACGCAACAATAAACACGTTATTTTGATAGATGAATAAACAGACTCTTCGTTTGAATTGTGGTTCGAAACTGTTCCAAAATGCATGATAAAAACGTTTAAACGTTTTCATGGGGAGTCCTGCTCTTATCAAAATTTCCAAGCGTGGTCATTGATAAAAAGCTCCGTCGGTGTACTGAATGAAACAATACTCTCGAGATAAGGGAGTTATCTCTGCGTCTCGTTCATAGCCTGCTGGCTTGACTCATATCCAACAGAAACTATTAAGTTACTCCCTGCTGTGTCTGGTGTCACACCGACAATAAAAACTGTCTGCTAAACAAAGCATACGCGTGAAATATGAAAAAACAATGTCAAGGGTGGTTGGGTATCAATTTCCTGTTGGATCGATCATCGGGTTGCTGCCCTTGCTAGATAGGACGAGACAATTCGTTCTTTTCTCTTATTTCAGAATGATAAAATATTTATTGGAAATGATCTAAAAGCGTAACATTTTTTCATAACATTCATTTAGTGTGATGATAATCACGGGAGATAGGAAACGTGATAACACATTCACAACCAATACTGTATTAATATAATTCACGTTGAAAATACTATACTTGCGTGGTTTTCAGCGGAAACCATGTTCACATTCTGGTTGATACACACTGAATTTATTAAATATTGAGCTTTCAAAAAAGAAGAGCAAAACACGTGCGATATCTTAAGGATTATGACACACGTACTAACAGAAAGGAAACAACTTGAATTAAGTCAATTTTGGAGCTTCTATGAATTGAGCAAAATCTGAAACGGAAAAATTCGATAGGGTTTTGTTTTTTTTTAAGGCGAGTTGAAGCTGAAGAAACTTGTTTAAAAGGGTATATCTTCCTACCGAGAGAACATGTTTGTGAGTAACAGCGAGATTCAATGGGATCGCAATATTGCCCATAGGTGGTCTTGCCGCGATGAAATCACAGCGCAAAGCGAAAACAGTTTTTTCACAATCAAGACTAAACCAAGGCCTTTTTCCTCCAAGGAAATGCAGAAAATGCCAGCGAAAGCACTCCAGAAAAAAAAGGCGATGTCATTTTCCGCTTCTCAAACTACCCACGCTCCAATTCGAACACGAAACGAATTTGACGGCTTGTTTCCGCACAATGGAGCGTTGAGAAATGTCTTTTAAAATGAGGCCATTTTCAACCGCTTTAAGGCATAAATACTTACCACAGTGACTGGGACAACGACTGACACCAAAATAACCACCCAATTTGGAAGGCTCTCCTTTGACGTGAAGGGGTATTTGATGCTGTCATCGTCACAGAAAAAGCCTCGACGATAGGGAGGAATTACCAACCCTAAGAGCGCGTTTATAAGACCAACAATCAGAAGACAGGCCAGATCGGCGATTTGGAAAAGCTTCGTCGAAGACATGGTAGAATTCTGAGAACGTGCTTCTGCTTGTACTTTACGGTTGTGTTTCGTGGCTCTTGTGTCGTGATATGGTTTTTATCGCCGCGTAAATACCTAGTCACCTTTTGACCTTGTGCGTAATCAATGAAAGCTAGCGGATAATCGCTAAAACAAATACTAGTCTTATGGTTATGTAATGCCATTGGTCTCCTCTCTAGGGTAGGGTAGGGTAGGGTAGGGCAAGATAAACAAAGGTGTTTGAACGACGAAGACAGTTCGAGTTTGTTCGGTATCTACGTCTATCTTTTCGCAGTTATTTTTCGTATTTCTTTTTTTAACTCCTTTACTTTGCTTGCTCATCATCTTCTCGTGGCTTCAAACCATGCAAAGTGATATGATAAGGTCACAAAGGGTTTTCATTAAAAACGCAACGCCTGCCTTCCTGTTTCACTTCTGTTTTGTGTCACTCATGACCCAATGAAAATCACAAGCTCAAATTACGATAGGTTATTTATTTTTCCCTTCGGATTGTTAATTATCCCGCAAAAATGAGATTTAGGGCTGGTGCGCGAAAGAAAACAAATTCCGGAACTTATTCATTGCTTGAATGAACAATGTTGATTCGCTAACTTTTAAGAGAATTGATAGAATTTACCGGAAAAATGGCGACCTCAGCGTCCGAAAAAAAACCAAAATAACGCCCACTAGACAAGATGACTTGCACGGCGATCTCTTCAGTGGTTCGTGGTTACTAACCCTAGCCAGCCTTATCAAACATACGATGGTCGAAAAGCGCTTTTAAAATCTTCTATCCATTTATCAAATTTGCCTCTTAGGTATTCAAGAGATTTTTCGAATTATGAAATACGTTAATAACAAAGTTCCGGATGATGGAGTTTTACTCTGCAGATTATTGTCCTTATCTCGAAATCTCGTCCGGTACAAGTTGAAAATTAACGAGAATCTTGAAAGACAGCAGTTGCTTTGTATTCCAACAGCAAAAGTAAAAACAATATCGCACGAACTTGAAAAGGATTCAAGTGCAAGAACGTGCCTTTTGCAGAATATCTTTCATCATGCATAAGTGAAATTCATCCGGAAAAAAATGTCGAGTGTTTTCTTTCAATCTCATTTGCTCATATAAAATTGGTATCACCACAGAAGCACAGTCTGCTCGGTAGCTTTCCACACATAGCGCTTTCTCGTTCCAGCATATACTGGAACAAAGTAATGCTTGGTTTGGTAACACTTAACGATGTCATTCAAAGTACAGCTCCACCTTGTGCGGCATATATGTAGTACAGTTTTCGTATCGTTAGCGTCGTACACGGATTTCTCTCACAGACTACCTTACGCAGCGTGATAAACAACACCAGAGGAAAGTACTGCGCAGTAGCTTTCATTTGAGCGGTCACATTCAGAAAATTAACCCGCAGACTCAAAATATAGATGTGCCGTGTTCTGCGGCCCCAGGAAATTATATTGCTCAGTGGCTTATTTGGGGTCATTTCATATGAAGGGGGAGGGGGGGGGGGGTCATCGTCGGAAATCTTGAATTAAACCCCTAAAGGAGACCAATCTGAGCGTGGCCCAGGCTTTTTTTGACCCCTAAAAGAGACCATATTTAAAAGATATTAAATTTATATTTTTATATTTCTTCGCGTGCAACCCTAAAGGAGTCCTTCACGGCTACATATGATGGGGTTTTGCCCGGAGCATCCCCCGTCTCTCCAGAAAGCGATATTCGCAAGCAACCGCGGAAATCCCACTCGCGGAGTTTCAGCCACATACTCAAGAGTAGAATCATGACATAGCAGACAACAGGAAAGGTTTGGAGGGATTGACCATGTTAACAGTAACACAGGAAAATGATGCTCAACAGCTTTATCAGAATGAACACAGTTAGGATTTCAGTGACAGGCTCAGAAAATACACCCTGTAGCTTAAAACTACTGCACTTTCTATTGCTTACGTTTTAATCCACAGACTAAAAAATTAAGAGTAACACAGGAAAATGCTGCTCAGAAGCTTCATCAGAATGAAGACAGAATTTCAGTGACAGGCTCAGAAACTAGAGTCTGCAGCTTAAAACTACGGCACTTATAGAACTATCACTTATGTTTTAATCCACAAACTAAAAAATTGAGCCCCAACGTAAATGTAAAAACAATCTGATAAACTTCTCATATAGGGGACGTTTTGTTCATTTTGAAACGAGAACGCTTTTATTTCATCCCGTGTTGTTTTGAAACAGCACTGATTGTTCTGTAGCTAAGTTCTTTCGTAATTATAATTAGCCATTGAAGTAAAAGCCTTTAAGGGGAGTGGTCAATTAAGTATGTATGTTTAAGAGTCTCTAGGATGATGCCGGTTTAACACTCAAAAGTCGCACTATAGTAGGCAAGGAACAGTTCTCACGGGTCAATAAGGAAGCGAAGTTGTTGATGAAAGTCAGGGCCCAGATTAAGTAAGAAAAAAATTCACTCGGGCGTTCTCTGTGCTAAATACTTCACCGTAATCCGTTTAGCTCATTATGCGACTGAATTTCAAACGTAAGTGCTAACAACTTTAGGCCAACGTAATCCTTGAAAGGTAATTTGCCATTGAAATGTTGAATAACTTGATCTGCCGATGGCAACATTATCGTCTGGATATGGCTGAATGTAATTACTTTTTAGTGATCCTTGCAGATGGACGGATAGCCGAGGGGTTGAAAGGGCAGCAGATTTGCATGGCGATGCATTGGATTCTGCTCTCTGAAGTCTCGAATATTCAACCCTTGCTAAACTACTCTCATTCAAACGCTTTAAAAAAACTCAATTAGTCGTCGCTTCTCACCCGTACCGTTGTATGGAAAGCTCCAGCACAAGCTTCAAACTTAAGATCTGGATAAAGGCTCTTTCCTTCCTTTTTCTGTGACTTCGTTGCGTACGACAAGCGGAAAGATTTCGGGTTTTTCAGCATCAAAGAGCATCGTGTAAATCGTTTTAAATCTGCTCCATCTCTTTCAAGAGTTTAGAAGAAAGATTTTTTTTGATCTAGGAATTTACTTGTAGCCTATTTCCCCGATTAATTGCTCATAAAAAAATTCCAAAACAAACTATTTCGAAGATAAACAAAAGCTCACGGAAGACAGACCGAGATCGCCCCAGACCTGGCTTGTTGAAGTTATATTATCCATGCTTAACTGTATTTTCTAGATACCGCGGGAATAGCAACCGATAAACACCTTTGAATTGGATTTTTACGGACTTAAAAAGTCGTCTGGGATTATCAAGGGAGAGATTTAACTGCATGAAGATATGTCACTTTGAACAAAGTCAGTAATACAGACCTCGACTGCTTTAGGAGAAACTCCAGAAAATGCGGTTAACATCAAACCGGTCTTAGCTTCCTGACCGTGCCTGTCATTGGTACAGATCAGGCCACAAGAGTTCAGACATAAAAATAGTGATACTAAATACGAACATAAATTCGGGTGTAAGCGCTCACAGGTCAAAGGAAAACGAATTGTATTTTTTTTTTAGAATTAATCGCTAGTCTTCTTCAATAGAAGAGAAACCTTACAGGACAATTCCCGATTCATCCAGTGAAGTCGAGGTTTATGTTGTGTGATTCAAGAGAATTTTGCCGATGAACCGGCACCTTCTTTCTACTAGAGATAAACTTTCCGAGGGCAACAGCTTAATGTTACCGCTCAAAGAAACATCCATCACCTGGGGGAAGGCAAACTGATGCTTCTTCCCACAAATTTTAAAAAACCCCTGGGATTTTTCCTGTTGTTCATCCAGGGTCCCAGAACGGCAGTCTAACACCGTGAACTGTGCTGGATTGGTTTTTCAAGCTGGTTTCTTAAAACCACAACAAACATGGCCATTAACTTTGTGGTGGACCAAGTGTTGTGAGCTTCTTCTGTCTCTTCGTGATTCATACAAGGCTTAAAAAAAGCCACACTAATCAGTTGACAATTTCAGTTGCTGTGAAATAATTGGATAAATTTGTCTTTTGTTTATTAGCTGCAAGAAGAGAGCGGTCCGAATACAATTGAAGCCGACTGAGTTCTATTTTTAACTGTATGGCCGTAAGCGGAACAAAAGAATAGTTTTAGTTGCCGGAGTCAACCTTTCAGAAGTGACGGAACTTCTATTAATAATTTTTCAATGTCGAAAATTTTCAAGAGTTGCTCTGACGTGCAATCTTTAAGATTCCTATTAACTGTTTAAAAGTAACGAGGGCTTCATTAGTCACGTTTGCCATCTTTAAATTAAAAAAGTCTAAAGAATATGATTTATCAGAAATTTGCCTTAACATAATAGCGTGGATATATATATATATATATTTTTTGCTAACGGGAAGACGAAAGCGCGCAAAACTGATTTGATGTTCTGTTTATTTCCAACTTAATGGCCGTGAATTAGATAAAAACAGTTTTGTTGGCAAAAGGAGCCTTTCGGAAGTGACAATCCCCCTTTGAATGATTTATTAATATCGAAATTGTTTTAAGCCGTTTCCGAGTATTTTCAAGTGTCGCCCTTGCGAACATTTCAAGTTAACGAGAGATGCCAACTTACGGGCTTACTAATTGCTCTCTGGGGCCTCAGTCAATGATGCCGGCAGGTTTGTCAAAAGACTGGGGCGAAAAAAAAATGCGAAAGTAGATCTTTTATATAGACCTTGACGTTCCGTATGCTAGTCAGCATACATTGTCAAAAGTGACCGTTACAATTTTTGAAAAAAATGCGTTGGAATACATTAGGGCCGTTTATACGAGAGAAAAAAGCCGCGGATTACTCTGGCCACGGCGTACACAATACGCGAAAGGAACTATTTATACGAGTATAAACTCCCAGGCCAGGATAAGCCGTGAACGTAGATTTTGTACCATTTATGCGGGGTGCTCGCGTCTTATGTAAGTCGCGGCCAGAGTAAGCCGCGGCTTATTTTCTCTCGTATAAACGGCCCTAATGTTTATCACCGCTGTTTATTCAAGCTACGATGGCCTAAGAACAAGAGTTTATGCGAAAGTAGATCTCTTAAGAAATAACCCACTTGTACAGAAAAACAAGAAGCACCCGGAAAAAACTAGTCAGTGTTTTAATTTATCTTACGCTAGGATTTCAACCACCGCCTCAAACGTTACAAGCAGCTTGTCCAAGATTATTAGAAGCCGTTGCTCAGTAGAAGTAATTTGATTTTTTAACAGACCAAAAAGAGAGCACTTCTTCGACAGAGGAACGCACTGTGTCACTCAGCGGCAGCAAATACTAATCAGACAGATACCTTCAGTTTGAATCGGTATTTAATTTTAACCACAGACTCAGAAGCGAGAACCGGTTCTTACACAATTCAAGTAAAAGCGACCACGGGAAAGCCAAGAAGAAACTGAAATTGGCAAGCTCATACACGCGTTTTTGGAGTGCCTTGTGTAAAAAAAACTCACTGACTATAAAAACTCGGACCTTTTCAAAATGTCAGTGTACAAGAGTCCCGTGTGTGCTTTGAAGTTCCGTGTGAGTGGAAGTCTTTGTCGTGGGATTGCATCCGTCTACAGACGGGTCCGTTATCAGTGACTTGACAAAAACCATGAAAGGATTAGCTTTACATGGAACAACGGGAAATCAATAGAAGTCACTTATCAGTTGTGTGTACAAAGTTTTGCCGACTTTCCCACGGTTTTGCATGATTCAGGCAGAACAGTAACGTTTATTTTTGGCAAATTCGATTAAGATATTGAAGTGTTTATAGTTTTGATACTGCTCGCATGGCCTGTAATAGATGTGTAATAGCTGTACGCAGACCAGAGAGGGGTCTGCTTCAAACTCGTGATGCATTGGCCAAAAAACCTGTCCAAAATGGTGTGATTTCTGAGTTCTTTTTCGTGTCATTTGTATCTTAAAGTATATCAGAGTTGACAGGAGAAGCCGAGGAAATGTCAAGACAAGTTAACTAAAAATCCTGATGATAGGTACCAAACAATGCGTTAATTCGAAAATTAGAGTTGTTTTGTTCTCTGATCATTCTGTGATGTGGTTCTGATGGGACAACTGCGAATTTCTAACCTGAAATACAGACGCGTATAACAAGCGAGATGTCTGTTCTTCGTAGGCGTTACG
>NC_090893.1:32511213-32523713 GCF_036669925.1 Montipora capricornis
TCGTGGAGAGCAACTAAAAACACACTAAACTAGCTTTTAAAGCATTGTTGAAACCATTTTAGGTAATTCTGACAAATTTTAAGACATCCGGTCGTTGGGTGCACCCCGGGGCTTACTTCACTCGAGGATTTCTTGCAGAGACTTAAAAGCTATATTCGCAAGCAAAACAGGAAATCCCACTTGCAGATTTTCAGCCACATACTCTTAAGTCAATTTGTACAACATAATAAACAGCATAGCAGACAACAAGAAAGTTTTGGTCCGTAGCTTAAATTAAAACAGGGATTGACCATGTATTGCATATTAAACAGTAACAGGAAAATCCTGCTCAGCAGCTTTATCAGAATTTCCGAGCAGGCTCAGAAAATAGATCCTCACTTACAGAACTATTGCTTATGTTTTGATCCACACACTAAAAACTTGAGCCCCTACGTAAATGTAAAAACAATCTGATAAGCTTCTCATGTAGGGGACGTTTTGTTCATTTTGAAACGAGAACGCTTTTATTTTATCCCGTGTTTTTGGGAAACAGCACTGATTGTTCTGTAGCTAATAAGTTCATTGGTATTTATTGTTGGCCCTTAAAAACCCCTATGGGGAGATGGAAATTAAGTACGTACGATGTATTATAAGAGTCTTTTAAGGTTACTCATAAGTCGTACAAGGCAAGGGACAGTTCTCACGAATCTATAAGGAACCGAAGTTGTTGATGAAGGTCCAGGCCCAGATTACAAGTGGGGGAAAAATTAACTCAGGCGTTCTCTGTGCTAAATACTTCCCTGTAATCTGTTTAGCTCATTATGCGACTGAATTTCAAACGTGTGTTAACAACCTTAGGCCAATATAATCCTTGAAAGGTAATTTTCCAATTAAGTTGAAGTTCTTGAAGAGTTTAGAAGAAATTTTTTTTTTAAATCTAGGAATTTACCTTTAGCCTATTTCGCCGATTAATTGCTCATAAAAAAAATTCCAAAACAAACTATTTCGAAGATAAACAAAACCTCACGGAAGACAGACCGAGATCGCCCCAGACCTGGCTTGTTGAAGTTATATTATCCATACTTAATTGTATTTTCTAGAGATACCGCGAGAAATACCAACCTATAAACACCTTTGAATTGGATTTTTACGGACTTAAAAAGTCGTCTGGGATTATCAAGGACGAGATTTAACTGAAGATAAGTCAGTTTGAACAAAGTCAGTAATACAGACTTCGACTGCTTTACAAATGTTGGGAAACTCCAGAAAATGCGGTTTGAGTACGGAAACATCAAGCCAGGGTTAGCTTCCTGACCGTGCCTGTCATTTGTACAAATCGGGTACTTGTAAAAGGTCAGAAAAAATAGTGATACTAAATACGAACATAAATACGGGTGCAAGCGCTCACAGGTCAAAACAAAAGGAATTGTATTTTTTTAGAGTTAATCGCTAGTCTTCTTCAGTAGAAGAGAAAGCTTGCAGGACACTTCCCGATTCATCCAGTGAAGTCGAGGTTTATGTTGTGTGATTTAAGAGAATTTTGCCGATGAACCGGCACCTTCTTTCTACTAGAGATAAACTTTCCAAGGGCAACAGCTTAATGTTACCGCTCAACGAAACATCCATCACCTGGGGGGAGGCAAACTGATGCTTCTTTTCACAAATTAAAAAAAACCCCTGGGATTTTTCCTTTCACGGTTCATCCAGGGTCCCAGTACGGCAGTCTAACACCGTGAACTGTGCCGGATTGGTTTTGAAGATAGGCTGGTTTCTTACAACCACAACAAACGTGGCCATGTGTACCGAAAGAACAATTTCCCCAAAAGTAACTTTGTGGTGGACCAAGTCTTGTAAGCTTCTTGTGTCTCTTTGTGATCCATAAAAGGCGTAAAAAAGCCAAACTAATAAAAAATAAGTGAATAAATTTGTCTTTTATTAGCTGCAAGCGAGAGCGGTCCGAATACAATTGAAGACTAAGTTCTATTTCCAACTGTATGGCCGTAAGCGGAACAAAAGAACAGTTTTAATAGTTGCCGAAGTCAGCCTTTCAGAAGGGACGAAACTTCTATTAATAATTTTTCAATGTCGAAATTTTTGCTGAGTTGCTCTGACGTACAGTCGTTAAGATTCCTATTAAACGTTTAAAAGTAACGAGGGCTGCATTAGTCACGTTTGCCATCTTTAAGTTAAAAAAGTTTAAAGAATATGACTTATGAGAAATTTGCCTTAACATAACAGAGTGGATGTTTTTTTTTTCGCTAACAGGAAGACGAAAGCGTGCAAAACTGATTTGATGTTCTGTTTATTTCCAACTTAATGGCCGTGAATGAGAAAAACAGTTTTGTTGGCGAAAGGAGCCTTTCGGAAGTGACAATCGCCCTTTGAATGATTTATTAATATCGAAATTGTTTTAAGCCGTTTCCGAGTATTTTCAAGTGTCGCCCTTGCGAACATTTCAAGTTAACGAGAGATGACAATTTACGGGCTTACTAATTGCTCTCAGGGGCCTCAGTCAATAATATCGGGAAGTTTGTCAAAAGACTGGGGCGTAAAGTTAAGAAATACCCCACTTGTACAGCAAAACAAAAAGCGGAATGAATTCCGTACAGGTCCCTACTTCATTATGCATGCAGAATAAATAAATTATTCATTCGGGCTATTGTTTTGTAGAACAATACGTATACCCAAGAGAACCGAATATATACATGGGTAATTTGTACTTACGGGATGAATAAAAAGGGATCTCATTTTTCCCTCCCTCCCTCTCTCTCTCTTCTTTCCTTCCATCGCCCACACCGTTACTCGCTTTCGTCCCAGCTTTCCTCTTTCTATTCCTTCGTCTTGTTCTTATTTCCAGATCCCGCTTGGCTTTTTCTGCCATTTTATCCCACGTTGTGTCACTCGCAACTGGCTTTAAACTCCGACCCACTGTAAACCTCTGGATTACTTGTCCCTGTTCTTTACCACTGAGCTATCGTGTCAAGTTGCCAACTCACACCTTGAAAATGATATTTATTTTGAATTCTGGCGCACTATTTACAAAACAATGATACGTAATTATATACACGTGCCGCGCCGAGCACCTACAATCGAACTTACACTTGTAGATTACCGCTGGAGATCTCTGTTTTACTACTCTTGAAACAACCTATCCCTTTAATAATGCTAACCGTAACCCTAATTACGACTAAAGGCACTGTTTAGGCTTAAGGTTAGTCCCTGTGGTAGTTTTTGGTTTTCCAGTATTGCTGTGAACTGTGACCTGCTTTTCCTTCATGCCCCGTGCGTGCGGCACACTTATAAGTTCACTGCGTGGAAGATACCACGCTTACAGTCTGATTGGTGCATCTTTCATGGGAAACTTTAATGCACGAGTTCATTGCAATTAAAATCGTTTCATGTTTCCCTTCTTTTGAAGCAAACTTGTGTCTTCGTAATAATCAAGATGGCTACCAAGTAAAAGCGTCACAGCAAAGGGAGATTTGAACATTTGGAAATTGTCCCTGCCTTGTAGCCTATCCCGAGCTGTGCATAGAGTGGTGCAAAGAAAACAGTTTACTTTCGTCTTCCGTGTCCAAAACCTGTGCGGTGAAAACGCAGTCAGTTGGCAAAGACAAAGTGCATCGGGAGATGGATCTGTTTCGCGATGCTCAAGAAAAAACTGCAATAGATAGCTTTCAATCCGCCAGAACACATAATTTTCTGACTGTAAACTTTCCTTGAAAAAATATTAGCCTCGCTACCTGTGGCCGGAAGTTTACAATTGCCTACAAGACAAGGGCTAACATCATCTCACAGTTAACCATCGCCTAAACTTCGTCGACCCCGACAAACGAGCCCACAACAGGGCATTGAAGAGACATGATGGGGAGTGAAACGAAGTATGCCTCGTACGGGAACATCCATGGATCTCTACCAAAGTTATTTACTTGGAAGCATGATTGAGCATATTGCCGATCTCTACAAAGAGCGATTAATCGCAAAATCCCACTAAATGCACCGTTCGTGATCCTGAATACAGGGAAAGGAAGATAACATAAACTTGGCAGTGTCTCGGCGAATTCGCAAGAAGACAGAAAGAACAATTTCACGATAAAAAGAGCAGGTAGCCATTAATTTTTTTATGACAGTACTTTTATTTGGTTTGTTTATGTTTGCGAATCTGAACCCTATTACAACGATTGCTCGAAACTCCACTTCTTGCGCTTATTCCAAAAATTGAAAAATGGGTAAAATTGCAGGTAAAGTGCCGAAATTGCAGGAAAAAATGTTCGATTTTCCCTATTTCAGTCAGAAGTTCGACAGGGGTTTTCAAAGTCCATACAGACTTCGAAAAAAAACCTCTAAGAAGAAAGAACAAAGCGCCACAGTCCCAAAGGACGTCTATTGTTACCGCTATTGTTTTCTTGAAACAAAGAGTGTATGCATAATGAGGTAGGGACCTGTGGGGAAATCTTTCCTAAAAAGCACCTGGAAAAAACTAGTCAGCGTTTTAATTTCTTTTACGCTAGGATTTCAACCACGACCTCAAACGTTAGAAGCAGCTAAGTTGTACAAGATTATTAGAAGCCACAGGCCTGAGAATCTCGCTCAGTAGAAGTAATTTGAATATTTAACAGACCAAAAGGAGAGCACTTCTTCGACAGAGCAACGCACTGTGTCACTCAGCGGCAACAAATACTAATCAGACAGATACCTTCAGTTTGAATCGGTATTTAATTTTAACCACAGACTCAGAAGCTAGAACCGCTTCTTACAGGATTCAGTTAAAAGCTACCACGGGAAAGCAAAGAAGAACTGAAATTGGCAAGCTCAGGCACGCCTTTTTGGAGTGCCCTGTGTAAAAAAAACTCATATTGACTATAAAAACCCGGACCTTTTCAAAACGTCAGTGTACAAGAGTCCCGTGTATACTTTGAAGTCCCGTGTGAGTGGAAGTCTTTGTCGTGGGATTGCATCCGTCTACAGACGGGTCTGTCAGTAAATTGAAACACCATAAAAGGATTAGCTTTACATGGAACAACGGGAAATCAATAGAAGTCACTTATCAGTTGTGTGTACAAAGTTTTGCCGACTTTCCCACGGTTTTGCATGATTCAGGCAGAACAGTAACGTTTATTTTAGGCAAATTCGATTAAGATATTGAAGTGTTTATAGTTTTGACACTGCGTGCATGGCCTGTAATACGTGTGTAATAGCTGTACGCAGACCAGAGTGGGGTCTGCTTCAGACTCGTGATGCATTGGCCAAAAAACTTGTCCAAAATGGTGTGATTTCTGGGTCCGTTTTCGCGTGATTTGTATCTTACTGTATATCAGAGTTGACAGGAGAACTGCCAGGAGGAAATTTCAATACAAGTTAACTAAAAATCCTTATGAGAGTTACCGAACAATGCGTTAATTCGAAAGTTAGAGTTGTTTTGTGCTGTGATCATTGTGTGATGTGGTTCTGATGGGACAATTTCAAATTTCTAACCTGAAAGACAGACGCGTATAACAAGCGAATTGTCTGTTCTTCGTAGGCGTTACGCTCTATTTTGATTCTGCCCTTAATTGAAAACATATATCCAGCTATGTGATTGCTCAGCCTGTTCCCGGAGGGCAAACTTCTCTGCTATCTCAAATGATAAGGAAGTGATTTATTTTCGTGTTATCAAACGCAAAATTTGCTCCTTATTGCTTATAGGAAAAGCTTTTGTTGTTGGTGATGAATCCCTCGGAAGTGTATCCAACGTCGTAAACAGCTGCGGACAATTTCGGTGTGTTTCCGTAGATTGTCTTGAGTAGGAGACACCCACTTCGACCGAAATGACTGGCGGATAAATTGTCTGGTTTCAAAAAGGCAGGAAACCGCTTTTTAACGGGGTGTCAGATGCGGAAGCTGTCGAGGAAGGAGTCACGGCATTAAATATGATTGAGAATATGGCAAAAGTGGCTGTACCTTGGCGAAGAAACAGGCCAACCAAGTTAAGATTAGATCAGAAGAAAAAGGAGACAAGATAAAAATTAAAGCAAATGGGCCAAGCTCTCAACTGTGAAGACAAGGAGGTAGCCACTCATTGATGTTGACAGGCACAGAGTTTCCAGAGGTAAGGTTAACAGGCAACACAAGTCAATTCAGGAATCGAAAGCGGCATGTACAGACAGACCAGTCAAGAGACGGGGAAGCACAAGGAACCAGGACGAGATGACTTGAAGAAGAAACAGTGCTGTTCAAAATAATGCGGCATTAACTTCAGTTTCTTCCCAACTTAAGGAGGAGATCAAAATAAGGACAAATGATTGCTCTTGTGTTAGTTTACCCTGAGAAAGTTGACAGTATTATCGACACATCGGTAATTTTCACCAAAGCAGGCGTAAATCGGTTGGTCACTGCCCTCTTTCGGAACAAGAGGTTCCCAGTTCGATCTTCGGTGACTTCAATGCCTGTTTTGACTTTCTCTGATCCATGCAGCTTTAGCTTTACTGATACCCGTAAAACGGAGCGCTGACGGAGGGAGCAGAGGAGGGGGGGGGGGGGGGGGGGAGGGGGTTTAAAAGAACCGTAAAGGGCGCACCGTCGGCTTCCATTCAGTGATATCAGTCTCGTAGCGGAAGGAACTACCGGCGTTAAATTAAGTGACTTTACTTTACCTTTTTACCTTTTAACATTTCGTGTCGAAGGGAAACTGTAGACTAAGAAATCATGGGCTCTTCTACCCCTTGCGAACGCAACTAAAGGAGGTTTTCCATTCAGATGAATTTCCGGAATATCATGTTGTGATCTCTCCATCGCTGTTTGAGTCCAATTATACAGATCTATACAAATAAAATCTACGAAATTGTCCTGTTTCTGTACGGCCCTCTGTTTCTCTAGACTCTTGTGCACGCCTGCAGAAAACTACTTAAATTAGTATTTGTGGCTGAGGATAGGATAAACGTTTTGATCATGAGATAAATCCCTCAAAAAGTTTAACATTATTTCTTGTGAACTTTGCTCCGGGCTACCCGCCGACCTAAATATCAGTCGCTGTTTTGAGAGAAACGAACCACCGTTTACTAGTGTTTACCAGTGAATTTGTCCCGCGGGAGATCCGTTTCATTTCTTTGTCCCGCGGGATCTGTTCTGCAAGGTAGGTATCATAATTTCACGAACACCATGTGAAACGCAAATGGATTTATTCAATGGGATTAATGCTTCTTTTGATTTTAATATTAGCGATTCTCACGAGATAAGCCTTGGAGAAGGTCACAAAAATTGGGTCAGTCCTTTCTGTGTTGACGTCCTTGTTAAATTTGCCGGAAATTTGAAAGCATAGAAACAATAACTTGTTGTGTTTGCTTTGTAATTTGCGGACAAGGTTAATTAGGACAGTCTGGAAAATTCACGGAAAGACAGACTTCGTTCAAGGTCAAAGAAGCCAGACATAACCCGCATCTTGGCAAGGACGTTATTAAATTTCCTTTACAGTTCAGGAAGAAGAAGTTTATTTGGGCTGGGTTCTTGTTAACCGTGTTTCCCCATCTGTAGGGCAAAACAAAACGAATTACTTAAACGGAAATACAGCAGCAAACTACGTATCAGCTATAAAGAGGGCAGCAAAAATCATTATGAATAAAGAAGCTTAGTCTTTATTTTTTCCGAGATAACAAAATAGACTTTTAGACAGAAAGCATAACCTTGAAGCTCCGAATTATCGTCTAATTCGGTTCTAATATTCTTATTTTATTTTTTTAGAACCTCGAGGTCAGTTGTGTTCCCTGGGTGCAATACGGTTTTTCAGTTCCAAGTTCCGAGAACAAGCTACGCGATTCGAAGCCAAAGGGGTACTATTGGCTCTTCGAATCGCACAACGTTCTTTCTGAAGTTGGCAAAAAATTCCACTTGCATTCAGTTTAAGGGTTCCGTTAATTAACTTGCTTTTG
The DNA here is from genome assembly GCF_036669925.1 of Montipora capricornis. Taxonomy (NCBI): domain Eukaryota; kingdom Metazoa; phylum Cnidaria; class Anthozoa; order Scleractinia; family Acroporidae; genus Montipora; species Montipora capricornis. The sequence goes on from NC_090893.1 coordinate 32,519,097, forward strand.
ATTCAACTTGCTGCTGTTCGCTTGCGAGTTGATAATAAATCCCGGCCGTATTAGTTCAGTAAAAGACGAATGGATCATTTATACTTTGGGAAGATGAAGCGGGGGAATGAAGATGAAATGTTCCGAAACAATGAAGATTACGGTCTGTTCAGGGGCATAACAGGGGATAAGGCACGGTGACCAGAACGTCACATCAAAATATAACATTACAATATGGTAAGTCTTCCGCGAATCTTCCATGTCGTTCACCCTCATACAAGGACGAAGTATCCTAAAACTAAATTGGCATGAAGGGTTTGGAGTAAAATGAAGACTAACAAGTTCACATTTAGTACGTCCTCAGTCATTCTTGTCAAAATCTCAAATTTGGTGATTTGCAAAGTACTGCATGAATATGTTTTAAAATGCGTGCCACGTGCACGCACGCGCAGAACGATTACGCTTCCCGGTTTTTAACCATTGATTGTTGTTTTGTGCGATGTTGTCTGTAAAAGAGACATTTTCTTCACTAACAAAATGATTGAAAGGAATCCCGATGAATTTTGAAAGCTTGGTGCGACTTTAAGAAATTTTGAGGTGAAGAAGAATACAGTCCTCTTTTATGAAATGTTGTAATTCAGAATACTGTTAATGAGTGAACAAAAGCGTTTTTGTTTGAGGCTTCTTTTGCATCAGCTCAAAAGACTGTTAATCAATTCACTGCGATCTTTTAACACAAAAACAAAAAAAGAAAAAAAAAGGTCAATGCGTGAAAGAATTTGCTCCCAATGGCTTCACTGATTGCCCACATCGTTTAGAGATTTGTCTTGTTCGGTCAATTCGGTTAGAGAAAATTAAATTGTGGCGAGCAAAGAGCAACAATTTTTTTATCGGGTCGAGTGGTTACCGGAGATTTATTCTGTTTACAGTGAAATAGCTTATAGGGACCTTTAATCATAGTCCTACAGAAAGCGTTGAAGGTTGGGGACACTGATTTCTGAAAAGACGTATAGTTTTCCCGGCCTATGTTTGAAATTCTTCTTCTTCTTCTCTTTTTGCGTGAAGGCTAACAGTTAGATTGGAGATAATACTTTAACTCAATAACCATGTGACTTTCCTTAAGTCTTAAATTAGTTGAAGAGTTTCTGGTTTAAAATAAATCTACTTCAGAAAAGTGAATGAAGAGCTCAGTGAAGAACTTTGCAAACAATTATAAAGTGCAGAAGTCTTTGACAAAATAATAAACAACTGTCCAATTGCTGAAAGTGTTGCTCATCATCGTAGTTCGGTCAAATGAGCTTACCAGTCCAAATCAGTTCTGTTAATAAGAGAGAGAGAGCACTTAATTCGCGCTAATTTTACGCGTTACTACAGGAAAAACAAATGGTTGCGCTTCTCGAAGAAATTGAGCTTAAACATATCAGCCACTTAAAGCCAATGCTCAAAATGCTTGAACGGAAATGATTCTAAGTGACGTAAATGCTCAGATAGGAAGGACACGCCCTATTAACCTGGTACAATTTCTAAAGGAATGAAACACAGATAAGCCAAAGAAAAAAGACGCTTATACTCTGCTACAGCAGGCTTTAATTTCTGACCACGTTAAGCTTGGCATAAGACAAGAAAATTCCTTTAATGTCTTTTAAGTTGTGTACCAAATGAAGCGTATTATAATAAAGCTATTAACAATCTTACGCATAGCTCACTGCATAAGGAGGTGAAAAGATATTCGTTGGCAGAGACAGTATCGGATTAATTAACCAGTTCACCTCAAGTGGAATACTCTTGTTGCTATGAAATACACTCTGTTTTCGTGACCCTTGCTGGTTAATCTTATTTCTATGCCTAGTTACGGTGCGGTTTCCTTGTGTACCAGAATGATGTTTCCTATGGTGAACTCGATGATTGCCGCTTCAGTTCAAAGCCTGTCAATGAAGTCTTAAATTGTCAGCGAATGTCATAACTGAAAATGCTAATAACACAAATGGACTATCGTTTGAAAACGAATGTTATTTATGCCTTTTCGTTAACTTGAAACGCCGAGGAAAACAGTGACTTTTGAAAACGGTGCCAAGAACATTCCGCTTTGTTTTTGCTGCTGATGATGAAAACGGAGAATTTGTGTTACCGGAACCTTGAAAACTATTTTAAACTCTGGATCTCGTTCTCAATTCAACACGAGGCTAAGCAATATTATTGTCGGAACTAGATACCACACAAACTTAGAATTGCATGATGTCAATACGCTATATGCATGCGCGCAGATGAATATAAGTTGGTATATTGCTTTCGTTTCATTAAATGAAGAGGGTAGGTGGTGTACAAGTATAAACATGATTGGATTTTGTGTGATAATTTGATTACCCACGGACCAAAGTTAAGGTGTCACCCTTTTAATAGGCGCTACAGATGGAGAAAAGTTTTGAGTGGAAATTAAGAACAACATGTATTCTTCTGCGCGAATCAAGATTTAGTTCGACCAAAACAAGGCTACGCGGTCATATCAATAGTTTGTTTTGTCCCGGTCACTCATTCTTTTGTGCGTGCCGATCTCATTTTCAAAGGGACCCTCAGTGAGCGGTGACATTGAAGTGTTGCCCTTGGGGTGGTGTAATTACAATTGGACTTAAAGTTGTGATCTGAAAGGCCTGCTCAGAGACGGCCGATGTTGTTGATATCGCGAAACGATCGTGCAAAGGTTTAATATATTTTGAGGTGCTCTTCGTTGAAGTCACCGTCGTATCGGTTGTAGATCTGGGAGTCCCTAATATGGAATAAATCAAAGGCAACTTAAGATTAACATTGAAACTTTAGAGGTTTACATCTTAGACATTACAAGAAAGATGATAAAACGGATGATGCATAGCTGTATTTAATCACGGCATATGCGAAGAAAACTTTCGCTTTGTTCTCATTAAACTCGACGTATATTTTAGATCATAGCCTGCTTGTTGTGAAACATGTATCAGACGCCATATTGGAAGAGCGTGGGATAAGTCTTGGTCACACCGGGCCAGACCTATCCCTGGCACTTCCAATATGGCGTTTGATACACGTTTCGCAACAAGCAGGCTATGATCTAAAATTTACCTCGAGTTTAATGAGAACAAAGCGAAAGTTTTCTTCGCATATGCCATGATTAAATACAGCTATGCATCATCCGTTTTATCATCTTTCTTGTAATGTCTAAGATGTAAACTTCTAAAGTTTCAATGTTAATCTTAAGTTGCCTTTGATTTATTCCACATTAGGGACTCACAGATCTACGACCGATACGACGGCGACTTCAACGAAGAGCACCTCAAAATATATTAAACTTTGCACGATCGTTTCCCTGCTAACAGAAGTCTCTTTTCTTTTGCGTTCGCTGGGCTGAAGAGACCTCGGCCATGGGTCAAAAACTCATTGTGTTGAGCATGTGCGCCGGTTAAACTTAACGACCGAATCCTCACGTGATGCTTCATGTTGTCTAGGCTCACTTAACAACAGCGGAATTACTGTAAAGGAATGCGCGAGACACAGCGGGTTCAAGTCACAGTCAGCAAACATATCGTGCAGCATGCGGTTTGACGAGTCTCGCCCAAGGTTGTGGACGGCGGTTGGATTAAGGCGAGTTTTGACGCATGGCATAAGAGGGTCCTGAAGGGATAAAACGAGAACTTGGATTGGCCTGTTTTTGCCCTGGGAAAACGGGATTGAGTCACTGGGACTGGGATTTGCTCACTGGGAATTGGGAAAAAAGAAATGAATGGGAATGGGATAATTGTCTTTAAGAGTGTTCAGTCTATGATTTATCATTAACTAATTCTCTTAGTTTGGAAAACACGAGAAAACGTTATTTAATATTTTAAAACATTAAATTTCAATTTCTGGTGTTTTCTGATGCCCATATCTTGCCCTCGTCTTGCGGTCAATGATGTTTGAGTAATCTCGTAGCTGGTTGAGCACCGGGCTGCCATGCGGAAGGTCGCACGGTGAGTTCGACTCCGGCCGGACCAACACTTCGAGGGTCTTAAAATAACGAAGGAGAAAGTGCTGCCTTTGTAATTACATTCGCAAATGGTTAGACTTTCAAGTCTTCTCGGATAAGGACTATAAACCGTAGGCCGGTCTCACAGATATCTTCCATGTTCATTAGTTCCCTGTGGGACCTTAAAAAACCCACACACTATTCGAGAAGAGTAGGGGATTACGTTCCCGGTTTTGTGGCAGTCCTCTGTGAAAATGGACTATATGGGTGGGTGGATATAGCAGGTCCACACAGCTGAATAGCTGCCAAAACTTCAACCTGCTCAAACAAATAACAAACAAACAAACAAACAAACAAACCCTCGTGGTCAAATCTTCTCGCTCTTCGGGAGGAAAGACAAACAGCAGACTGTGCACAGCGGTTGCAACCAAACCATTGTCTCTGAGCATGCGTATCCGCTTGTGTACAAGCAAAATGGCTGGAGGAGATCAGAACTCGAAACGTTGTTGTGGAAATCAAGTATATTTCGGCTCAAAATGTTGTTATTCACACCGAGAACTGTAAACTAGAATTACTGTTGGATTGTTCAGTAACCCAGGTGGAAAAGAATATTCGTAGAATGTGTGGCATAGATGAATCGAGTAGACGCAGAGGATTTGCAGATTTTG
>NC_090893.1:32528713-32578713 GCF_036669925.1 Montipora capricornis
AAGTGTCGCTGGGTTGAAAAAGGTGAAAAAGCTTCAAATATTTCTTCACTGCCTAGAGAATAGAAATTATAATAGGAAAACTATGCATGAAGTTAAATTAGACAATGATGAAGTAATAACCGAGGGGCGGAAACCCTGTCGTCCATAGAAGCATAATACGGTGATTTATATAGCGCAGGTATAACTACAACCTCGTTCGCAGGGTTCTCTCCTACTCGTACCCTGGAAACGAGGTTGGTATAACCGAGGAACACAATGATAACTTAGAAAACCTCTCCGCTAATGTGACGATCCCTAAACTTAGCAACGAAGAAAGGGAGGAATTGAAGGGTGGTCTGACTTATGAGGAATGTAAAAAGTCTTAGAAACGTTCGAAAACGGCAAATCTCCAGGGGTAGATGGCTTTACTGCAGAGTTTTATGAATGATTTTTTCATTAAGTAGCCCGGGATCTTTTGGCAAGTCTTAATACAGCTTATGAATCTGGTAAGTTGTCCATTTCCCAGCGTAGGGGTATAATAACTCTGATACCTAAAGAGGAAATTGATCTGCAGCTTTTAAAAATTTGGAGACCAGTCACCTTGCTGAAGGTGGACTACAAAATTGCAACAAAGTCTATAGAATGGAGTCGGTGTTATTAGTATTAGTGCACCCTGATCAAACAGGTTCCATCAAAGGAAGGTATATCGAAGAGAATAATGCTGATTAATGACATAATGGAACAATGAAAGATTTATATTATTGCTGGTATTCTTGTATCAATCGACTTTAGAAAGGGCTTTGACTCTAATGGAATGGTCGTCTATTAAAAACTCCCTTAAAAAAATTTTGGAGGTGGATCGGAGTTTTCTACACGGACATCGAAAGCACAGATTTGAACAATGGCTCTTCAACTAAATGCTTTACACTCTCAAGGGGGTTAGACAAGGTTGTCTACTGTCACCTTTTTCATTTTTCTTGGCAGCAGAAATATTGGCGAATAAAATCCGTCAATCTCAAACAGTAAGAGGTATCCGAATTTTCAGCTCTGAAATTGTCTTAAGTCAATTTGCAGACAATAGGAATTTGTTTTGCGCTGATTTGACGTCACAAGTGAATGCCCTGGAAACAATGGCTGTGTGCTTAGTAAAATGGATCAACAACAAGTCTACCCCACGGAGGATGAGATGGGTCAATGACAAGCCGGCAAACTTTCTAGGAATCTTTGTGTCTTACGACCAGAAAGCTAAAAACCAGCTCAATTTCAATTTGAACATACAAAAATTACAAACGAGCCTAGATAGTGGAAAGCCAGAGGATTGAAGCTCTTTGGCAAGGTATTGATAATTAAATGTCTTGAGCTGTCTAAATTAATATATTCCGTATCCAACTTGATTCTTCCCAGGGAAACGATCTCTATGGTAATTATAAAAGACAAGTTATTTCGGTTTCTGTGGAACAACAAGATGGATAAATTAAAACGCGCTAGGATTATCGTGAGGGCGTCTTACGTATGGTTGACATAGATTTGAGGATAAAATGAATCGTTAAGGTTAGCCTGGATACAGAGACTTCTCTTCAATGGAAAAGGTAGCTGGAAGACAATTCCAGAGAACCTCTTTAATGAACAGGGAGGTCTCAATTTCCTCCTTCGATGGAACTATGATGTTAAGAATCTAAATCACATCCGAACCTTTTACAAAGACATACTCATTGCCTTTCATGAAATTAAGAAATTGTGTAATTACGAAGGGGGTGAAACCGGTCTTTCCAACAATAAGCAAATTTTAGTCACTGAGGCATGGGAAACGTTTTTCTAAAAGAATGGTTTACCAAGGGTATTTACACCATTCAAGTTCTTTTAAATGAAGATGGCTGATTCCTGACCTATGAAGAATTCCAATTTAAGTACCAACGCACAACAAATTTCTTCGAATATTTTTAAATTCTTGATGCAGTCCCCTCCTCTTTGAAGTATAAAGCACGCAACAAGGGCAAAACTCGACGTCAGAATTTTTCTTGAAAATTGGACGACATTAATACTGAATGAAGACACCCAAATCGATTTTTAAATATTCTTCTTCGTTGTAATTCGCATTCCTGCTTGTTATTAGGTTTGTTGATATCCATAAAGCTAAAGTTTTCACTTTATCTTTCACCCATTTCAAGTTCTTTTCGGGACACAGCTGATCTTCACGATCAGTGCTAAAGCCAATCCAGAGTACGTCAGGTACGTCTGTTTTTTTATTATTGATTTTCAAGCCGGAAATAATACTGAAAAGTTCTAAAGCATTCAGAGCGGACGTCAAAGAATAAAATAATTAACAATTATTGTACGAGGGCGCGCTGGATAATATGAAGCCGGATAGATGACTCGTCGAGTTGGTTATAATCAATTTGTATTCAGCAATCCCGTGTAAAATAATTGTTTTATTAAAAACTCCATGGTGTTCCCGGGGGTAGTGTTGTCGAGTAAAGCATCGATTTCTGCTTCCGTTTAATTCCGGTCCAAAACGGCTTTTGATGGCCATTTTTCTCAGAGCTGCAAAAATGTTTTCAGCTCGCTTTATTGCTGAGGCGTTCCTTGACCATGTGTACGAACTGATAGCCTGTATCCGGCGAGCCAATGAATGTCCGTACTTCAGTTTTTAATGATAAGTAAATAAAAACATCCATTAAGAAATAAAAGTAAAATATATCAAAGTATCCATTAAGAAACAAAAATACAATAAACTTGAACTCGGCTTGGCTTGACTTGACTTGAAATACGTGCATGAAAGCACGTAGAGGATGCGGATGTCGACCTCATCTCCAAATCCCGATTGTTATCATGGTAAACTGGTCTATCACCTCGGCACCAGCTGTTTTGCTGTAATATTGTGGATATTTTCACGGGTGAATACCACGAGTCGTAAAGGCTAGATTCAATAAATATACAGTTTAGCAAAGACAACGGAACTGCACAGACGATGACGCGCACACAAGCCAAGAAAAACCGAAAACGGAAAAGGCCGAGAACGCTATCATCTTGATTACAGCCGCGTATTTTGAATTTCTGACGGAACGTTCGCTTGTTCAGAAAACAGGGACAATATGTGATCTCTTTGATTGTTGGTCAATATTTGGTTAATGATATTCTAAGCAACAGTTACCATGGAAACGCAACTTTTTTTTTCCTTCCGGGAAAGTCACTTGTAATAATTAAATTCTAACCTCGCATTTCTAGCTTTCTCATTGGCACACTGGATCTCGGTGATCAGCCATTGTGCCTAGGTTTGACTTTATCTGGAAAATAAGTCCGGCAAATGCCGTTTAAGTTTAAAATTTGAGTTTCGTCGATAACAAATAAACGGAAGGTTGAGAATTTAAAACACTAGTCCATTTGCCCCTGTTGAATACAAGATTGATTATAGCCAACTCGGTGCTACGTGCGTCTTTGAATACTTTCCTCTGGTTCAATGCTGGCTCATGGAATAATTATTAATGATTACAGAGTGTACGTGATAGGGTTCAAATCCTAAAAAGGCTTAGATGGGCCCCGATCACGCGCATTGAAATTTCATTAACACTTTATTCAGTCGGCTCCCTCCCCCTCCTCTCGGTTAACCTCCCTCTTTCGCTAGTAAATTGCCCTCCCTTTTGGGTCAAATATTAAGTTTCCTTCTATGATATATCGATCCCCAGCTCTTCCCCTCACCAACATCAGGTTTTGTAATTAAGGCCTCTTATTCCCTATTAAGCACGCACCTCGTTCCCAGTTTCCAGTGTTTCTTTCTGTACACATGTCAAACGTATACCCTTATGGGTATAGAGTTCAGCTTGATAGTAATGGAATCTTTGCTCAGACTAACTTAAATGCCTTCAGATTTCTTTCTGTAATAAACCTTTGTGTCCTTGAAATTAGGTCTCCCCCCACCAGCCCCACCCTCGGGGAGATTTAACGGTACATTGAATACGACACAGCACACGAATCATAAAAGTACTAGGTAAGAGTGTATTGCATAGGGCATAATCATTGCTCACTTCAGCTGGAACACGCCTTGTTTTTCTGAAACATGAAAGTTTTCTTCGTTTTCGCATTTCTGTGGGTCCACCTTGGCGGACGGATGTTAATTTCCTGGAGTTACGATGCAGAGACTGACAAATTGAACCTTGAAATATTCATCAATCAATTCCAGCGGTGTCCTTTCCCCCCCCCCCCCCCCCCCATTTGCGGGGCATTTGCTGGAGTTGTCAGTCCCAGGGGTGCGGCATTCGCAATTTTATCGCGGCCCGGGGGCTGGGCATTAGCCTACCCGGGGCGACCCCCCGGGCATTTGACACACGAATTAACATGGAAGAGTTTATCGGAAAAGACGAGGCCTTCGTTAAAGACTGGCTTGTCCGTCACGGACTCGAAAAACTTGTGAATATTTTTAAAGGTATGTTTTCTCAATTTTTAGTTATTTCTTCATTTATACTTGTAAGCATATGATTATATGAAAGCGACAAGGTGAACTATTATCACATAACAATCACTGACGTGAAGACTGCGTAAACACGACTACTTTGCATTCAAAACTAGCCTGGCAATTTTTAAATTCATGAAAGTGGAGTTAAAATACAGAAGGTTTGCGAATTCAAATGATGCGATCTTCAAGACAGATCTTGCGAGCGTAAAATGCGATGAAAGATCATTTACGAATACAGCTGTGGGGACACATAAGCTGTGTAAATGCCCGGGGTGGGGACGAAGAAAGAGGGCAAACCCCCCCCCCCCCCGACGATCCCGGGGGCGGGGCATTTGCCCTCTTTCTTCGTCCCCACCCCGGGGTATTTAGACAGCTTATGTGTCCCCACCCCGGGGAATTTGCCAATTTAAAAAAAAAAATGCTAATGCCCGGGGGTTAGCCCCGGGGGGGGGGGGATGGGCACTGCTGGAATTGACTGATGCATTATTGCATCAGTGAAAATACCAAGGCAGTAATTCTTTCCACACTTTCTAAATGATCACACAAGGACCCACGTGTTTTCAGATGTTGTGTAATTCTTAACTCTGATCAAGGGGGCTTTTGATTGGCGATAATTTATAACACAGAATAATCGGACCCTTGAAGTTATTCAGACCGAGGTACCTTCGAACATATGCCAACTGTAGAGAGCCAATTTAAGTTGATAATTTTGCGGTGATGTTTTGTACGTTGACTTCGATATTATACGTCTTATAGTTGTTTTACACTTAACTCTGGTGAAGACGGTCCCCAGTAGAGAAGTGCATCCATATATTTTCCTGTTTGCTATCAGCTTTTCGGTATAACTTCCTGTTGCAAGTTAAAGAAAACTATAACGCTCTACTCATGCTCGTACCCTCAATTAATAAATTAATACTGTACATTGGTATCATTTCTATTAATTTTGTTCCCCGTTAAGATGTTTGCACAACATTTTTCGATCGTAAACAAAATGCTGGTCCCCTTTGAGTACAGTTTTTTTACCACCTCCTTTGACGCTCAATAACAGAAGAAGTTGCACTGCAGGAGTGCCAACCCTGAAAGCGGAACCATCGTATGATAGGGAACAATCAGTGCCCTTCTGCGTTTTGAATCTTGAAAGCCTTAACAAAAACTAACAAGAGTTTAACTAATCAATCTTCAATAACCCAGGCTAATCAAATTTGATGAAACGTCGTGTTTTTATGGGTGAGTGGACATCACTTCTGCCAAACGTTTACTAATGTATCTATAAAGGCAAAATTTGTTGATCCGCAAAAAGGAAGTCACAAATTGTCATTTTTTCTTAAGTGCTCATTTCCCATACGTCACATTGAAACCTTCATTAAAAGAGAATGTAAGTGATGAGGTCGAAAGACAATATCACGAAGGAATAAAAACAATACTTCAAGCCCTCTAGTAAGTAGTTCCTTCAACTGGCCGAGAACAGATGGACTCAATGAAGGGTCGTCGCGATTGGCCTCACAGGTTCCTGAAGCAACATTCAAAACAAACGCTAAAACATACCAGGCTTGTAAGAGCTTAGAACCCATGATTGCTATTTGCATCCGTCGAAGAAAACATGAAAACGTTAAAGCGTAAAGAATAAAATATGAACCAGGAAGGCTTGACGGGATATGACACAGCAACCCAAAAGAGTTAGAATCAAATCTCCTCAGTAACGGTCACCTATTGTATTCCAGTGAAATACTTGAATACCCCTTTTATAACTAGTAGCCTAACACCTTTCCAAAGCCAAACATTAACATTGACTCCTAGTCTCTTTAAAGGTTGACAGATTTTTTTTCATTTCTGAGGTGTGCCACGTAGAGATTAACCAATGCATCATTGAAATAGATGTTTAAAACATCAGTTGAGCCGCTGCTTTGTTTTGTTAGGATTTGTTAGTATTGAGCCCATGGTTCAGTAAAATTAAGCTATCTTCTCACTGTGCGCCTGCCTGCCTTGCTGACTGACTGACTCACTGACTGACTGACAGAGTGACTCGCTGACTTACTGACTTAATTCCTGACTGACCAACTGTAAACAAAATTCGATATTATTTGTCCACAAGAAACATGGGCAAAAGACGATTCATTAGTGTTTCAAGATTACAAAGTACATTTAACCGCACAGAACACAACAAGCAAGAGAGGTCGAGCAGGAGTATCGGTTTTTACAAAGAATAAACATTCAGACCTCGTTTCCCACATTAAAAGTGCATCTCCAAACATAATTTGGAATCGTCTAAATGGACATTTATTTGGTATAGAGTCCGACATTTATCAAGCGGCGGTTTATTTACCCCCACTTCAGTCTCAGCGAAAACTGAACAGGCGAAGACGTCCTAAGCGATTTAGAACAAGAAAGACACAAATTTTCCACAAAAGGCCAAAGAGGAAAAAAATACCAGAAAACGAATCTTAAATAGGTAATTAGGGCCCCCGGGGAGTAGGACGCTAATGATCAATTCACCCGGGGCACCAAAAGTGGGAAGAAAATTCCGCACGGCTGATTTCGTGACATTTTTTGGCAATGAGAATAAGAAACAGTCTCGAAATAAAATAAGTAAATTTATATCCAACTATTAACTTATAAAGAGATTACAAATGTCACTCGACTTACCATGAAAGGACATCAGCAAACTCAGTTTTATTTAAAAGTTTACGATATCTCAATGAATCGTTTTGGGCTCTCAGTGATCTCGAACTCAAATTTCCGTAAATATACTGCCTTTAATTAGCGGCTCGGGTCGTGGCATTTTCTTGAATCGATTGTCGGTCCAACTGCTCAGTCCTCCAACCTACGCTGAAACGCTTGCGAATTGCACTTAACGACAAAATATTGCATCCCCAATAAACTATGATAATGTAGATGTAATAAGATGGACTAAATAAGAACAAATCCTGATGGATGCCTCGGATAACTGATTTAAGGAAGGAAAAACGCATCGACGGAGAAAAGGAGGTTTCATATCATCGGCATACGAAACCTCCGTGTCTGCGCGCAGTGCATCTCGGTAGACAGAGAGTCTTTAAAGCCAAATGATAAGTAGGTAAGAGTGTATTACACAGGGCCTAATCATTGCTCACTTCAGCTGGAACATGCCTTGTTTACTCGTTTCCTTAAACATGAAAGCCTTCGTTTTCGCACTTCTGTGGGTCCACCTTACAGTGCTAACTGTTTCGTGCGATTGGAATGATATATCGCTCGATGGCGGACGGATGTTAATTTCCTGGAGTTACGATGCAGAGACTGACAAATTGAACCTTCAAATAAATGCTTCCACAGTCGGTTGGATCGGATTTGGTTTTGCTCTTTTTGCGCCAAATGGTATGCAAGATTATGATGTCATTCTTGCCGGCTATAAAAACGGAGCAGGATATATTTATGTAAGTTCTTGAAACTTTTATTTTGCGTCGTACCATATGAAGAAGCAGCTGCTATTTAGCCCCTGTTATTGCATCAGTGAAAATACCAAGGCAGTAATTCTTTCCACACTCTCTAAATGATCACACAAGGACCCATGTGTCTTCAGATGTTGTGTAATTCTTAACTCTGATCAAGGGGGCTTTTGATTGGCGATAATTTATAACACAGAATAATCGGACCCGTGAAGTTATTCAGACCGAGGTACCTTCGAACATATGCCAACTGTAGAGAGCCAATTTAAGTTGATAATTTTGCGGTGATGTTTTGTACGTTGACTTCGATATTATACGTCTTATAGTTGTTTTACACTTAACTCTGGTGAAGACGGTCCCCAGTAGAGAAGTGCATCCATATATTTTCCTGTTTGCTATCAGCTTTTCGGTATAACTTCTGTTGCAAGTTAAAGAAAACTATAACGCTCTACTCATGCTCGTACCCTCAATTAATAAATTAATACTGTACATTGGTATCATTTCTATTAATTTTGTTCCCCGTTAAGATGTTTGCACAACATTTTTCGATCGTAAACAAAATGCTGGTCCCCTTTGAGTACAGTTTTTTTACCACCTCCTTTGAGGCGCAATAACAGAAAAAGTTGCATTGCGGGAGTGCCAACCCTGAAAGCGGAACCATCGCATGATAGGGAACAATCAGTACCCTTCTGCGTTTTGAATCTTGAAAGCCTTAACAAAAACTAACAAGAGTTTAACTACTATATGGATTCAGAACATAGAAATCAATCTTCACTAACCCAGGATAATCAAATTTGACGAAAACTTCATTTTTTTATGGGTGAGTAAGCATACTCAATACTCATACTCATAGGGTTAACCTCTAGACTCTCCCTGTCGGAGACTATGTTATTGTTTTGCTTTTACAGACAAACGTTGTCAATATTTAGGGACAATTTCCAGGTGTGATTTTTTTAGACTTGTCAGATATGATTGACATGACCTTGAATGACCAAGCTTTATCCGTTTGAACCAATCGTAGCGCAGAGAATCTGTCGTAAAAAGAAGAGTTTCCCTTTAGGTGTTCAGAGTAGCTCTTTGCACACCCGATGTAAACGAGTGAATGCTAAAAGGAAAATAAACTTATAGTTAAACTCAGTCGACTTTATAGATTGAGGCTAAGTTTCGTTAGCCTTTGTTTTACCCCTAGTAAACGGGGCAAGGTTTACAAAATCCCTTTCAAATTTATGTAGTTATATTTGAGTTTGAATTTATGTAGTTACATCACTTCTGGAATGCCAAACGTTTACTAATGTATCTATCAAGGCAAAATTTCGCTGATCCGCAAAAAGGAAGTCAAAAATTATCATTTTTTCTTGAGTGCTCATTTCCCATACGTCACATTGACACCTTCATTAAAAGAGAATGTAAAATGAAGAGGTCGAAAAACAATGATCACGAAGGAATAAGCAATAGTTCAAGCCCTCTAGTAGTTCATTCAAGTGGCAGAGAGCAGATGGACGGAATGAAAGGTCGTCGCGATTGGTCTCACGGGTTTCCGAAGAAACATTCAAAACAAAGGCTAAAACATACCAGGCTTGTAAGAGCTTAAAACCCATGATTGCTATTTGCATACGTCGAAGAAAACATGTAAACCTTAAAGCGTAAGAATAAAATATGAACCAGGAAGGCTTGACGGGATATGACGCAGCAACCCGAAAGAGTTAAAATTAAATCTCCTCAGTAACGGTCACCTATTGTATTCAAGTGAAATACTTGAATACCCATTTTTTAACTAGTACGTAGCCTAACACCTTTCCAATGCCAAACATTGCCATTGACTCCTAGAGATCTTTAAAGGTTGACAGGATCATTTAATTTCTGAGGTGTGACACGTAGAGATTAACCAATGCATTATTGAAATAGATGTTTAAAACATCAGTTGAGCCGCTGCTTTGTTTTGTTAGGATTTGTTAGTATTGAGCCCATGGTTGAAATTAAGCTATCTTCTCACTGCGTGTCTGCCTGCCTTGTTGACTGACTGACTCACTGACTGAATGACAGAGTGACTCGCTGACTTACTGACTTAATTCCTGACTGACCAACTGTAAACAAAATTCGATATTATTTGTCCACAAGAAACATGGGCAAAAGATGATTCATTAGTGTTTCAAGATTACAAAGTACATTTAACCGCACAGAACACAACAAGCAAGAGAGGTCGAGCAGGAACGTTTCAGGAACGTTTTGATAACATGTGTTCTGGACGAACTGTGTGTATCTCTTAGTCTGTTTAGTCACGATTAAAGTTACTTGCGATACTACAAATTGGCGACGAGGATAAACAACAATCGGATAACATATCAAGATGAGTTTTGAAAGGTTTTCGTTGTCTCCAGTGAATTTAGAGCCGACAAACTTGGCAGATGAGTGCATGGAAGTTTGGGCTCGATGCCTTTCACAACTACCGAATTGCTACGAAATTAGTTCAAACAGGTACTCTTCTACATCTTGCTGGGACGGGAGTCCAACATTTGTTCTCGGGTTTGCCTGGAGAGAAAAAGAAATTTGAGGAAGTTAAACAAGCGTTGAGTGCACACTTTCAGCCTAAAAGAAACAAGTGGGCAGAGAGATACAAGTTTCGAAAACATGCTCAACTTCAACATGAATCATTGGATACCTTCATTGCAGAATTACGTATGTGTATGCTGAGTTTAACATGCAACTTCGGGGAAGTAGCTGATGATAATATCCTTCGTCAAGTATAGAGAAATGTTCTGACGGATATCTACGAGAAAAGCTACTACTACAAGGAGAGACTCTTACTCTGGAAAAAGCCCAGAAGCTCGGGAGAGCAATTGAATCTGCAAAGGATACGCAGCTACTTGGGGGACAGGAAGCCCGAAATTTGCCAGAAAAATCTAATGTTAATGCAGTCAAATCTTCAGTAAATAAAGCAAAAGAAAAAGCCTGCTTTCGATGTGGAAGAGCGGATCATGTTGCGAATGACGGAAGATGCGCAGCTAGGAATGCACAGTGCAGAAAATGTAAGAAGACTGGTCACTGCTGGAAGTATTGCAGATCAACAGAATCAGAGAACAAAGAAGATGTGAAGTTTGTCCAGCCAGTCCAGCAACAGTCAGATAAGTCTGTTATGTTCTCGGGCAAACAGACAACTGCACGTAAGATGGCGGATCAACGCGCTCTCTGTTGGTAGGCACTCTTTAAATCGAGCTTAGTGAAACGTTGTCCACCCCGCAGTTTCAAAAAGACATCCTCCGGGAGGGGAATTGGATACTGAGGGACGTGAAGCTGGGGGTTGACAGTAACCGCATAATCACCACAAGAGCGTGTAGTTCCATCTGCCTTGGGAACATGAACCACTGGGGTAGCCCATTCACTGAACTCCACCAGTTCGAAAATGCCTTCTGACTCAAGACGGTCGTATTCAGCTTCAACAGCTTCCTGAAGAGCATAGGGGACAGGACGAGCCTTGCAAAACTTGGGACGTGCGTCAGGTTCAAGCTCTAGTTTGCCTGTGATTCCTTTGACGGTTCCGAGGCCTGGTTTGAAAACGTTAGGGTGATTCTGGATAGTTGTGCGCAACTGGGAAGCCACGCCCTGTGGGAGGTCTGTCTCCGATACGCGAATATTGCAGATCTTCGTCCAGTCGAGTCTTATTTGGGACATTCAGTCTCTTCCAAAAAGGGATGGGCCTGAGCCTTCAACAACAAGAAGGGAGACTTCGGCGCTCTGGTCTTAGTACTTTAGGTGTGCAATAAGTTGCTCGTGTACCGTGAGTGGGTGTCCTGTGTATGCACGTAGGCGAGTATTGGACGGCATGAGGGGTGTGCCACTGAAGTGTTTCTTGTAAGTTGCTTCTGAAATAACTGAGACGCCTGCACCAGTGTCTAATTCCATTAAAGGGGAGGTGCCGTTCAGTTCAACGGGTATCAAAATACCTTGCTGGCCTGAGCTCAGAGTGTACAGCGAGAAGGAAAAAGGATCAACCGAATCATCGAGAGAACTAGTTTGAGGGGGTTCTGATCCTTCCAGCTGATGCACTTTCTGAGGTTTCCCTTTGCATGCCTCCGAGATGTAACCAACCTTACCGCAAGAATGACGCGTGTAGTTTCTGTATTTACACTGAGAACGTGGGTGCCCTGTTTTTCCACAGCTCAAAATGTTGCTTCCTGAGGAATTGAACTTGCCTCGCTTGCCAGGACCCTTACGACGCTGGGTAGGCGGAAAACTGCGACGATTACCAGAGTCGACTTTGTTAACAGAAGCCGAACTTTCTTGCGAGAACGCAGCAACATCCTTTTCGGCAACTTCGGCGCCGAGGGCAACCTTCAGTGCTGCATCGAAAGTGTGTTCCTCGGTTAGCAGTTTCTTTTGTGTCTCCTTTCTGCAAAGACCACAGACAAAACGATCGCGTTAAGCTTCATCCAGGTGAGTGCCGAACTGGCAAGTTGAAGCCAGATGTTTCAGGTTAGCAACGAACGCTGTGACACTCTCGCCTTCACGTTGTGTACAATTGTGGAATCGGTATCTTTCGGCGATAACAAGTTTCTTCGGTGCGAAATGATTCTTTAGGATAGTGGTGAGCTGTGCATACGTTTTCTCAGAAGGAGGAGTCGGTGAGCAGAGATCCGAAAGGACATCGTAGGCCTTGGCGCCAATGACAGAAATTAGGATTGCTCTTTGTTTGTGTGACTCGGCAGAATCGGTGGGAACACTGTTTGCCATGACATATTGTTCCAGTCGCTCTAGGTAGCGGTTGATACTTGTAGTAACTGAATTGAACTCCTCTATTTTGCCAAGGCTGGGCATGGTCGCTCAAATCCTCGTCGCCAGAAATATTATGTTCTTGGGCAAACAGACAACTGCACGTAAGATGATTAATCAAAGAGCACATGGGTTTTACAATAACCGCATACATACTGCAGGTTCAGTATGAATTACTGACACTATAACAAATGTAACGATACACTATAACAAAGTCTAACTATGAATATATTTATTATATTACCAACAATGAGGGGATGGGTTTTGAAGCAGATGTTGAAATCAATGGTAAACTTGTTCAAATGATGATCGACACTGGTTGTGCTAAGACCTTGATTCTGAAACAATGGTTTAGAGACAACCTGAACACTCCACTTAACCCAATCAATGTCAAGTTTTCAGCTTTTGGTGGAGGGGATCTCAAGTGTTTAGGAGTATTTGATGCTAAACTGAGATGTAATGATATGGAAGTAATGGAGCCAGTGTATTTGATCGATGTGGAAGGCCCCCCCCCCTTGTTGAGAAGAGGCGCCCTGTCCACCCTCAACCTTGTGGAAGTCCATGCAGTAGGGGAAAGCCCAACCCAGGAGAGGGAGAGGATTTATCAGGAGTATAAGAATCTCTTTACGGAAGAGCTCGGGGACTTTAAGAATTATGAGTACAAAATTAAAATCAATTCAGATGTTCCTCCCAAGGTACAAAAGCAAAGGCCAGTCCCAGCACCCGTAGAGGAGCGACTCAAACAAGAAATAGAATGAATGATTCAAGACGATGTGATTGAGGAAGCAAGAGGAGCATCGTGGACATCACTTGTGCAGATTGTTTACAAGGGGAATGGGGAATTGAGAGTGTGTTGATCTCGGAGAAGCCAATAAAGCAGTGATAAGGGAGTGGTTCCCAATTCCTAGAATCCAAGACCTGTTTCGGCAACTGAGTGGGACTCGGATGTTATCGACTCTGGATCTAAGGAAAGCATATTGGCAAGTCCGTCTAGCGGAAGAATCTAGAACATTACATCGTTCATGGCCGCAGGTAAAGTGTATCAGTTCAAAAGGCTGCCCTTTGGGCTTGCATCAGCACCAGAGGTGTACCAAAGGGTCATGAGCATAGTATGTGAAGGGTTATCAGTTTTGCTTAGCTATTTTGATGATGTTGTGGTGTATGGGTCAACACCAGAAGAACACTGGAAGAATCTTCGCGCAGTTATGGATAAACTTCAAGTGTCTGGCCTTCGTCTCAATGCAGACAAGTGTGCCTTGGGCATGTCTGAACTGAAATTTCTAGGAAACATCATCTCCACTGAGGGCATTAAGCCTGAGCCAGACAAGGTAAAAGCAATTGAAGATGCACCAGTACCTCGAGATCAAGCTGAGCTGAGATCATTTCTAGGAAGTATTGCATACCTTACACAGTTTGTTCCCAACCTTGCAACAGTTATCACTCCTTTGCGACAGCTTACTCAGAAGGGTGTGGTGAGAAAATGGAGTAAAACAGCATCCAAAGCATTTGAGAAAGTTAAAGAGCTTCTGATTAAAGTACCATGCCTCGCATACTACTCCTTGAAAGCAGAGACCAAACTTGTAGTAGATGCCAGCCCAGTCGGTCTTGGGTGTGTCTTGCTGCAAGATGTTGACAACCGTTGGCAGCCCGTATCTTATGGTTCCAGAAGTTTAACTGCTACAGAAAAGAGGTATTCGCAGATCGAACGAGAGGTAATGGCTGTGCTGTTCGGATTGCAGAGGATGCATAGCTACATTTATGGTCGCCGCGTTGTCGTCTCGACTGATCATAAACCACTGCTTGGCGTATTCAATAAAAACACTCAATCAATCCGCCCTGAACGAATTGTTCTCAGATGTCAGGACTACGACTTTACACTCACTTATGAACCGAGATCTGAGAACATTGCAGATGGACTATCAAGGTTACCTTTGAACACTACTGGTATGGGAACAAGTTTTGTTGAGGAGCATGTACGCTTTGTCAAAAGTGCTGATGCTTTGCTCTCAATTGATGACATAAAAGAGGCTGGAGAGTCTGACCCAGAATTACTAGAGGTGCTGAAGGTACTTGGTGGAACTCAGAGCCTGGTAGGTAATACATGGAAACATTTTAAAGATGAACTGAGCTTTGCACAGGGCCTACTGTGGCGAGGTCGGCGGATTTATGTTCCAGAGAAGTCAAGGAAAAAGGCATTGACCTTGGCACATGAGGCTCGCCAAGGTATTGTGCGCTGCAAGCAACGCCTTCGTAGAATACTGTTCTGGCCGGGGATGGACTCTGACGTGGAAGACTTCTGCCGAAATTGCGAGACATGTGTGCGGCTTCAGCCATTACGACGAGACACACCTAATACAGCAACTCCACTTCCCGATCACTGCTGGGAGAGGTGTGCCCTCGAACTGGTTGGTAAATTTCCTGGAGAGAACTACATCATGACTGTTGGTGATTACAGAAGCAAATGGCCAGAGGCTATTATCTTAAAGCGTATTGAAAGAAAGAGTATAATTACTGTACTTACAGAAATATTTGCACGATTT
Source organism: Montipora capricornis (assembly GCF_036669925.1). Taxonomy (NCBI): domain Eukaryota; kingdom Metazoa; phylum Cnidaria; class Anthozoa; order Scleractinia; family Acroporidae; genus Montipora; species Montipora capricornis. Next base: position 32,543,872 of record NC_090893.1, read on the forward strand.
GGAAATCCAAAAGTTCTCATCACGGACAATAGACGTCAGTTCATAGCGGAGGAATGAAGGCAAATGGAATACAGCACAGAAGAGTATCACCCTATTTTCCACAAGCAAATGGGCAGGTTGAGAGATTTCATAGGTATCTAAAGCACAGTGTCAGAGCAGCAGAGTTAGATGGTTTATCCTGGACAGAGGTTCTGCCTACAATCCTGCAAGTTTACAGGTCCACTCCATATGCTGGGACTGCCATGACTCCTGCTAAGCTGTTTCTCAACAGAGAGATAAAAACAAAGTTGCCGACAGTACCAGAAATTGATCAGAACAACCCTGAAGAGAGGTACAAGGAATATCAGAGAAAGTTATGTGAGTGTACTGATGCCAAGCGACATGCACAACAACATGACCTAGGACCCGGGGATATTGTATTTGTGGCAAATACAAAATCTGGAAAATTGATTCCCACGGTTGGTCATCAGAGGTATGTAATTGTTCGCAGCAAAGGACCGGATGCCTTTGAACTTGTCCATGCTGAGACTGGACAACGTCTCATTCGTCATGTGAAGTTTCTTAGTAGAGTTCCAAGCATGGAGCTATCACTTAATGATGACAATGACACCAGCTGCTTGGAGTCGGAAGAGTTCACGGGGGCAGCAATGCCTCCTTTAGATCAACTCGGAACTACAGTTTCAGATGATAGGAATCCCGCAGATAGTGGTTCTGCTGATTCAGCAAAGGAACTGAGATGTTCAACTCGAACACCGAAGCCAAAGAGAGATGCTGACTTTGTTTATTACGAGAACGTCAAGACTCTATTGTATGAAGCATCGTTATATTTTGATTGTGTTGAGTTGTATTCCTATTTTTGAACTTTGAACTTTGAATAGGACTTCCGTTGAACTATTGAACTATGGGTTAGGATGGGATGTTATATCCTGATATCCCTGTGTATCGCAGGCCTGGCTGCCAAGCTGAGGAACGTTTCAGGAACGTTTTGATAACATGTGTTCTGGACGAACGGCGTGTATGTCCTAGCTGTTGAGTCACGATTAAAGTTACTTGCGATACTACACAAAGTACATTTAACCGCACAGAACACAACAAGCAAGAGAGGTCGAGCAGGAGTATCGGTTTTGACAAAGAATAAACATTCAGACCTCGTTTCCCACATTAAAAGCGCATCTCCAAACATAATTTGGAATCGTCTAAAAAGACATTTATTTGGTATAGAATCCGACATTTATCAAGCGGCGGTTTATTTACCCCCAATTCAGTCACAGCGAAAACTGAGCAGGCGAAGACCTCCTAAGCGATTTAGAACAAGAAAGACACAAATTTTCCACACAAGGACAAATTATTCTGCTTGGTGATTTCAATGCTAGGACTGGAACCTTGAATGACTTTATCGAAAATGATTTTCAAGATTTTATGGCAGCCGATAACACATATAATCTTGATAAGAATTGGGCAAAACGAAACAATGCGGATTACAGCTTTAACAAATTAGGTGGCGAGACATTACGATTATGCATAGGAAATAAACTGAGGATATTAAACGGCCGAGTTACAGGTGAGCTAAACGGAAAGTTAACATCGTATCAATACAAAGGGGCAAGCACCGTTAGTCAGCGAAGATCTCATCAAAACGCAATGTTAGGATTTCAAGTACAAGCTTCGACATCATATTCTGATCACTCTCCTATCACTCTTAATTTGGCTTCATGTAATCGTGGCATCATGTACAGCAACAACACCCCAAAAGAACCTCCAAGAACAGAGGTATCTTCGCGAAACCGCTTCACCAAATTTCTTTGGAAGCCAGAATTCAAAGATAAATTCATAGGTACATTGTCGAGTTTAGAGCAAAACACCATAGTTCAATAGATAATGAGATTTCACTGTTCAATCAAATGCTAAAATCGGTTGCAGAATTTATAATTAGGCTAGTACCATCACGTAGTAAAATGCGTAAAAAAACAAACCATGGTATGATAGCACTTGCAGACAGTTAAAGAAAAAGCTGCAGAAACTTGCGAACAAAATTAATCCCACAACTCCTCAATCATTGCGACAAGAATATTTTGTTCTCAAAAAGAACTCCAAAAAACTAGTAAAAAAGACGAATAAAAGATATAAAAATCAGCTTTTAAATGAAATAAACACCGGCCACCTTAGTTGATTCCAACCAAAGGGGAGATTTCTGGAAACTAATGAACAAAATTCGAAAAAGTGAGACGATTGACGAAAGTTCTGATAGTCCACCAAAAGAATGGATAAAGCATTTCTCAAAACCTTTTATGTGACGCAGATGAAACCCAAGAATCACACACAGTTCAGTGTCAATCCCTCAAACAATCTCGACGAATCTACTCTGTCAGATAAACTTTTAAATGGGCCGATCACCGTGAAAGAAATTCGTGATCAAATTTCTAAACTCAAAATAAAATAACACCTGGTACAAACACTCTTCTAACTGAAATGATCAAACACATACGGTATTATCTCATGCCTTCTCCAGAAAGAATATTCAACTGACATCATTGAAACCAGCACCTTCCCGACTGAGTGGAAGATAGGTGTCATAAAACCAAAAAGAAAGGTGACAAGAAATACCCCGCTAATTACAGAGGAATCACTTTAACCAAATGCTTAGGGAAACTGTTTTCATCAATTTTGCAAAACTGATTAAATAAGTTTATTGAGCAACACAATAATTTAAATCCAGAACAGTTTGGGTTCAGTCCAAATGCTAGAACCACAGATAGGTTATTTATTCTCCGCCAACTACTCCATCACCAAACATCACAAAGGCTTTATCTTGGTTTTATTGATTACGAAAGAGCTTTTGATAGTGTATAGCAATGCGGTATGATCCATAAATTACACAAATACGGAATTAGAGGTAAATTCTTCAATGCCATAAAGTCCATGTATTCCTCAATTTAGAGTTGCGTTAAAGTTGATCACAACACACTTACAGACCTATTTTCATGTAACAAGGGGATAAGGCAAGGTGATGGTTTAAGTCGAGTTTTATTTTCTTTATTTATGAATGATTTACCGCAATATTTTAAACAGACCAAATGCCCAGATGTGGTGCTAGGAAATCAATCTCTAAGTTGCTTAGTGTATGCAGATGATTTGGTAGTAATCAGCCCTTCTCCAGAAGGGTTGCAACAATCGCTCGATCCAACTTATAAACATGCTCAAGATTGGAAGCTCAAAGTCGTATTTTTATTAGTTAATGTTCAAACCTTTATTGTAACTAGACCAATACCTCCCTTTGGAGGGTAAGGCGCCGCAATAAGGAATACTATTACTATTACTATTACTATTACTATTACTATTACTATTACTATTACTGACTGATTCATTGACTGACTGACTCCGTCTCTTCCTGACGACTCACAGACTGACTCGCTGACTTACCGACCCACACTGTGTTTCGAGCTTTAAAGGACTGAACAAATGAGTCGAATTTTTACATAGTTAAGTTTCTTTAACTCTTGAGACTCACATTTCATACAGGACATGTACGGCAGAGGACCCTCACCGCCACCGCTGGACTCAAGTCAAGATTACAAGTTACTAGGGGCTATTGAGGAAGAGGGCCATACTATTTTAAATGTTGAACGACCCGGCAACACCGGTGATGCAAAAGACATCCAGTTCATGGTAAGATTAAAATATTCAGCGTTGTTATAATAAATGAGTACACCCTAAACATTGTCTACGTACCCTGGGAAAACGTTTCTCGAGGTGTTAGAGCAAACAACCAAACATTACCTACAAATAACTTACGTTTAAATGGTGGCTTTGTTGCAATTTTTGCCATATAGACTTTGAAAAAATGCATTCCCCATAGGGGAAGGTTCTCTTAAAAAAAAGCTATCCAAAGCGAAGCAACTGCAAATATTTTCAGCAAATGTTTTCATGTTCAACTGTAAATACTTTTAGAGGCTTACCTTGACCTCATTGTATCAAAACAGTTCTCATAGCAGAGAGAAAGGGTACCTTGGACGACTTCGGTTTGAAATTACGTCAAAGAGTTTTCGGTTATGATCTCACCCTAGAAGATATTTCTGAAGCACTGCGGATATCCGAAAGCACTGTCAAGAAGTGTGCGCAAGCGCATTTCACGGCAGAGTCGGTTCAATCATGCGATTTCCGACACTTCAAAAACAATAGTCGATTTTGCAATTGCTGAGGAAAAGAAACTCTTTTGCAGGTGGTTTACCAGCAAGGAGGTCCATATTAGGAAAAACTGTGCTTGTGGTCTCGAGTACTTGAGACAGAGGGCACAGTTTTCCCAATATGGACCGACCAAGGCCGTTGAATGACATTTGTATTGTTCTCAAAGAGAAAACAAGAAACCTGGCTTGGTCGGGACTATAAAGGATCGAACAATTTCCTTCGAGCTAAGCAAAATCCAGAGTATAAGGAAGTTTGCTTCAAGCGAGAAACTACAAAGCTTCGAAGTCACACCTTTAAATCACATAAATATATCCAAATAATACAATAAAAGTAATGTTTACACGGGGTCACTCCCGCGCATCGATTCCTCCCCTGTTCATGGGCAAGAGTGAAAATTTCGCGCTTCCCGGAACCAATCAGACTGCAGGGATTTCGGAACAACATCGAGAAAGAAAAGCTTAAACAAGTAACTTTCTTTCTTTAATTCTATAATTTGTCTTTACTATGTTTTCTGTGTGAAGATCGTATCATTGAAAAAAAGTTCCAAACTGTGCGTACCTCCAAGCAAATAAATTTGCGAGTTTTTTGTCCTTTTGCGAAATCGCGGCCAAATGATAAGGGACGCTAAATTTGTGAAGTGATCTGTTCCATGCTGAATACAAAAAATCACGCCTATAGTGTGTTCGCGTGACGTCACGGCGGCCATGTTGGAGGAAAGAACAAAGAAATGGCGGCCATGTTGTAGGAGAAAAAAGATTCTTTTGGGAATTGAACTCTATTTTTATGCAATTTCTTTCTTTTGTTTCAGTATCACAATATGGTCACTGGTCCCGTGAGCGAACACACTCTATGAAGGAAATTATTCCGTTGATCTCAAATTTTGCCGTTTTCTGCGTACAACCTTTAAAGCGCCGTTTATTGGGCCTATAATTTGCCTTCCATTTCGCAAAATGACAACACGCGCACCCAAAAGTCCCTGAGGCATTAAATTAGAAACAGTAAAGCTGGGGCTAAACGTTCCAACATGTCCAACATTCATCCAAACAAAAAAATCTTGGATCGACGGCATCCAACATGGGGTGCTGCTAAATGCAACAACAAACTGTTGGCCAACAATTTTGGAACGTTTAGCCGGGGCTTATTAATAGATATTACATATACAATATTTACAAAAGATCAACAGTTCCCTTTCAGTGGTTTCTGCAGAACTTAAACTCCTGTAAAAAGCCTAGTTACAAATTATTACAATTACATTGCATGCAACATTTCAATACATGACGAGTAAAAATACTTGCCACCATTCTGCTAATCTGTAAATGAAATAAAGTATATCACAGTAAAAAGCTCCATTGTGTAAGCCCCCCCTCCCTCTCAGCTCTCCACCTCCTTTCCTTTCCCTTTTGAACATTGGATTTTGTATTCATGTACCGGCCTTTCTGTTCTCTATTAGGCCAGCCAATTCATCCACACATTTTGCATTATGTTGAAGAGGTAAAAACAAAATAAACATAAATCAGGTTTTCCGTTCTCAGCAGAAACTAGTATCCCCTCGATTAGACTCAAAATTGAACAGAAACCCTCTTGGCACAATTGGGCTGTTGTTTGGGATAATGTGGACACTTCACTTTTTCTGCAGAATAACACGGAGGTGTTTTTGGTCTGGGCACTTCACTCATCGCTTGATGCAATCAACAGTTCGATTTATCCATTTCACGACCGCAGAGGTTCAAGTAAGGCTAAGTACTTTCTTGGGCGAGTTTCTTCAATTCAGTCAAAGGAAACTTCCTTTGGGACAATGCCTGTTCCGGTGCCAGTAGGATCAACTTCAATATCAAAGAACACTCCGAACAGCGCAACAACGTTAACCCAGGATACCGCGCCTCAAGAAACACCTTCGTCGCATAAGGCTTCGGCTGGGGACTCATTGACAGAAACTCAGGTAAACATTGAAGTCAGATCAACGGTTTTGTCATCGCTGATGTCTTCGATAGATATAAATCCATCCGAAAGGTCATCTGAAAGTAAATCCAGCTCAACCGAACAAACAACCTGGAACCAGAATAGTTCTGAAGAAAAAGAGCATTCAGCAGATGCTTCTTTAGTCCCCTCACCTTCATCAAGTACGGATTTAGGTTCAGGCAGCAGTTCATACACACCTACTACGCCCTTATCTAGTTCTGAAAAGGGTAAAGACGAAGAGCAAGGAACCGGGTTCACTCACGATGGAGGTGAGCTGTCCAAATAGCCTAAAGTTTGTATTTTCGTGAGTGTAGCTTGTCAGTTTAATTAATAATGATAATGATAATGATAATGATAATGATAATGATAATGATAATGATAATGATAATGATAATGATAATGATAATGATAATGATAATAAGTATAAGATTGACTTTAATAATAATAATAATAATAATAATAATCGCTTTGATGATCCATACGATGTTGACATGTTTCGGATGAAAATCATCCATCGTCAGTTGTACAATGAGAAATAAACTAAGGTTGAGCAATAAATAGTGTAACGAAGTGAGATATAACATGAGTAATTAAGGATTAAGGCTAGAACAGAACAACCACAAAACAAAACAGAAAAAAACAGACTATTTAAGATAAGAAAAGAAACTAATTAGTATGAAAGATGTTTGACTTGGGAACTGAAAGATGGCTGCTCCCAAAGGATATGCATGGCTTCTTTAATTTTCAATTGGAAACGTGTGGAAGCAGAGTCGAGGATTTTAAAACAGTCTTCTGAACACCGGGAGCGACAATTTTCAAAACCTCTCAAGTGCTTAAAGATGTGGGAATGTTTGTCGGAGGCGAGATGTAAACCCGCAGGGATAGGATCCTTCGCCCCAAACCAACTCCTGATTTTAAACGGGGTGAGCACCAACTTAATTTCCAGGTCGCTGCAAAATGTGTTGACTAATTTCTTAATGCGTTGTGTTATGATGGAAAAGGGACCGATGTACGGTAATTTAAAATACAAACAATTCTCCTTCCGAGCAACACTCTGAGAGGAATCGGAGGTAAAGTAATTGTTGAGAAATTTTCTAACAACATTCTCGATAACGCTAGAAGGAAACAAATTCTTCCTTAATTATTACAGCTTTGTACCTTTTAGTTACAAATTAGGACTAGTACGCACTCTGGTTGACCGAGTATTTCAAATTGATAATACTTGGACTGGTTTTCACTTGGACATAAGCAACCTTACCAAAACATTAAGACGCCGCAGCATTGAACCAAGGTTATTCTCACAGTACAAGAACTACAAGCAATGAGTATACTGACGAAACCACATTAAAAATACCCATGACTTACAAGAAAATATAACATTACTTTTTAATGCAGCGCCTAACATAACCCTATTAAGAAAAACACTTTTAATTATCCCGACACCTAAACTTGCACTTGTCTTTCTTAAGATCCGACAAGACAAAAATAATTTTTTGATTGCATTTTTACATGCTGATCAGTACACCCGAGTTGCCACGAAAAGGAATACCTTCTCCGTACTGAGTACAAGGCCGAAACGCGAGTCTGACATGGATTTGGACATCTATGAACACAGACCGGGAAAACGGTCGTTCGGAATGACCCCTTGCTGTGACTGTGAATGGTCACTAAGGTCACTGAGGCCATACAGCTGACCGTAATTATGGTCTTAAATTCTAATCATATCCTCAATTTCGGTGTAATTAAAAGAGTTCTTCCGAAACCATGAGACTCCCATAACGACGTTGCACTTACTAACTCAAAAGTGCGTTCTAATATAAGAATGTACCGAAAAGTCTTTTAATTAAACACGGCAAGAACGAAAAAGCAATTACAACAAAGGATTAATATAACAAAAACGAACAATTGCAATCGTCAGGAATAAGTACCAATGACATTATGATAATATCGCTAAAATGAACTATTAAAATAGTTATGAATATCAACGTAGAATCATCAGACAAGAGTGTATTGAAGCGCTTTCCAAGTCAGCATAGCCGAATAATGAAGCATCTTTCATTTCGCCATTTTTGTCCTATTTTTCTTCTTTAACAATGGAACAAATTTCCCAATTTTTGATTCACTGTGAAAAGTGTGTAGTACTTGGAGCTTCTTTAATGAAAATTTCAGACCATGAACTAACATATGCATAGTTTGTAGCCTGTCGCTTCTGAAGGAGTCCTGTACAGAAGTACATGCATTGGTTATGCATGTTAGCGATTTTTGCAAATTGTGGAAAAATTCCCAATATCTTGATTCTTGTCGGGGACTCATGTTATTCATCTTTTCAGCTTTTAAGAACCTTGCACTTTACGGTAAATTCGCACAAAATCACAAAAATCGCGAGTTCCAGTTGGAGCCTTGTCTTCTTTTCACCTTTTACGATTTTTCGCAAAAATTGCAGAAATCGTGACTCCTAGTTAGGGACTTGTTTTCTTCTTTTTTACCTGTTAACCTTTTACGATTTTTGCGATTTTTCGCAATTTTCGCAAATGTCGCAAAAATCGCAGAAATCGTGAGTTCTAGTTGGGGAGTTGCCTTCTTTATTTTTTCATGTTTTACGATTTTTGCGATTTTTCGCAAAGTTTGCAAGGGGACTTGTCTTCTCTTCAACCGTTCACAATTTTTGCAGCTGCGTGCTAACCCCTAATCTGAAGTCCTGGATCCGCCACTGAGAACCACCTTGAGGAACTCAAACTGTTAGACTTAACAGCAGGGCAAATTCAATGACGACTGGGCAAAATGTAAAGGGTTGACCAACCAATTAACGTAAACTTTTCAAAATTAAACGCTCAGAAATGCTATTTTCGCCCATTGCATTGATATAATTGTCAAGAAATTATAAGAAGTTAGGGGAACAGGGTTGGCGTAGTGGTGAGAGAACTTACCTTCCACCAATGTGTCCCGCGTTCCATTCCCGGACTCGGTGACATATGTGGATGTGGGCTGAGTTTGTTGGTCCTCTACTCTGCACTGGGAGGAGGCTTTTCTCCGGGTTGTTCGGTTTTTCCCCTCTCCATAAAAACAAACGTTTGATTGGAGCTGATTTCTGTAGTGTGTCCCAGCGCTAAATCCATTATCATCCTCATTGTTACTGTTGTTGTTTGAGGAATTTTAACTACGCATTTGAGCAAAATAATGAACTGTGAATGACGACTGAAAAATAATAGTCTCAATATTCGGAATGATACGAGGCTACAGGAAGGCTAAACTCTGGCCTTTACTTTAGCCGATTCGGTTCAAGCGTCCCTGACTGATGGCATTTGAATTCCGGGTCACAGAGAAGTGTCATCATTTATTCTGGTAGAACTGCTGATAAGAACTAGTATGCGGTCTTGTTAGGGCGTACGCAGCTCTCCGAGTGCAAGAGGTGCGAGTCTCTACGGCGGTCTGACCAGAATTTTAAATCTGGAAGTCTCTAAATCAGAAACCTGGAGTCTCTAAATCTTCTCTAAGTTGAGAACTACAGTCATTGAATACAGTTAGCATGACCTTTCAACCGCTTTCAACAGCAATAACATAGTTTTATTACATCTACTCATGATCATTACTGAGTGATGAAATTGAGGTTCTGCCGGTTGTCCTTCTCTACCATGGACTTGGTCTTCCAGTCCTCAGCAACGCTTGCTTCTATGTGTCTTTTCTCTTCAAATTATACGTAAGACTGAAAATGTTCCAGGCATGCCATAACGACAGCGATATAACATCGAAAAAACTCCGATCGTGGAATCGATGTTCACATCTAAAAATGTTTCACTATGCATTGCTTCGACTCGAAACTGAAAAACCAAGTTTCTGCGAGGCTATCATGATAATTTCAACACTGTTCATCAGCATTACTGGTACAATGAAAAAAAAGTAGCTGGCTAAAGATGGCTGACTAGTCTTGTAACACAACCGGATATTACGTACACTAAAACACAAACACTCGTTTCCGGTCGCGTAAAGAAAAATAGATGTTTTCTCGCTTAATACACCTCAACAAAAGTTCCTTTTGCAAGAGTTCCAAAAACATAAATCTTACCCATGCGCACCGCGACTGGAAGGGATGGAAGATTGAAAGCCGAATACTTAACTCTGAGCCTTACGGCCAGAGTTTATAAAAGAAAAAGCTACGTGAAAGGAAAGTGAATAACGAATTCTCCTCGTACAAGGGAAATGAACAACGACTCAAGGACAACGCAGGACAAATTAGGGAAATACGAAGAATTCACACCCCAGTAATATAACAGAATGAATGTTCTCTGCCCTGCATAAAACTTTTACGGGATGTGTTTTCTCGTGATGAGATCGTAAACAGCAAAAACGATCAAACAAGTAGTAATATTTCACTTTTTCCTGTACTGTCTTGATAGGAAAGTTTCACATGAGCTGGAGAAGCTTGGGCGCCGTGACACAACACGACCTTTTACTGATTGCTTCCGGTCTCTTCGTCATAATCATTGGATACCTCAGTGTAAGTTACTTAGCTGCTTTATCTTAAAATAAGACTTAAGATTAAGTTCAAACCATTTCTAAATTAGTAAACCACCTTTCCAGTGTAAGTGGTTGGCAGTATTTTGTACTTTAGGTAAAAGGTTAAGTGAATTCCAGCAGGAACCCAAAAGTAGGAGCGTGCATCTTGACCACTGAGTTCGTACGCCGACAAAGGAGTGGACGGAGCTACTATTGGAAGAACATTTCGCGCGCTAAAGTACATGGGTAGGCAAATGGCTAAAGAACATGGGTTAAAACATGAAAAGAACATGGCTAAAGAACATGCAAGGGCGCGCTAAAGAACATGGGTAGGCAAATGTATTTGCGTGACAGCGACTGACAGGAACTCATTGCTTATCATCCGTGTATTTTTCGCACAGAGGAGAGCGCTTGCGACCTTGGCAACTACTTTATCGTGGGAATCTCAGTAACTAAAAATAACCTTGTCTACCCCTGTGCTGGCACTGCTGGTGGCCTGGACCATAACATGTGGAAGCCCCTACTTATGGGTTCCTGGTCTAAGTCAGTAATACCATTATTGTTGATGTTTCTCCCCTGGATCGGGAGTATTCGTGATGACATTCGTGACCTTTAGTTTGGAATACGAGTACGAAGTTTTCCATTCTAAGCAGGCACACTTAGACAAATCTTGACCTCCAAACCTAATGCGCGTGCTTACTACGAAAAATTCGTACTCCAATCTAAAATTCGCTAATTGACTGACACTTGGACAACCTGCCGAGCGGTAGCCACCTTACGTAGTCAATTGCCGTTGGATCGTATTAGTCTGGTCACTGACCTGATTGTTCAGTAGAGCCGTAATACTATTAGTTACTTCATCGAGTTATGACTGGAAAGAACTGGATTCAAAAAAATCCTCTCACTACAGTATAAACGAGGCCTACCGTCTTGTTGAATTTGCCATCCCCGGAAATGATTTCAACCATTCTTTTTTTTCCGAGTAGACAACATGTAGTCCTCGCCAGGCAGATTAATCCCCATTTGTTCGTAGCCAGGCGTGCGTTTCTCGAAAGCCCCGAAAGTTTTCGGGTGTATTTCGAGAGCAACAATTCCCTCTATATCTTTTAAAGAAAGACGTTAAAGGAATGGAACTTTGCAGTAATTTTGCTTTTTTTTGTATTGAAAAGCTGTTAATAGGCGAACTGTTCAGAATACAGAATAAGCGGTTCATAGATTTAAAAATGACTTTTCGCGCCCGAAAAGTTTCCGGAGCTTTTGAGAAACAGAACCGTGGATAACTTCATCCGTTGGATGGCACTATCGAGCTCTTTAAATCCACTCCAAGTTAAAGATACTTACCCACCGCGCATAAGGCAGCGCTTACGCGAACGCGGTTTCATTTGTAACCGCATCGTTGTTGATGTGGATACTCCTTCTGTTTACACGATACCGATCGAGAGTGTAATCGAAACTGTGTCGAGTTGAAGCCGGTGCCAAAAGTGAAGCGTCTTCAAAACGATGCGGTTTCATCTGTCGTGTAAACAGCGAAACCGCATCGATTTGAATACGGCTACTATTTTGGCGCGTAATCTGCATTGTTCAATTCAAAATAGTGAATTTAGCATGTAGTGCAGTGCTGGCTTATACCATCACGACTTGGATTTTCTGACGAAAACGGTTCCTTGTAAACACTTCCAAACCGCATCGACTTTGACGCGGTTTCGCGCGGTTTCTATAAGCCATGAAACCGAGTCGATGTGAAACCGTGTTCGTGTAAACGCTGCCTAAGATCTCGAGGCTTTAACAAGTGGGGCCTTCATGATGCTGATGCGCGGTTACAAAACACCTGCGCACACACTGAACACTTGAAGGTAACGAATCTAATTGATAAGCAAAGACCACAAATGCCACTATTAGTGACTGTTAAATATTGGGTAATCTTGTCATGGTACTTAAATGACTACATCATCATCCTCTCTTATTCTGTGAACAAAAATTGCATAAAGGAACGCCAAGAAGGAATGGATGCCTTTGTTTAAGATCCTTTCGCGGGGCTTGGACCCCACAGCGAAACTCATATTCTAGTGAACTGATATGTAATCTAATGAAATCATCGGCAGAATAGTCGGCCATTATTAATTATTCCTGAGTATCGAGGTGGCAAATTTGAATTTGGGAATAGGCTTCCACGCGAATAGAAGAAAAAAGGTCCCAAGCCGGCTTAGTAAAACTCGTTTTTACGGTATCCAGAAGTCAATCTTGGACAAATCATCCACGACGTTTTCAAGTAAGATGTTTTTATTTTTAACCAAAATTGAAAAATCTTAAATCTCATCGGGGAATTAACAGGAGCTCATAACTAGAAACGCACAAGTTCCTTATATTTGTGTCACGAAATTTTCTAAGACCAAGCTATCTTTATTTTGATTATCTCGCAAAATAACGTCAGGCTCACGCAACCGAGCGTCGTTAGCCGATAATAATCATAAATAAAATCAGTGCCAAGTAAAAAAGCGTTCTCAAACTTTTCAGTGTAAAACATGTAATGGGGAATCAAACTCTCTCACACATGAGCTTTCAAAGTAAACTGAACTGTGACATCAAAAACAAGATCAAAAAGCCAAACACCCTCCTAATTCCCGCAGACAAGACCACAAATTTTTATGCCATGAACCCATCTTCCTACGACAAGTTGGTTAAAGAGAACGTCACTAAAACCTACAAGAAATCAAATGACAAACTCATAGGAGAACTTGATGCGAAGTCTGCTAAAATAGCTGAACGAGTCAATTTAGATGACCGCAGTGAAAAATTAGCGAAGAAGGAAGCATTTGTCACGCTAAAGGATCATAAACCGAATTTTTACGACCATCCAACGTACCGCCGGAAATTGGTGCAATTAGCAAGCACATCCTAGACGACATTAACGCCTCCATTATCACCAGCACGAAAGTAAACCAGTGGAAAAACACCGCCAGCGTCCTGAAGTGGTTAAAAAAACAAGAACTCGCCCTCGTACATATGTTTTAACGTTTGTGAGTTTCATCCCTCAAAAACCGAGAAGTTGCTTTCTAAAGCGCTCGACTTTGCCACTAATTACCGCCAAATATCCAAACACGAGCGTGAGATCATCCTGCACGCAAAACGATCATTGTTGTTCAGCGGAAATTGCCCATGAGAGAAAAAATCAGCAGACAATCAATTCGACGTCACCATGGGTTCCTTCGATGGAACTGAAACATGTGAATTGGTTGGATGCTACCTTTTGTCTCTCCTCACCAAGAAGTATGCACATAACATCGGCTTATACCGAGACGACGGACTGGCAGCCTTCAGCGTGAAGCCAAGAGAAATGAGAAAAATCAAAAAAGGGATATGCAAAGACTTCCGTGACAACGACTTAAAAGTACAGTAAGGTAGCGAGGGGATATTTCAGTAGCAACTGATTGTCTTATTTACTTAGGATCACTAGCCTATTCCCGTTTGGATGGCGATTCGTCAGCGATTTCTGAGAAATACAAACATACAAAGTTAATTTGGGAACAGCAATCAACGCAACTAAAAAGCAAGTGAAAATGCGACGTGGTCAGGAATGGAACCTGGGTCTCTCGATTACCAATCAGATGCCTTAACCTCTAGACCACTGAACCAATCACGACAACATAAGTGAGACAACCCAGAATGTATAACACGCACGCAACTGTGGCTTCATAGTGGCTAGGTCCGAGGAGACAATTTCACACATTTTCTGCAGTCAGGATCACGTCACTACTCCCAGGTCCGAGGATCAGTGATGCACGGCCAAATTCCCTACAAATTTTAAGTCTGTTTGTCTGTTTGTATTTCTCAGAAATCGCTGACGAATCGCCATCCAAACGGGAATAGGCTGGTGATCCTAAGTAAATAAGACAACCAGTTGCTAATATAGCTCCTCGCTACCTTACTGTAAATTAAAAATTGTTTGGGGTCGGAAATCAGTGTGTTACACCCAGTATGATGCACTTCACAGTGTGAAGTCAAAAAAAAAAATTAAAAAAAAAACAAAACAAAAACAAATAAAAAAAAAACAAAACAAGCGTACATACGGCGTCAGTTCTGCATTGTAAATTCTTGGAGATATTACAGATAACTATCTTTAATCCGCTGTTTCTTTTGTTGAAGGCGCAGTCCTGGAAGGTGTGGCCAAAACATAGCAATGCGCAAGGCATCGATGGACCACACAAACAACCCTCCACTAAGCCCGTAATAACACCTGGATCGTACAAAAGTGATATGGAAATTGTTACAAACGTCAGCGCAGGAAGAGCCTTTTGTGGTATCTATCACTCTAAATTCAAATTACCAAAACCAGCAGAGTTAAAGCTCATTGAAGTACCAGAGACGGTGATCTTAAAGAACCCACACAATGCCCAAAAAATGAAGTATAAAACATTCTTCAAAAAAGGACTTGCTTCCGTGTGCGTCAAAAAGGTGTCAGAATCGAGTAGTTTAGTTGGTTTGCGTATGTCTGGAGTTGATGGCCTATTAGCTGCAGAGTTCAAAGGGGAATTCAGTGAACAACACCAACACGAGCAATATGAGCAAGCGTCCTCTTCCACTGCGTCTGTCCTCCATTACATTAGGATCGATAAAAAGACATTTCGATTCAGATCCGATCAGTTAAGGCTCACCTTGTCAGCTCAATCAGAGGCAGTGTCCATTAGCTGTGAAGACACCGCTCGAAATTTCTTATCTCGTTACGGGAGCCATTATCCTGAAGGAGTGCAAACCCTCGGGGGAGTGTTTTTCAGCATAGTCGATGCAGAAAGTGAAGGGACAACTAATACAACGGAGCTACGGAAGGCAGCAGTTGATCATCTTAGCTGTAAAATGGCTGGTTTCCTCTCTGGAGCATTTGGGGTTGACGCCAGAGCCGAGTTTGAGCACGATCACATGGATGGAGAAAACAAGAAAATTGTCAAGGAAAGCAGTGCAGCGAAATTTACCCTCTCCATGGAATCTATTGGCCCGCAGGCACATAATCCAGCAACTTTCAAGGAACTTCTGTCAGATAGTTCAAATTGGGCCTTGACTGATCGCGGCAATTGCGAAAGTTACAGACCAGTTTGGGAGTTAATTGAGAAAAACAGCGGCGAGGAATTCGTAAAGGCAGCTCAAGTCCTGAAAAAGACATGGGAGGAAGACGAAATGAAAAGAGAAAAGGAATTTTATGGGCAACGCAATGAAGGAGATAAACTCAAGGCAAAGGAAGATTTAAAGCGCATTAAAGACAGACATCTAAAATTTAAGGTAAGAATAATGATTTATTTACCAATAAAGTATCAAAATACAATCGAACCTCTCCTTACGGACACCTCTCTATTACTGACAGTTTCCTATGTCCCAAAAATATTCTGGCTTATTTTCTTTTAAAAAACCTCTATAATACGGATAACGGTCACTACATCTCTGCCCCAGGGAGCAAATTGATAGAAACTAAACCTCTTTATTACGGACACACTGATTCCGATGATCAAGTAATGGCAGAATTCTTATAAGTAAGGCTTAAATGACTTGTTCTCTAATCACTCTCGCGGTGAAACGAGAACAAATCATTTTCATGCTGAGTATCATCCCACGCAGACAAACACCAGGACTGGATATCCTGTGGGCATCGCGTGCGCGTTTAATGACAACCGGACTAGTAGTAAATAAAAGGGCAATGTAAAAGGCCGGAATAAACTATATACAGAAAAACGTGACCGCGACGTATGCAGGAGCCCATAAGTAACTATGCCTATGTCACGGCATTTTTACAGACCGATCTATTTTTTGACTACCTTTGACGCTATGACGTCAAGTTAGTTTCCTATGATTGGTTATCGGGCTCCTGTGGGATTCTCATTCGCGGGGAACTCAATCTAAAAATAAATAGGTCTGTGAAAACGCCGTGACAGGAATATAGCGCTGTTGTTCGCTCCTCCTCATGGGCTCGCCAAAAGCTTTTAAAACGTTAAATTATGTCCTTAAAATTTTATGGATATTCCACTCTTTATTTAGTACAAAATATATTGCCTTTTTGTGTTATTTAAGGGGTTGATTCGAAGCGAGTATTGAATACATAAAAGGTCATTATGTCATCCATGGAATGTGTCAACGTTTCAACTTTCATTGGTAGGGAAATAACCACCGTACTAAACATAGCCGTGGATAACGTAATACTTAAATTAAGGGACGCGTGTGACTACGAGGCCTTTACTCGTGTAAAAAACCAATTAAATTTAATCGCGACTTTTAGGAAAGAAAGCTGTAAGTTGTTAAAAGTGTTATTATCGTATCGTTTATACCCATAGATATCCTGATGACAGTTCCAGATTAATTAAGACCATTACGTCATCGATGATTCCTCGGAAATTTGACCTCGGCTCTTACTGATTTATTTATTTATTTATTTATTTCTTGACTTCCATTTAGAGAAGAAAAAAAAAGTCTCTAAATGAGGGACTAACGGACGGACTCGAAGTCCCAGTGACTCCAGCCCCAATAAATATATACTTAAACTAAAACATACATAGAAAAAAAAGCTAATAAGGAATTTAACCTCAATGTCGAGTTAAGCAAAAGTCCAACCGACACCAAGGATAGCAATAGAGCAGATGGTGTTTTTGGACGATCTAGAAAACCTAACCGACATAAAGGCTTGCGTGTGAGGGACAGAGAACCGTCGAGAATCCGTGTTGATAAAATTATACGAGCAATGAAAAGAAGAAGAGTGAGAAATAAGAACAGAAAAATTGTTAGAGGCTAGCGCTCGACTCCCAGATCCTCTAAGTTGCATGATTTAGTAACACGTTATAATCTCAACTATGCTCAAAGAAAATAGTGCTTTTTCAGCAAATATTTCAAACCATATATTTCGCATCGCGGACGATCAAGAAAAGTATACGGACATATAGGCCTACGTGTACATGAAAGGGACAGAGAACCGTCGAGAATCTGTGTAGTTAAAATGATGCAAACAATTGAATGAAAATTGAGAAATATGTACAGAAGAATTGTTAAAAACTCGACTCCTGTAAAGTTGTATGATTTTGTGAGATGTCAACTATGTTCACCGGAAATAGGTCTAATTAACATCAATACAAAAGAATGTAAAACTGGTCGCCATTTATGAAAGTGGTCTCAATGCACTAGCTACACGTACCTTATAGGTACCTATTTTTTTACATGAGTAAAGGGCTAGGAAAGTAGTGTCACACGAGTCACATAATCCAAGAATTACGTTCTCCACGGCTATCTTTAGTACGGTGGTTACTTTCCTACCAATGAAGGTTGCAACGTAGACACATTCCATGAATGACGTAATGGCTTTTTATGTATTCAATACCCGCTCCGAATCAAGCGCTTCAATAACACAAAAAGGGAATATATTTTGTACCAAATAAAGAGTAGAATATTCATAAACTTTTAAATACATTAAAGTTTTAACAGCTGTTGGCGAATAAACGTCATAAGTTGTGTGATTCGAAGTCCAGCTGACTATATGGCCGAGTGGAAGCTTGGGTCTGCTCACCAACAAAACTAAACAGGAAGATCTTTTAGATCTTATAACCGCGCTTTGAAAATTTATCTGTTTCCTTACCACTATAGTCGCAACGTAGTGCAAATTCCAAAGCAGTCCTTGTTGATTCACTGATGACCATACACACAAAATCACTTGATCAGTCTGTAGCACAACAACTGACAACAACGACTGCACACGAAGTTATTACACCATCACTTATAGCCGAGGTGAAATCCCGATTGCACCATCAGTCGTAGCCGTTGTAAAATCTCCGATGATGTAATGGTTTAATTTGATCTGGAACTTTTTTCAGGATATGTATGGGTACGAACCATACGATAACAACACTATTAACAACTTACAGCTTTCTTTCTTGAAAGTTGTTTTTTTACATGAGTAAATGCATGAGCTCACCGACAAAACGAAAAAAAAAAAAAAAAAAACAACGTGCAGAGCAAGAACCGCGCTCGGCCCATGGCTGCGCGGTTAATGAAATGCATACCAATGGCTGATACGATGCGCTTCATCCACAACAAATTCCTATCAAATGTTGGATAACAACATATTTCGCCAGTAGCCATTTCCGAGTAAAGACTCCGGCGAAGAATACACGATATTTACAAACTTATCGTCTCCTATAGATCCAGCTCTGATGCTCAGATTCCAAAGAAAATTCACCTGGTCTTTCATTAGGGTTACGAGTGGTGAAGTGACAATTATAATTATTGGATTGGCTGTAAATCCGTGATTCAACTTCGAAAGTTTGGCGTGGACAAAGGGAGCCATCTGAAACACCAACGACTTTCCGAACCCCGCTAGCAAGTCTAAAAAACACCCTCCCTTCAAATGAAAGCTTTACGAGCATTCATCTGTTCGGGGTAAAGTTTCTCCACACCAAAGATTTGGCAAACTTTACAATACAATACAATACATACTTAATTGACCGCTCCCCATAGGGGCTTTTCAGGGCCAATGAAACACAACGAAACGACAGAACAGAACAACAACAACTGTTAAGAATCCCAACTGGCTGGAGGCAAACCAGTTGGCTATTTACAAGTGCGGCTGGGAAGTTGAACCAGGGACTACCAGGATCAAATTCAACGAGTGGTCAGAGCGGGTCTTGAACCCGGGATCTCCGAATCTCAAGGCAAGCGCCCTAACCACTGGGCCACACTGCCTCCACACTGCCAACAGCACCCTGAAATCCTCTTAGGTCTTCCGCCATTGTGATTATAAAAATTTTGAATTACTTAAATTCCTGACTTTTGAGAAAATGTTAAGTTCGATCGGATTGGTGTAAAAAAAACAGTAGAACCATGACGTCAGGAACATGACCTTGAAGTCCATCAGACCGGGAAGGGAGAAGAGTGCGTGACACGAGCGACCTGGACCGTCTGATAATCAGGCTACTCAAAGAGTGGATACTTCGGATTTTAGTAAAGAAACGCAAAATCCGCATTTGAATACAAGAATCCGGATTTCGATTTTCCTAAAGAAAAGCACCCTAAGCGTCGCAGTGTCGCGTCTGTAAGCTTATTGGTCCTTAAGTATTCATTTAGCTCAGCATTGTAAATGTAGGAATGTAGTAACAATAAGTCTGTGTTCATTTTAAAAGTAATTGTTATTCGTTTATAACTGTAAGTATGGGCGGCAGTTGGTTGGACATTTGTTGACAGAAAGTTAAGCGGGTAACGTTGGAGAACGAAGGCCCAAGGGCAAAAGAAAAGACGCAGACAGTTTCACTGCTTAAGAGCCATCAACAGAAGCTGGCCGCAAAAATCAAAGACAAATCACTTTGTCAGTGGGCGGCAAGAGAGGGAAACTGTTGAAGAATTAACGACGCTACAAAGTAGAGAAAGAAAGTTGAGAGTTTGGGGGCGTCAACGGAAGGAGTAGCAAAGACCAGAAAAGAGAAGTTGTTGAATTTGTGGGACTGGAAAACCGTTTTCGAGGTCAGTAGGGAGGTTCGTCTTGGAGTTGTCAGGTTGTTTTGTGTCGGTTGAAGCGAGAACGTATCAAAAGGAACTGAAAGGAAAGGAACTTCATGTAAGTGTCTAATCTTCTAGCGCTGGAGCACTAATCGGGGACACTGCAAATCGAAATTAACAAATCAACGTAAATCAAATCAAATTTTGGTTTTTGAGGAGAGGAGAAAACCAGAGTACCCGGAGAAAAACCTCTTGGTGCAGAGTAAAGAACCAACAAACTCAACGCACATATGACGCAGAGTCCGGGAATCGAACCTGAACCACATTGATGGGAGGCGAGTGCTCTCACCACTGCGCCATCCCTGCACCCCAAGTGCAGTTTTCTTTTCATTGTTCCTTCTCTTCCGGAGCTTCGGGGCCCACGTCACAGTACCTTACGAAAGCAAAAAATATGCTTTCCTTCATTTGCACGCTGTTTGTCCTGTAGGATTTTTCGGAGGATGCTGGGAACATGGTCGGGAATCGAACTGTCTCCGTTGTACCTGATCTTCGGACAATGCTCGGGAAATACTCGGGTCGGCTGCAATATTTTGCGGAATTCATCATAAGAAGAAACGTTTTAGCACGTTTTCGTTTGTGAGTGAGCGAGGTAAGTCTTTCTTTATGTAGTTAAGTTCTGTCAGATTCAATGTTAGTCATTGCTTGAAGCATTCATCAAGGCCATCAAAGCTTCAGTCACATTTCACGTGGAAGGCAATGTTCTTTTATTAGTTTTTCAGCCCTGTTATTTGCTCAGCATTTCGCAATCGAACAGTGGACTGCCACCACAGTAGATCAGATACTCGCGGAAGGAGGTCGTTTTTATCTGAATGCTCTACGAAGCAGACCCATCCCTGACAAAGAGGTGTTATCACTAAACTATCTGTCTAATGTGGCATATTGGTCTTCGGAGACTAACAGTAATTATGTGCCCTCAACGACACATCAACACGATTCACTTATTTGCGTGGCAGAATCGCAAACTCATGGTCAATATTCGCTTATTTAGGCGAATAATAATAATGACTCACTTAATTGGGTGACAAAAACTGATCTACCGATGGTGGAGAAAAACTACCACCAGTTTTAGTTTATAAAGTACAAGCAATTTTATCAAGGAAGAATCATGCATGACGAGTATGACAACGATCGCGAGGGTCCATACTTGAGTTTAAATTCGGCTTTGTGGAATGCTTTCAGTGAAAATAATCATGCTCTTGCAATATTAGGAGTCTACATTAGGGCTTTAATTTAGACTACAGATTGTATTTATGTGTTTCATTATCATGCACGCAATTGTTATGGTATGCCTCATCCCAATGGCACGTCTGTTGTTATGAAATCTGCAGATATCTGTAGCTTAGAGGAATATTTATACTCTGTTTCCCTTGAATTGAACACTGAATTATTTGAAGTTGTTCTAGTTGAATTTCATATACATAACGTTGATTCTGATGTGATCAATGTTAATAAAGTAGACAATTATTTACACTGTTTCTGTAATCATTTCTATTTTTACTTGTTCACTGAGTTATCTTTCTTATTTGACTTTTCACATTGCTATCAAAAGTGTGATGCAAATAAAAAAAGCTATTTATATTGCAGAGCCAGATGCAACTAGAGGGCTACATACACTTTGTATCTCCCATGAAGACTGCAAACACTTCCAAAAAGAAATACTTCAATTACTCATTACAGAAGCAAGATGAGACCGTGACAGACCGTGAGGGGAGTTTGTTTCTCTCCTCAGAAGTATGCAGAATTGAAAGCTTTGTAAAAAACCAAGAGTCCTGTGACGTTGCAGAATTATAAAATATCACCTACAAATGACATCACCATTCACCAGAAGTCATGTTTGTCACCTCTTGATAACATTCCGTTTGCCACGTCAGATGTAATTATTACAAATGACGTCACCAGTATTTCAGCACTGATGAATGTCATGCCAGAGCAGATCATCACCCTTAAGGCACAAGTCACCCACGTGTCAGCAGTTACAGTGGTGATCACCCAAAATCATGACCCACTGAGAAAACAGGAGGTGATGCTCTGGGATCCATCAGGAACAATGAAACTCATTCTGTGAGAACAGTACGTAGATCTTCTTTCTCCTAATGAAACGTACAACCATGAAAACCTCAAGTTGAAAGTCTACAATGACCAGAGCTATCTCAATACCCCAAGGGATGAACAATTTACATGCACCGAAACAGACCAATTCCAACAACTGTTGCCTGAACCTCAACAAGTTATTGATACACTTTCTATTACTGGTATAGTAAGTGCATGGGGTCAAGGATATAACCAACAAAAGAGCCTGCACATCTTGTGGGAAGAAAACTACACCCTATCAGTCTTAAGAAACCTTGGGCCGATGTCAAGGTTGTAATCAGATACAGATCCTTTCATCCTGTGATATTCAATGGTCCCTTTGTCTTCTCATCAAGGACTCTGATGGTTCAAAACGGGTCATTTCTCTTTATAACCAGCAGCTTCTTCAACTGCTGAACGTTCTGGTGATTGACCTTCAACTTAATTCGGTCACTGGGGAACAACTAACGTTGCATGGCTGCAAAATAACACAGAGTTGTGCATCTCTTATAATGCCAGGAACAACAAGATGTTGGACGTGCAGATTGCATAAACTGTCCATGTTTGCCATCCATGAATGTTTTTGTTATAGTTTTACATATCACTTATTATAGGTCATTGTGGATGCCGAGGAAATCATCATCCACTGCCTATTTTTTCTACTGTTGTATCGTTAAAGTTCCACATAAACTTATGCCGTTTAGCATCTCTTAATAAATGCCCCATGATCACTGTTGTAGTTTCTGATCGAAATGTAGCATGTAAAATATACATCTTTCTTATATTATATGTCAATTCTTACATTTCAACCTGCACTGATGACTTTTATGATCCATAACATGTTTTTGTTATGTTTTTTTATATCCATATATTTCAGTCTTTAGCGCGAAACAACATTTATTACATGCAGTTCATTTCATTGACATTTCATTAATAACGTTTTATGTTAAATTACTCGTTTTATTATCTTCCCTTTATGTACAACACTTGCTAAAATGGTGAAAATTAATTAGCATCAATTACTGCTGTTCCATACTGATCACTTTAAGTCTACAACAAAGTACCTCATCCTACAGATTGCTAGTAAAACATCACTCCACAAATCCCACCAAACAGGACTCGCAGCACTTCACTTGCACTTTGCAACAACTAGTTTAATTTGTTGCCTTTAATTCTTTTAAATAGCATAGAGAGAGAGTGGGCAGTGTTCGGCCAGAAAGGGAGAAGCTTACCCCTTGCAACGATCCTGTAATGATGACACGAGAAAACGCCTACGAACGAGCCACAGAGTTCATAATAAGGAACCCGCAGTTACACTTCTGTGAAATCGATTTAAAGAAGAGTATTTGGTGGCCGTTTGGGAATGAACGAAGGTATATCGCAAGATGCTGGAAAGCTTCGCCTGACACTCCGGTCTCTTTTTGCCAGTGTAAGGAAGGGCCAGTACTTTTCTTCAGCGAGAAGCTCTTTAGATGGAAGAATCAAATACCCGGGCATGGGTAACAACTTCATGATGGACTGAACCATCAGCCGTGACGTTTCCTCTAGAAATACTTGTGGTATGCAGAACCCTCTAACATTAAGTGTGTTTAAAAATTCCAAATCTTTTTTCTCTTCGGTAAGCGGAACCATTATCTTTTCGGTGTGTTGCAAAACGGTTCCGTACTCAGTCATCGATCATGGTTAGCATGGGAATTAAGCCCCACTCAACGGTAATACATATTTGAGAATTATGTTACGATTAGTTTTTTTCTATGGTGCTTCCTCGTGCATATTGTTCATATTTCCGAATCAGGCAGTACTAATTCGAGTCCCAATATTTTAAGTGAATCCACAGAGAACCAGGACAAACTGTGTGACCATTAATAGCTTTATTTTTCATATAATTTCGATAAAATCCAAGATATCATAGTGTACGCAAGAAACACATATCCAATCAGAGAGGAGCAAACGGCGTGACGGTTGCAAACCGGCACACGAAGATCCAGCTACGCATCCCTGAGCGGCTTTAAATGCTGGATCTTTCGATATTATTTGAAGTCTAGCGCCTCGAGTTTTGGACGGATTTCAGATATAATATCATGGGTGACAAATTACTCCTTAATTTAGACGCGAAATTTCAGCGTTAATTTATAAGTTCACATGTGAAATTACAAATTTGCCATGGTAACATCTCTTGTACCTCGATCAGAGCCAAGATGGCGTCTAGATTTAAGACAGTGACCATTGAAGAAGTTACGAAATTAAAAGAAGCGGCAGAAAATTTAAATACGTGAAAGAGCACAATTAAGTGGATGAGAGTTTTTGAGAAGTGGTGTGACGAAAATAGCCTTGAGAAAAACCTGGAGATGATTCTTCCTGAGCAGTTGGATAAAGTACTCGAGCGATTTTACAATTACAGTTGTGAGCGTAATTTGTCACTCACGACATTAAACCGTAATCAATAATTTCACTTGCGTTTTGTCAAAATTCTGATAATTTCCCTCGCCTAAAGGCTCAGGAAATTATCAGAATTTTGACAAAACGCGCGTGAAATTATTTCCTAATTTCACTCGTCGCCATTTGATTACACATACGAATGATATGAGAGGAAACCTCTGGCTTTAAGCTTGCCCGGTGCGTGACTTGTACGATGAGAAGTTGGTGGTGAAAATTGTCTCGGCGCTGGACCAACCCGAAATCGAGTTTTCCACCCTTATCGTTCTATTGGTATGCTCAGGTGAACGTTAAACACATGCACAAACCCATCAAATCATTAAAATTCGTCGTTTTGAGCTACAAGGATGATATGGCTACAAACAACACTTCGGGTAAAAATACTTTTATTTTGTTATAATAGCGTACACTACGAGAAATTCAAATGAAAACATAAATTCGCGCTATTTGGTCACTTCGTGATTATTCTAACTCATTCCGCATCTAAAATTGCACTGACTGGTCAGAGTTGGTATGAACACCGTTAAAGAGTTTTAATGCCAAGTACGAATGGAAAATTCATCGTCGTGAGTTCACGCCTATCTCTGTTTATTTTGCGTTGCTGTCAGTTTAGGAGAGAACAGAAAAACGATTTAGACATATGCATGGAAAAAAAGAAGTGCCATTTTTCCCCTTCCACGAAGCAAGAGAGTTAAGCCTGGTTTTCACTAGCGACGCATGCGCAAGAGCAAGCACAAGCGCAAGCATAAAAGAGCTTATTTCACCGTGAAAACAGGGTTGACAAAAGCATAAGCAAAAACAAAAGGACAAGCATAAGCATCAAAACTTTTCCTTTTCCTTTCGCTTGCGTCGTGTGAAAAAGAAACGCAGCATGAGCACAAGAAAATTTGCTACGTTTGGCCAATTAAAGCACTCGTTCCAGATTTTCTGCGTCTGATCATTTGAACAAAATGGCGGATGCCGCGGTTGTTATTTATTGCTTATGTCAACGCTCGTTTTCACTAGCATAAGCTGCTTATGCTTGTGCTTGTGCTAGCCCTTGTGCTTGCGTCGCTAGTAAAAACCAAGGCGTTAAGACTGTTGTTTTTGTCTTGTACTGTTATCTGGGCCATTTTTAGTCTAAATCTGCTTTACGGATACGCACCGCAGGGACTGGATATGAAAACCACGTTATCGCGGATAGTTTTCGAAGTCCACTCCTCTTTAACCAAATCTTAGCCCTAGCTCATCTAATTTCGAGAATCCCTTCCACGAGTACAGTCAATTTTCTATTTCAATTTTCATCTTTTAAATTTCTTGCAGTTTTTATCTCATTGTCACAGCATCTTAGCTAAGAATAGTTTGTGGTTGATTTTTATTTTATTTTACTTTATTTTAGTTCATTTTACTTAAATTTTGTAAGCTTAACTGAGAAGCAGTTTAGCCCGTTTTTAATAATTGAATTATCTCCTTTCGCTGCTTTTTTATAGTCTAATAAATAAAGTGTGTGTGTGTGTGTGTGATAAGCTCTACCCGATTCTACACCTGGTCATTTATTAGTAAGAACATTGATTCAGTTCACGAATGTTCGCTCTTCACACTTTCTTTTATCAATCCCCAATTTTAATTTAATTAAAAAAAAACCATGTCAGGCACGGATCCAGAAAAAAAGACAGATTTCCAAGACTTGGAACGCCATCCTGTGGGGAGGTTCAGCGGAGTGCCTCCCTGGATAAGTTTACATTTTCACCCTCTCGAATCTCGTTTCTCGCGATTTCCAGTCCATCCGACAGCATGTTGGGGGGTTAATTTCTGTAAAATGGGCGAAAGCGGCCTGGAGGATCGTAGCCTGTGTTTCTTTTTATATCCATGTAGCGCTCCGAAGGAAGAGATACTTTGTTACCATCGATGCGTTGTGGTGCGAAAATCTGTCTGTCTTAATCTTAGTTACTTGGTTCTTTTCTTCCTACTGACATTTAATTGCAAATGGCGTTCACATCCTGAGGCGTCCACAGGGAAAGCGAGAATCAAGAAACTAACTCAGGTGCTCGCAAATAGTTGGCGCCTCAGTTTGCCGCTTATGTCCAGAAATGCACCCAATTAGATGCAGGCCCAATTTTGACATCCAACACGAAGTGTGCCCTTTAAGTCTAAGCAATTGCTACCTATTTTCAACAACAAGGTAAGGATAAAGGCTAGCGTTATCTGAAGCTTGCTTAAAGTAATCCTTCCTGAACGTGCTATGCCAATGTGTTTTGCACGCCTGTGTGTCTGATTTGGGGCAAGATTACCCCGCGCCTTACAAAAACATTAGGTAAGTTTCTAACATCTCAACTGATCATTTTCTCTATGAATAAGAGTGGGAGCCAAAAGTTGTTTGGTGGTTGTGGGCGGTCGTGTGACTGAAAACGCAACATTAAAATTGGACCCCGAAAATTGAAGAGCCATCTAAATGTGTTATAGTAATCAATGTGCGACAACATTTCGCGTTGACGGTATGTTAACGCAACCAATTTGTACGAACGGTTCCGCCCCTATTCTCGGTTTTCGTGTGACGTCGTCAGATTTTAGTTTAGTTAGTTATTAGAACAGCTGAAGACTTCTCTTTTTTACAAATCTTCAGTTTGATAGGGTTTGATAAGCTTTTGGGTGACACGATATTAAAAGGGCGGCCGAGAATGCTGTCACATAGGTTTAAAAAAGTGAGTTATCCACTAAGATTTCGCAATCTGAACAGTTCTTGTATGAGAATAAGTACTCATGTGGATGTTTATGATCCCTCAGAAGACGACTGCAGGCTTTTTGTAGCAAAACTCGATGACATATGTTTTTGTTAGCTTCTAGCCGCCATATTTGTGCCCCTCAGAGGGACACAAACATAGCGTCTCCATACAAAGCGATCATGCTTTTCACGACTTGACTTCAAAAGGTAAAAGAACCTCTTAAAGTTAGTTAAATGTCCAATTGTAAACCTCATAGCTTTGATAAGGAGCGAGTTATTAGCAATCAAAAACTGATAAAATCTTGGGTGGCAAAAGTGCTAATGATCTCATATATTCTTTGCAAACTTTCGAATTTTCAAAGCATCAGCGCTCAGAGATTATCTGGTAAATTGCGCTCATAGTTTCAGAGATAGCTCAACATTATGCAATGCACTTTCTATATTCAGTACTGATTTCTTGGCTGATAGATTAGAAAATGATGGACCTATGCTAATGACCCTCCTTTTACTCACAAGATCTTAGCAAAACCAAGCATGTTTACTGCGTTCAGTTGACATGCAAAAAGTTGTACTTGGCCCAGCGGAGGAGGATATTCTAGGGCATTGTCTTCTTAGGATGGAGATAGGAAGATATTGGGTCTTTCTGTAGGCACTGGAAAGTATTGCGTTTTTGGTCGTATGGGATGTCTTTATTTGGAGTTGCTTTGTTTTCTGTCTTTTGTTTCTTTTGTTTTACGTAATTTCTGCTCCGGTACCTGCAGAAGCTGCCAAGATATTGCTGGTAGGAAGATCCAAGCACCATGTAGGTTAATTAATATTAATAACTGCTACGAGCCTAGAAGGCCCATCAGGCCGGCGCTTATCTCCGGTTTCTGTAGCATGAAGCGATTAGGAGTATTTCTACTCCCCCTTGGATTGGATGCCAGTCCATCGCAGGGTTACCCCCAGCATTAGATTCGCCGGTACCAATTTATACACCCGGGTGGAGAAAGGCACCGTGAGAGTAAAGTGTCTTGCCCAAGAACACAACACAATGTCCATGGCCAGGACCCGAACCCGGACCACTCGATCCGGAGTTAAGCGCACTAACGTACCATGAGGCCACCGCGCCTCCCACCACCATGTAGGTTACTTTTACTCAAAAGATCTTCTAAGGCACTAAGGACAAGAAAACCAAACAAGCGGGAACCCGGGCGTTCAGCAACTTTGTTTTGCCATTTGCAACCGTATTTCTTGCATGTAAACCAGGGGAAGAATATTTTCGTTCT
Source organism: Montipora capricornis (assembly GCF_036669925.1). NCBI lineage: Eukaryota > Metazoa > Cnidaria > Anthozoa > Scleractinia > Acroporidae > Montipora > Montipora capricornis. The sequence continues at coordinate 32,572,501 of NC_090893.1, forward strand.
CTACAATCTTTCTAGCCGTGCAAGGATCCTCCCTCCAGATAAACAGTCCCTTATTATTTACACAAATATTACTTCATTAGTTCAAATGCTCATTTCTTACAAACTGTGTAAATTTATCTTCTTCTATTTATATTCTTGAATTGGTTTAAATATTCTGTGCATGGTATAAATACTTGAAAATGAACTCAGTTCTAAGTGGGCATCATAAGGATTAAATACCAACAGATTGTTTTTCGGTTTAAAAGAGTAATTATCGTCGAATTGCAAAATGTATACATGAAAAAACAAAACAAAAAAAATCAGTTCTGATTGGCTAAAAAAGAGTAAAGCTCTCGTGTAACACGACTTTCCAAATTTACAGTTGAATGACTCTTGACAAACGTTGAAATATGTTTCAACCAATCACTTGAATGTCTTCGTAAAAAAATTAAGGTCCCTCAAACCCGTTTCAACACTTGAAAGAAACGTTCTTATTAGAAGGATTGACACTACAACACTTTATCACTTAACAGCAATGTTATCAAACACCAATTATTGCTGAAACAGATTTGGTCATCTTTGTAACCTAAAAAATTACCGTGGCAACAGGAAAGCCCTGCAAGTTTTGGCTTTAGCTGCTCATATCTCAAAAGCGAACTCGGTGACCCCAATTTTTTATTTCTTAAATATAATCAGCGTGACAGAATGAGATTTTCTGTAAAGTTTAAAACAACCCCGTGAAGCGGATTCAGCCTTAAATAGTTGAAAATTTAAGGTAGCTCTCAATCCGCTCGACAGCATTTTTTTTAACTTTGCAGAGAATTTTATCTTGGCCTGCTGATCACTTTTGTTCAATAAAAAATTTGGGTCACTGAGTTCGTTTTTCAGATTTGAGCAACTAAATCCAAAATATAGGGTGTCTTAACAATACTTTCCTGTTGCCATGATAACTTGTTACGTCACAATAATAACTGCATCTTGTTCAGCAATAATTGATGTTTCACGTGGTACCACAACATTGCTTTTACGTGATCAAGTGTTGTAGTTGTGTCAATCCTTCTAATAACAAGGTCTCGTGTAAGTGTTGAAACTGGTTTGAGCCACCTTAAGAAGTGCAGTCCAAAGTTCACATGATTTCTCGTGTAATTTGGTTTAATTAGAAACCCATAAGGGTTGAAACGTGTAATGGCCCCTTGTGTGCTGGGAAACAAGCTTCTGAACATTCAATTTGCTAAGTACCATATTTGGAGCAACAAGAGCGAGGGGTTTCCAAATATGGTACCAATCAGTTCAGTTCGCAATGAATATTCGCCTGTGAGCGCGCGTTACACGTTTCAACCGTTATGGGTTTCTGGTTTAATTAAAACTGGCACTAATTGGTTATACCAAATCGCTCTCGAAATCATATGATTATCTCTACAAGCAGTAAAGTAAATTGTGCCGTGATGAAATTAATTAGAGCTTCAGACATATATTACTTTGTCTACAATCTCGAGAATATAGTCACTCAAGTTTTAAACGAAAACCAAGAACAATACTGATTAGGAGTGATTGCCCACTCCTGAATGCTTGGCAACTGCTTCTCTACAATCATGTTTTATTTACTCAAAACAGGAGCCCATGACTGGGAACGTACAACTTCACTGTATTCAGTGTGAAACGGCGTTTTCACAAACCGAGTTTGGATTGATTTTCCCGCAAAACCAGACCTATCCGGCTAATTATCACAAGTCTTGCATGAGAAAGTATTCCCCCTGCGATTGAGAATGAATGGCCTCTCGTGCAAGTCTTATTTAAGAACTCGTCTAAAAATAGCTAGTATTGGAGATGTAGGCTCCTGATTATGGGCTACTACTCAAAAACAAAACTATTTTGACTCTTCCGGGTGAACTGTTTACACAGTGAGGAATACACTTTTTCAATGAAATGAATCTATTCAGTTTTCCGCTATTCACGTAATATACCCGGCTTTTGTGTTCTTTCTGATTTTCCATTCTTGTCTTAGACTATTGTACCTTTTAAAATATAAAAATTAAAAGCCAGAGTTTGATGTCATAGTGGCCAACTAACTTGGCTTAGCTTCCACAATTCGATAAGTGGTTAAGAAAGCCTTGCAACAAAGTCGATAAAATTGTAGTCGCTTACGACGAAGGAAAACGCATGATAATTTGTGTAATCGTCCGGATTGTTCAAGACTTGTTTCTTTGATTCAAAGTATACCATTTGAGCGCCATCTTGGGTTACATTATAAATTAGCATGGTTTGACGTCATCTTGACTAATTTTGAAACGTGCAGCTTGTCAAAAAAAACTCACTGAATTAGCCTTTGCTTGTAGTTTTCCGTGGATTGTGCTCGGAAAAGCAAATCCCGCGGGATTTTTCACCGCGAGGTAGACCCTTGGGTCTAGATCTACTCCCCCACCATCCCCCTTTCGAGGAGTCGCAGGCCCTGGGAGGGTGGTAGAGGCTCGTTTAGGCTCATTTATCTAATTAGCAACGTAAAATTGACTTGAACAGAAATCATGTAAGACTTGTTTGGGACTCTGGTATCGAGAATGTCACGTTGATGAATGTTGAAAAATACATTGAAAAATACATGTCATCACGGAAGAGTGTTGTTGGCAAGTGAGCCTCCCTCTTCTCTGCTGGGAGCGCCTGAACCGTTCTTTCGACTGTCAACATCATCAATAAAATGGCATTTAGGACATCTTGTAGCGGAGAACAGCCTTAGTGATCTGAATGTCTGACGAACAAAACGAGATAATTGTAGGTAAGTACAGGAATAAATGAACTCTGACAGGAATGAATGAGCTTGGTGTAATAGACATACTGCATAATGGTGACGTTGTAATTAAATGATTCTGTAAAGTAACACCATGGAAAACACAACGCCCGAAAAATAAATAAAATAAAACGAGGTGCCTTTAAATAACACAGCTCATGATAAGTCGTAGGGTATAAAGAAATAAAACTTACGATAAAGAAAGCCACAATAGTACCAAGGCTCAGGCCAACCATAACATCGCCCCAGTGATGCCAGTAATCAAATATCCGTGATAATGCACACAGTACTCCCAGTGAAATAAATGCTACTTGAATTAATGGCTTGACCAAATTGCTTCGTTTGGCTGGCATTGACGATTCCAGGTATACCTACCAGTAGAACCGAAATCACGTCCATTAAAAGGCAGACAGCCGGATATAGAAAATCTACTTGATGTTAAAAGCAGGTAAATATACATTCTTCTTACATGGGCACCCAACGAGAATATAGTTCAAAACCACTTAAACATAGCATTGTTAAACGTATTTTGGTATTTAAAAGGTAGATATAGGCATATCTTTATCCCCTAAATTTTTTTCATCTGTTCGGATTTCCTAGCTTAAAGTCTAGTGATTCGAAAATTATAGTTATCAAAAGTTACCTTTTCGAAAATTTCAGCCAGAAAAAAGGCTCCCGAAAATTCTAGGTGACCTTTTTAGGGTAAAAACCCTTTAAAATGGGCAATTATACCTTTTTGTAGATGTTCGAAGATCCTAGGACAGGCAGGCAAGCAAGAAATTTTACAACAAATGTCCCGAAAATTCTAGATCTCAAATCGTCCTCCGAACAGATATTTTCCGAGAATTGACGTTGGGTACCCCTGTTCTTATACCGAGAAATATCTTCCTGTTGAATTTAGGGCTACTGCCTGGTTGAGATGCTTGTGGTTAAAGAAAAAAAACTCATCTTAATTTTTTGCAAGACTCTAATTTCAACTATGCGTTAACAAAATCGGCCCTCACCCCAGTCATAATTTTATGGAGCCGCTACTACGTTAATATTTTTCTGTTTCCTTTCTGCTAACAAACTGAAGGAAAGTTCATCACTTAAAATGAGGCTTACGAGTGCTTTTCAAGGTCGTTTGTGCAATGGTCATCTAGAGTTCAATAAGTCTTTGCAGATCTTGTACGTTTCTTAGTACGCCTAACTTTCGATTTTCCATGATGCGAGAACTAGGTCAGATGATTTTTCTAATTTTCAACTCTATGCACATTTAACCCGGGGGGTTACTCCCTTATAAGGGCTTAATGGGGACGTGCGGCCAGCCAGGGTATGTTTTTCGGGATTTTTGTCTTGAACAGGGTATCGAATTTATCATTTTTTGTCTTAATCAGGGTATCGATTTATCAATTTTTGTCTTAAACTGGGTTAAACGTCTTAAACAGGGTATCAAAAATCGGAATTCTGTCTTAAAATGGGTAGGGAAATCAGCGATATTTGTCTTAAACAGGGTCAGGGTATGAGGGGCCGCGCCGCACCTCCCCAACCAGGGATACATCGAGTACCCCCCCCCCCCCCGGGACATTTAATAGGGAGCTTAAGGTTTTACAACGGCGACCGCAACAACAACGGCGCAAAACAATGATATAATTGGTTAAAACAGCATAAATAATCGTGCAGCACGTGCAGCACGGATTTTAGAACGGATTCTTGCGGTACTCTGCATAAGAACGACGTGAAATTACCAAATTTGAGATTTTGACGACAACGTGAGCAAGTAACAGAGAATCTTTCATTCTCTATTTTCACTTTGTCACTGCTCGTATCAATTTATTTTTACGATACTTGGCCCAAATTGTAAGCATTGAACGAGATAGAATAACCGCGAAAGTATTATGATAAAGCAAAGTGATATTTTGAGGTGACGTTTTAGTTGAAGTCGCCGTCGTAGATCTTAAGGTCCCTAATATGATGGAGCGGGGATAGCACAGTGGTGAGAGCACTCGCCTCTCCCAACAATGTGGCCTGGGTTCCATTAACGGGCTCAGCGTCATGAGTGGGTTGAGTTTGTTGGCGCTCATAAAAACCACAATTTCCTCGATTGTAATTGCTTAAAAAGAAACTGTATTTTCTTCTAATTCACTTGCCAAGTTGTTATCGAACACTTCAATAAGCCAATCACATTCAAAGTTGTAGTGTAAATCTACCAATCACATTCAAAATTGTAGTTTAAATCAACCAATCACAACCTTTCTTTTCAATCACCATAGAAAAAAATTCAGTCTTTTAATGCAAATTTTCCCTTTCATAACTTAGATCTTATTCCTTTATCGGTAATTGTAATTTTTATGATTAATTGGCAAGAGGACTTTGTGTCGTCCAATTCGGTCTCTAATCATACTCGTGATAAACAAATCTGACCCCCGCTGCTCGGTAGTCCGATTTTAGGCAACTTTACACACTTAAATGATAACAGTTGAACGTTTCAGAAACTCATACTTACTGCTACAAAAACCATGGAATATGCTGAGAACGAAGCATGTGCAGACGGAAATGAGGTCCTAAATTAATAAATATATTAAAACAATTAATAAATGTGTCTTGCAAGAGATTCCTCTTGGTTGATTAGTATAGTTTGAAGAAATTCAATAACATTTAAAAGAAGTTGATACTATAATTGTAACCTTTGAACGGAATTCCTTGTGGGAATATTCAAGAGTTCTTTACCCTTCTGTAAGAATCTGGTATCAGCTTTGTCCCCAACGGCGTCAGAAAAGTATCTTTTTTTAAAACCAAATTTTGCGGGAAAATAGAGAATAGACCAAATTAGCTAACTCAATGTTGTACCCAATTCCAATCTCCAGGAGTCTTTGTGCATTGTATTTGCATAATAATTAATATTAAATCGGTTTGGTTTGAAAGGTCAGGTCCTCGCATGGTTGAAATCGCTTCTGGAATACCGAACACAAGTAATAATGGTTGACGGTGTCAAGTCTGCTAAAAAAAACATCATATGCGGAGTGGCTCAAGGGTCCGTACTTGGCCCAATGCTGTATGTGTGGTACACTGCGCCAGTTGCCGATTTTATCTGGCGCTATGGTCTCGGATTTCATTTTTACGCAGATGACACCCAGTTATATCTGGCTTTTGTGCAAACTACTCCTGACCAGCTGGTGTCTTCAGCATTTGTTGAATGTGTTAAAAGAGATTGACACATGGATGCAATTCAATGGGCTGAAACTCAACGGTGAGAAGACGGAACTGTTGGTGGTGATCGCACAATATCGCCCACGTCCAGAAATCAACCATCTCCAAGTTTCCAACGAATGCATCCAGCCATCTACCTCAGCTAGAAACATTGGTGTAATCTTTGATCAGGACATGTCTCTTGAGCAGCATGTTGTCAGCTTCTTTAAAGTATGCTTTTTTCATCTTCGTAACATTTCCAAGATTAAAAACTGCCTCTCGAA
>NC_090893.1:32583713-32606213 GCF_036669925.1 Montipora capricornis
TTTAACCACCTGGACTTACTGTGGAAGGGAGTTGGAGTTCTCTGTTTCGACTCCGTCACGCGTTTCAAATAACCAACTGATGTCTTCTTCCAGTTGATCATAGAGCTTAAGGAAGGTCAACGTTTACGGATATCGACACGTCGTCTGAAAATCCAGTTTGTTGTTAGCTGTTGTTATTGCAATAATTTCGCAATTATTCAAAGTCGTCAATTGCACAGAGAAAGTATTTACGAACGTGCCAAAAATAAAATTGGTATCACGGTGTAGTTGTTTGGGAGAAAAAATAGCCGTAACCTCAAATTGGGTCATTTCACGTTGCTGTCAGGATCAGAACTGCAAAGAAATGCGTCTAAATGTAAAACGCAACTACAGGGCGTGCAGATCAATTCTCCTTTGCTCATTTTCACCTATTGTTTCCTGTCGTTCTTGTAACTCTCGCCGTCTTTTTTCTTTAGCCGTGTTCCAGCTGGCTCCCAGATAGTAGGGAAAGAGAAGATTTTATTACCTAGAAGTGGCAACACTGGGATGGCGAGGGCGAAGACTGAAGAATGTATGCTCAGCTGAGATATAATTGTATTCGAGTGTTTTGATGATTGACTTTACTGAAACTATTTTACAACATGTACAAGTCCATTGGTTACAGAAATCGAAAGTAAAGAGACTTGGCTAGTTATTTGGTATTGAGGTATAATGAAGAGTGTTTCTGAATAACCGTGGCAAACTAAAAGATATTATCACGTTTAATAGTAGACACTTCATGAATTCACTGTAGGCCTTAAACCTCTTTTTGTTTTAATATTATCTCAGGAATTTTCCCTTAGTCATAATTGAGACTAGAGTGCTTACTGTAAAAACGGGAACAATGACTTGTGCACGCAGTTGTTTTTGTTTTCCCGACTATCTGGGAAGCCTGGAACAGGCTATTTTTCTTGGGCGCCATAATTATTCTAATGATGCCCTTCTGTTCACAGTCTAATGAAGCTCTCCTGTTCACAGCCAGATGAATCTCGATCTTCAAATACCACCACGTACAAATTAATTTTGCCTCCTTACTTAATATACATTAGACTTTGTTATGAAAAATGACATAAGTAACCGCATGATTTTCGAAACCAATCATGTGAACACAAATAAAGTCTTAAAGTTTGGCAATTCAACTGAAGAATGAATCAAGAGCTTCTGCGTTTACAAATATTGATTCTTTACATCACTTAAGCAAAGCTCACTAATGAATATTGAGGCTAATGACTTCAGGATGTTTGAAACCAATCATGTGAAAACGAATGAAACAGTGTTGGAATCTTCAGTGTAAATAAACTGGAGAATTAGATAATGTCCGAGTCAATGAACCACAAACTGATCAAAACTTCGAAAGACCAGCTGTTATGCTAAGCGTTTTCGAATGATCTAAGGGGGAAGTCGTTCGAAGTCTAATATGTAGTCGGAGAACTTATGAATTGCTACGAGTTTGAAATACCATAACCAAGTTGAAAATTTCGCAAAATCATGCGAAAAATTAACGTGATAGCAGCGAATACCGGTTTGAAGAATAAATTCAAACTGAAGAAAACTGATAAACGAATTCATGGCTCTTGGGTTGAAAGTACCGCTGAATTGCTAAGTAAATATGTTATTATTTTTGCATTTGAACAATAGACTTGCTCTTTAAAACACCTGCACAATGAAACAGCGTTCAAACAATGAAATCACGAGAAGTGTCTAATCTATTTGCCTAAAATTGTTGGGTTGTCACTTGAAAACGTAACATTTTCTTTGCCAAGTTTGTGTAAAAATTTGTTTGTCCGTAATGTTTTTGTAAGAGTATCAATGTAAAAATCAATTCACTTATTCATAACGCAAACAACGTACAATTTAAGGCTTAGGTTGTTAGCAACTTAGCATACTTACAACAGGGATAGAGACTAATAAGCCGACGAGCAGAGTTAGCCAGGTTGAAATCGTTTCCTTTTGAAATGGCTTTTGTAAACTTTGGTCATCGCAGAAGAATCCTCGACGGCTTGGGGAGATCGGTATTACGTGAAACAACATATCCGAAATCCCAAGCAATATGAAACAAACAATATCCAGTATTATATGCCATGGTATTTGATTATTTGCCATTTCTAAAAGACTAGTACCTCGCTTAAAGAATCAGGAGTTGGTAATGCCAGTTTTAAACAACGCCGGTCGTCGATCATGCGTTAAGACATAATCGATTATCATAATTTTTCATGCTAACAAGACATACAAATCGAGGCGTATAAGACTTAAAATACGCGGTCAATATTCATTTGTTAATTATGAATACTTAAGTATGTTTCACCACATTGTAATTTTTAAGTACTTTAAAGAAGCTCAAGGCACCAGTTTTTTATAGCCTTGTCACACTTTCCTCGTAGAAGAATCTGCTCTTGAATTAAGTGTTTAAAATTAGTTGCGCTAAGTATTAAAAAATGTATTCCATAGTAATCAAAAGAGTGGGTGCAGAGAGGATGAAAAATTGCGAAACTTTTCTAGAATCCTCCAGATAAGAGATATTTTATTTACAAATTTGTGGAACGAAGTAGAGCACAAGTTAAACATCGAATCAAGATAAAAGAGGTTGACCTTCAGATAGCCAGGGAACCTTATTGCAATGACGCACGTACATCTGACTGTGCTTTTTAAATTCTCCGGAATCTCATCTTCAAGGGAAACCGCCAAATTGCATTTTGGCTTCCATCAGGAGCTTATCAAGAGGGAGCCTTTATCTCCACTAAGCCCCCATATTTTATATGACCGTCGACACTGTAACGATCAAAAACGGAGGTTTTCAACAACGGAGGTCCGCGAAAACGCTTTTGAAAGTGGGCAATTTTGAAAACGGAGGTCTATCGTTCTAGTGTGGACAGCGAAAAAGGAGGCTTTCGAATACACGTGACGTCATAATCCTATGCATTCCATACAGTTTTCCACGCGCCAAGACGTAAACAAAGCCTGGTAACAAAAACGCATCTTTAGATCTCCGTTTTCAGTCTGTGTGGACAGCCGAATACAATGTGAAAACGCTAGTGTGGATGCAGATGTTTTTATCCGTTTTTATAAGGCCGGGGGTTTTTGAAAATGGAGGATAACGAAAACGCTAATCTCGTACCCAGATCTCCCACGGTCATACGGAAGGGAGATCTGGTAAAGTTCGATTTCGAGCATGCTCAGTGCCAGCGAGGCCCGAAATACGGGCTTTTCTATCACTGCGCATGTTCGTACTCTCTGTTGTGACTTTGGGTGATTTTGCGGAATAAACATGAATTTCGAGAGTATTCTTGAAGAGATTCTTTTGGGTAGAGGACAAGGAAACCTTAAACTTAAGCCGAAACAGAAAGAAGTGCTACAGGCGATTGTTTTTGAACGGTCGAGATTCTTTAATTGTCGGAGCAACTGCAGAATCACTGAAAGGAGCGCTTGGGCTTAATCAATAAACGAGTGCTATTTTCTTCACACGATCTCGTGCAAAGTGTAGTTCGCCAAACCGTAAATTGAAAAGCTAAAATGTTTAAGAGTGCTTAGACCTAATCACCGCAACGAGCGCTATTTTCTTGACACGATCTCGTGAAAAATGTAGTTAATCTAACCGTAAAATTCACAATTGATCACTACTTAATTCGCGAGTCACGCTTTAAGCCGCGGCTACACGAGCGATTTTTTGCTCGCGCCGGTGATGCAATTTTTTCAAATTTTGTCACGTCGCCAGCGCGCGATGAAAATCGAAAGTGTAGCCACCCTTGAACTGGCGACGCGACAGCTGAAAAAATCGCAGAAAAAAAATCGGAAGAAGTTGAATGAGTTGAATTTCTCGCGATTTTTTTTTCTGCGATTTTCTTAGCTGTCGTGTCGCCAGTTCAAGGGTGGCTACACTTGAGTATTTCATCGCGCGCTGGCGACGCGACAAAATTTGAAAAAATCGCATCACCGGCGCGAGTAAAAAATCGCTCGTGTAGCCGCGGCTTTAAGAACGAGAAATACTGTTTAGAATAAATTACATACTTCAACTTGAATTTATTAGTTTCTGCGTACCGCGTAGCCAGCTACGCAGAACTTTATTCGAGTGGCAGGGTACGTGAGGCTTTCATCGGTACCATTTACACAAACGTCGCAATATTTTTAAATGATTTTCCTCAACTGTAAAGCTTTTCCGGCGTCGGAAAAAAACAAAACTTTCCACCGCACAACTGGCATTTATTCAAAACAGCACATGCACTTGTGAAAACTAAACCTTCACTTTACCTTCACTGAAGTGCCCCACGAAATAAGCAAATCAGAGCGTAGATTGCATTGCCGCAACCTTTTTTTTAGTAGCCAATGAAAAAGAATGTATTGTCGAACTTTGCCAGATGTCACATTTCCAGTGACAGAGTGAGATCTGGGTACGAGATTACGAAAACGCATCAGCGTGGAGGGGCCCTAATTGATCCCTAATTCCTTGAGGCAAACCTTTCCTGAGTAAATTTATTTTTAGGAACAGGTTTTTCCAGCCAAAAGTATCATATTTCCCTTGGCACTCAGATAGCTTTATCTTGATTGCCTTTTGCAACATTTGACGTGCTGAACCTCCCAAGGGAGACTCAGACTGCAACCTTGAAAGTCCGGGCGATATTCAACGTGCCCCGTGCAAACGGGACGCAACATTGTTGGCCAACAACTCCCAACAATTTGGGGAGCTGTTGCGTCCGCTTGCACAGGGCACGTTGAATATCGCCCTGACTTTCAAGGTTGCAGTCTGAGTTTTAGACAGGAAGAGGACCTTACACACAACGTAGCTTTTTAGGATTATTTGCATTTTGCATTTTAACTTGAGTTTCTTATTTACTTTTGTACTCCACCGCTAACAGGTTATGGTTTTCGCCCTGTGACGCTTGATTAGAATGTAGCATTCTGTTGAATCCTCTGTTATAATAATAATAATAATAATAATAATAATTTTATTATTATTATTATTAATTTTTTTATAATAACTAATCTTTATTTATTTCAAATTATCAGTAAAAATACACACACTGAAAATACCAAATAAAGAACTCTAAAACAAGTATTAGGCTTATAGAGATACAAATACTAATACTAATTCAAATGATAGCAATAATAGTTATTTTTTTAAAAAATCCTCGTTTTCTATAAACATGTGTATTAAAATTAAACAACTCTTAGTATTATAGATTTGATAAAATAAAGGAAAGAAAAATTATAAATCAATATTATAGAATGTTAAGACGCTCTTTGCCATAAACTCAGTGTCAGAGGATAACGCTATTTACAGAAGAACAAAAACTATCTACATTCGAATGAAGGGGTAGTTTCTAAAGAAACTGTGGTGCTGCGTCGGTGGGGAAGTAGTATACAAAAATTTGGTTTATCAACGGAGTTGATAATGTAAATTGACCACCGTACAGAGATTCTAAAAGCTGACGTTTCGAGCGTTAGCCCTTCGTCAGAGCGAATCGAGGGATTATGGGTTACGTGTAGTTTTTATAGTAGAGTAGGAGCTACGCTATTGGTGGTAACATGGCAACGTGAAAAGTAGGAATATATTAGTTAAATGAAAAGCGTTCGTTAATACCGTAAGGATTAAGGGTGCCGATTTGAAAGATTTTTCTGGAACAAAAATTCATCTTTCAAATCGACACCCTTAAGCCTCACGGTATTAACGAACGCTTTTCATTTAACTAATATATTCCTACTTTTCACGTTGCCATGTTACCACCAATAGCGTAGCTCCTACTCTACTATAAAAACTACACGTAACCCATAATCCCTCGATTCGCTCTGACGAAGGGCTAACGCTCGAAACGTCAGCTTTTAGAATCTCTGTACGGTGGTCAATTTACATTATCAACTCCGTTGATAAGCCAAATTTTTCTATCTACATTCGACCGAGACTTCTATATATATGCAGTTATATATATATATATATATATATATATATATATATATATATATATATATATATATATATAGTTAAGTGTACGTAAGGAAAAGCGACGAAAAGACAAAATCTTGACTGTTCTGGACGAAGTCCAATGCGACGCTTCGGCCGTTCGGCCTTCTCAGGTTAAAAATTAAAAACTAAAAAAACAATCAAAAACAAATAAAGAACTATAGGTGACATATCGATAAAAATGCATCGTATTGGGAAAATGTCAACTCACAACTACTCAATTGTAGTAATTAATGCGGTGTTTCGATCTAGATTCCCGCCTTTTATTAAGACCATGAGGATTAAGGGTAAATAATTGCGCAGTCCAATAGGCCTCCCTAGTGAGTAACAACTGTTCAAGATGTAAAGAATTTTCAAAAGACCTAATTTGTTCGATAATGATGAAATTGATTTGTGAAATTTCATGTTCAGAGTTATTATAGTGGATAGCCAATTCACAAGTTCTTTTGTTCTTCAGCATGTTCGACTTGTGGTTACGGAATCTTACTTTAAATTCAGTCGAGGTGGAGCCCACATATTGCAGGTTGCATTTGGCACAAGTGGCCAAATAAATAACATTTTGCGATAAACAAGAAAGTTTTTGTTCAATGGAATAATGACGACCAGTAGCTGAACTTTGAAATTTTGAAGCTTGAATTAAATAATTTTTACAAAGATGGCATTTCTTATTGCATTTTGAACAACCCCCATTTTCTTCTCTTAGATTTCTACAAGAGGTTACCTGAAACTTGGATGGCGCTAGCAACTTATTAAGATTTTTTGTTCTACGATAAGCGGTAAAAATTGACTGGGACGGAAAAATTTCTTTGACTTCTGGCGAAGATTGCAATAGATGAAAGTGATTTTTAATGACTTTTTGGATATCTGGCAAAATTGGATTGTAGTCAAGCACCAGTGGAAAAACTTTCTTATCTGGTTTGACCTTTTTGCTCAAAAGTTCAGATCTTGATATACTGAGAGCTTTGTCGAACTGTTTATCGACAAGCTCCGCCGGATAATTTTGAGATTTCAAATATCCCTTGTATTCCTTACACCTATTTTGAAGAAAGTCGTTGGTAGAACAATTGCGTTTGATTCTTAAAGCTACCCCAAAGGGGACTGCTCTTTTGCAATGTGAGGGATGTGAACTCGAAAAAGGTAGATAGAGGTGGCTATCGGTGGGTTTAGCATAAACATCAGTGCTAATAAACCCGTTACAAAAATGCAACGTGAGATCAAGGACATTCAAATGACTTTCGAAGTAAACCAGTTCGAATTTAATAGTAGGGTACAAATCATTGATATAATCAGTGCATTCCAATAATTTAGGTAAACCCTGAGTCCAGAGGTCAAAAATATCGTCCCTGTATCTCCACCAAAGCATAGGTCTCAAGCTACCCTCAAATTTGGCTTTCTCGTCGATGATGCCCATCGCTAGATCTGCATAACTGCAGGCGTTTTTCGGTCCCATGGCCGTACCGTGTTTTTGAACAAAGCTCTGACCAACAAACTGGCAATTATTTACCCTGAGACAAATTTCAACGGCTTTAACTAAGCAATCAGTGGAAGGAATGTTATCAGATCTAGAATTAAGTGCCTTTCTAACTGCTGAAATACCTAGATTGTTGTCAATGTTTGGAAACATTGACACTAAATCCCAAGACACAAGGAGGGACCCCTCAGGGAATTGGCCTTTTGCATTCAAATCTTCTAATTTGTTGATAAAATCCGTGGAATCCTTCACAAAGGATGGAAGACTCTGTGAAAGAGGTTTGAGGTAGAATTCTGTGAAAGCAGAAAGCCGTTCAATTGCTGTACCGCAACAGGATGTAATAAGTCGAAGTGGGTTGTCACGTTTGTGTGTTTTGACATTCCCAAATGCCACTCCCGGTTTTGGTTCCAGATTTACAACCCACGTAGCAATCTCCTGGCTAATCTGCCCCTCAGAAAACCACTTACGACTCCATTCCTTAACCACTTCAAAATGGTCAAGTGTTGGGTCGGAATCTATGCTGTCATAATGCAAATCATTATTAAGCTGCCCTAGTATCTTATTTTGGTATTCTTGTTGACTGAGGACAACGAACCTAGAACCTTTATCTTGAATTCTTATAACATTCCATCAGCTTCCCAATGGATGCCTCCAAAATCCAGTTTCCCGGAGGTAGAAGTGTTCCTCAACAATGTGAAGAACGACATCCTTAAGCCTGCTAATCTAAGAACTACCAAGGACAATCTTACGAGAGAAGAAAGGTTAGCTTTAAGGTCTCTTAAATCTAGTGAAAATGTTATAAGAATTCAAGATAAAGGTTCTAGGTTCGTTGTCCTCAGTCAACAAGAATACCAAAATAAGATACTAAGGCAGCTTAATAATGATTTGCATTATGACAGCATAGATTCCGACCCAACACTTGACCATTTTGAAGTGGTTAAGGAATGGAGTCGTAAGTGGTTTTCTGAGGGGCAGATTAGCCAGGAGATTGCTACGTGGGTTGTAAATCTGGAACCAAAACCGGGAGTGGCATTTGGGAATGTCAAAACACACAAACGTGACAACCCACTTCGACTTATTACATCCTGTTGCGGTACAGCAATTGAACGGCTTTCTGCTTTCACAGAATTCTACCTCAAACCTCTTTCACAGAGTCTTCCATCCTTTGTGAAGGATTCCACGGATTTTATCAACAAATTAGAAGATTTGAATGCAAAAGGCCCATTCCCTGAGGGGTCCCTCCTTGTGTCTTGGGATGTAGTGTCAATGTTTCCAAACATTGACAACAATCTAGGTATTTCAGCAGTTAGAAAGGCACTTAATTCTAGATCTGATAACATTCCTTCCACTCATTGCTTAGTTGAAGCCGTTGAAATTTGTCTCAGGGTAAATAATTGCCAGTTTGCTGGTCAGAGCTTTGTTCAAAAACACGGTACGGCCATGGGACCGAAAAACGCCTGCAGTTATGCAGATCTAGCGATGGGCATCATCGACGAGAAAGCCAAATTTGAGGGTAGCTTGAGACCTATGCTTTGGTGGAGATACATGGACGATATTTTTGACCTCTGGACTCAGGGTTTACCTAAATTATTGGAATTCACTGATTATATCAATGATTTGTACCCTACTATTAAATTCGAACTGATTTACTTCGAAAGTCATTTGAATGTCCTTGATCTCACGTTGCATTTTTGTAACGGGTTTATTAGCACTGATGTTTATGCTAAACCCACCGATAGCCACCTCTATCTACCTTTTTCGAGTTCACATCCCTCACATTGCAAAAGAGCAGTCCCCTTTGGGGTAGCTTTAAGAATCAAACGCAATTGTTCTACCAACGACTTTCTTCAAAATAGGTGTAAGGAATACAAGGGATATTTGAAATCTCAAAATTATCCGGCGGAGCTTGTCGATAAACAGTTCGACAAAGCTCTCAGTATATCAAGATCTGAACTTTTGAGCAAAAAGGTCAAACCAGATAAGAAAGTTTTTCCACTGGTGCTTGACTACAATCCAATTTTGCCAGATATCCAAAAAGTCATTAAAAATCACTTTCATCTATTGCAATCTTCGCCAGAAGTCAAAGAAATTTTTCCGTCCCAGTCAATTTTTCCCGCTTATCGTAGAACAAAAAATCTTAAGGAGTTGTTAGCACCATCCATATTTCAGGTAACCTCTTGTAGAAATCCAAGAGAAGAAAATGGGGGCTGTTCAAAATGCAATAAGAAATGCCATCTTTGTAAAAATTATTTAATTCAAGCTTCAAAATTTCAAAGTTCAGCTACTGGTCGTCATTATTCCATTGAACAAAAACTTTCTTGTTTATCGCAAAATGTTATTTATTTGGCCACTTGTGCCAAATGCAACCTGCAATATGTGGGCTCCACCTCGACTGAATTTAAAGTAAGATTCCGTAACCACAAGTCGAACATGCTGAAGAACAAAAGAACTTGTGAATTGGCTATCCACTATAATAACTCTGAACATGAAATTTCACAAATCAATTTCATCATTATCGAACAAATTAGGTCTTTTGAAAATTCTTTACATCTTGAACAGTTGTTACTCACTAGGGAGGCCTATTGGACTGCGCAATTATTTACCCTTAATCCTCATGGTCTTAATAAAAGGCGGGAATCTAGATCGAAACACCGCATTAATTACTACAATTGAGTAGTTGTGAGTTGACATTTTCCCAATACGATGCATTTTTATCGATATGTCACCTATAGTTCTTTATTTGTTTTTGATTGTTAAATCTATGTCACCTTGGAGTTTAGACCTTTGTTATAGTTCTTTATTTGTCTTTGATTGTCAAATCCATGTCACCTTGTAGCTTTGACCTTTGTTTTGTTTCGTTTCCTTAATTTCAATATTTCTGCTCTGTATATATAAGCTGCTGTTTTTGTGATTTGCAGTCATTGTAAATAGTTTTTTTAGTTTTAATTTTTAACCTGAAGAAGGCCGAACGGCCGAAACGTCGTATTAAACTTCGTCCAGAACAGTCAAGAGTTTGTCTCTTCGTCGCTTTTCCTTACGTACACTTAACTACAAATTCGCGTCGAGACATTGTATCCTGTGGATCCTCTTACTGGGAGTTCATCGTTAGGTCAACCAACCGTACACTGCTTATATATATATATATATATATATATAAATACTTTAAGAGGAAAAAAGGACGCAAGGGAAATGTAGTTGCGTCCTTTTTTCCTCTGAAAATATTTATTCCGCTCTGCTTCAACGTATTGAGCACTGTTCCACGAGAAAATCGACTTACAGACCCCCTATATATATATATATATATATATATATATATATAAAACAATAATAAGAATAATAATAACATCAGAATAACAGAGCTTCAGAAGATTGTTCTCCTTGGAACTGCTTACATAATTAGGAGGACTTAATCCATCAAGTAATCCAGAAAACTTACAACAATACGTCGCATTGGAGAAGGTTGGGACGGGACAGTATAACGATATGCATACTGCACATACATTGGAGGAATGTCGTGTTTCTTTCAATTCCAGCCAAGAACTACCACATGAAAATATAGGGTTTGAAGGGCTTGCGATTATTCAGATGGGTCAGCGAATGTCATTCAGGTGTAAAAATCCTTTTCTGTTTGATCATGGTTGGTGTGTGCATATGCACAATACGGCTATCTTGAAGAACTAAATATTTTGAGCAAGAGCCGATACAACGTAGATTTGATTTAATAATGTACTCTATTACGGCTGGCCAAACCAGCCCTTTTCAAGTAGAATGATCATGACAGTTGGATTAATTAACAACGGTCTAAATATCCGCGAAGAAACATATCAAATCAAATCTACGAGGAATCGGCTCTTGCTCAAAATATTTAGTTTCCCAATTTGTAATTACGCCGATCAGATCAAGCCAATTTGATCCAACGTACCTTATTCATTTATTATTTCAATCAAGTACTATTTCTAACTTGATTTGTAATTATTTTGTTTATTTTCCTTATGACAGATTCTTGTGATTGTCCAATTGTTTTGCTTCTTGGTACCAGACTTTCCCTTCACAAACCCATGCACAATCCACTGCTGGAATGTCCCAGAGCCCACCGTCAATAAGTGCGAGCCACCAACTAGGACATTCATCTGTGTTAGTGCGACTACACCACCATCCAAATTCGTCGGGTCATCCGATTTAGGGTTGTATTTTATCGTTCTTAAAGTCTTTGATAAAAACCTCTGAAGCTGTTTAATTTTGTTCTCAAGAGTACTGTTTTGCGCTAAAAACGAGCGTAAAGGGTCAGATCCAACCCGAATCATATCCGACGAACCGAACACTTTCTTTATTCCTGACCTTTTAATTAGGTTGGTAGCTTTTTCAACCAAGGTCTTAAGGCATCGTGACAATCTCTCTACATCGTACCAAAGGATCTGCCTTTCAGAACGAATGTGGATCGAGATGTACTCCTCACCGATTGATTCTGCAATCAGATTGGCTTGCTCATTAACACGTTCACTCAACTGTAACGAATGTACCAACGTCCGGTTATTAAGTACAATTTCCGGTTTGAAATGGCTGCGATCTCTTCCGAATCCCCGCCAATGAATTATAACAACGCATTTATCGTTCTTTATTATTTCATTTCTAAATAATTGAATACTTTTTACTTTCTCGGCGTCAACACAAATTTGTCTTCCTGCAGTAAGATCACCAATTCTTTTTGATACATTAAGACCTCGATCAATAAAATTGCAATCACACCAGCCTGACTCTTTAATGTTTTCCTCGATTTGTTGATAAGTAAATGCCGAAATTTTATACCACTTTTCCATCTCTTTTTGCGAATGATCTTTAAACATGAAATGCAGCAATGTTGTTTTTGCTACATTTGAGCGGCAGTTGCGTTTGAAAGACTCCAGTTTTGCCATCGGTGAAATACCAGATTTTGTTAGCAAGTCGTTCATAAATTGTACATCGAAATACAGCGAGAGCGGATAAAATTTGCGTCGTTCGTTTCGCAAAGCTCCAGACCATCCGTAAGCCAAGCCACACATTCGAGAATCTCGCACAAACGGCTCAACAATTAAACGCTTCATTTCCTTGGCGATCGCAGCGAGATATATGAGGTTTTCAGTTGTTTTTGTAAGCTGTTCATAATGATGTAAGACGAAAAAAAATCCGAGACTTCCACTCTTTTCGTCAGCTTCATCCTCGCCAAGTTTGTGGATCGAAAAACTGTTATTATTAAATTCGCCAAATGTTGAGTCTACGCCAATGCTCTTCAAGCGATAATCTGTTCTTTTAACATCCACGTTTTGAATAATTCGAGGCCATAACCGCGACGTCTCAAGCCTTCTTTCTTGAAACAATTGATAAATGATTAAAACACTCAGGAGAACACATATTTTTATCCCAAGTGAAAGACCAAATCGAGCCACCACAAATCGTCGCTTAAAAAACACAACACACATCACTGGCGACAAAATTTCGAGTTGTCTCTCTGAGAACAGACCAGAAGACAATAAAATTGGGCGCCGAAAATCGACTTATATTCACTAGAGTGTAATATTGAATTTCCAATCCCATCATATGAAGTTAAATAAAGGCCCAGATTTTCTCGTTAGGCTTTCCATGGTGATAGGAAAGTACAAACAACTCTTCTTTCAGGTTCCAGATGTCGAAGTTTTTATGACGTTGTCTTTCGCATTTATTATTTTCCTGGATGGTAAAAGGTTTCTCTTTCAGTAAATATCTAATATCGGTAGCATCAACTGTTGTTATTTGCGATCTTAGCGGGAGGTCTTAGTATTACCATAAATTTCCAACCCCAGCTGTTTTATATGAAATTCATTGGAGTAGTTTCTGCGCATGACTGTCATTAAAAGGAAAATACTTTTCTCACAAAAAAAAAATAACTGCCTGTAATACTTGGCGACCAGCATCCACAGATACACAGAGTGGGATTGAATTCCGAAAGATTTAGGTTGGAAGATATTTGAGTTAGTTTCCAATTCTGTAGTTTTTCAGTAACTTAATAAATTGGGTTGAATAGAGGTTTTGCACGGCAGCCATGTTGTATGGCAGGAACAATGAAAATCTTTTGCGTCAGAAAGAACATTTGTTCTCATGGGAAAAAGAATCCATTGTTTCTGCCATGCAAAACCTCTATATGCCTTATTCATAAATGCGGACGCGCGGCTTAGACCTGAGCCGAGTTCACCAAAACGATGCTTAGGATACATAAGCTGTAAGTTTTGTTTGAAGATTTGTGGAATTATTGACATGTTTTCTTAAATTGAGGACAAGTTGATGTAACGTAGTTCGAAGACCTGGTCGAATGTTCTATTGTAAAAACGGCGGTGGGTTTTTGCTATTAATTTGAGTCAAGACGATATTCCCGGAGTGTCTTTCAACCGGAGGGAAGACACCCAGCAGAGCTCAATAACGATGCCCTGAGGTTTTGGCTAAAATGCAGAGGAGATGAATACAAATGGCTGAAAACAAAGGCTCAGCTGTTAAAACGGTAGATTTAAATGTAACGATCGATAGCCAAATATAAGTAGTAATATTTGATTCTTCAAAAAGGGGTGGGCTGTGTACTTTTTGACTACACATAAGAAGTGGGTTTTCCCATGTAGGAAGGGGGGGGGGGGGGGTGGGGGAATCATATTTCTGACCTGTATTTGGGGTCAGTCAGTTTGTTTTATTCCAAACGGAAGGGGTTAGGTCATGTGCCCAGGTCCACCCCCTGTAATTTCTGGCCAGTCCTTTACAAGTATCATAATTATTTATGATATACTTCCTGTATACAGTCGGTTTATGAATGTGATAGCACCAGATGGAGAAAATCCCACAAGCCCCTTTAGTGCACTATGATTCTTGTTAGCACTGAACAACTCACTATATATTCAGCAACAAGCTACTGGGCATTGCACACTTCACTTCTGTACAGTCAATAATAACTCTTGTACTGGGATATGCCTTTCTGAAGTCTTCGGGCATTGTTCTGTTGACAGCTTCTCTTGATGGCCAAATGTTAAGCACTCCAAATCCCCGAGAACATAAAATTGATTCAACTAATAACGATCCTACTAACAGTTGCCTGAGAAACATTAAACAGGTGGGAAGGTGGGTTTTGCAAATCCCTGTCTCGAGCGACACAAATTGAGAAAAAATTATTCTTGTGGTTTGCGTGATCTTGGTCTACCCCTCCTTACAGCTAACTGCGGTGGAGACATATAGTGTTCTGACGGTATCTCATTATCACCTGACAACCAGTATGTGACCTTTTCTCCATTATCTCCCGGAGGATGCCAAGAATGCTTTGTAGTTAGGAAAGCCTGTATAAAACAACATTGCCTCATCTGAGGTAAAGCGACTAAGTGAGAAGACGTTTGACTGAAGAACTTGATTTGTGGGTTCCAAATCTGAAACTGTCTCTTCGAAATCTGCGCATTTTTTTCAATTTGCCTTAATTGGTTGAGGGTCCCATTAAGATCCTTTTCAGTGGAAGGCATTTCATAAAGACTGGTACTGGCGGCTCCTAAAATAGTGGTTTCGTTAGTACCTGTTTCAGGAATATCGTTTGCTGCTCCAGGTGTTTTGCTGGGCTCCGATGACGCTGAAAAAGTCTCTTTTTCTGGGATAGATTTCCTTTCCATTCGCCTTCGTTGATGAGGCCTTTCGGTAGAGAGCGGTCGCTTTCGTGGTGAAGTTTGTTTCCACGCAAATTTCGACGGAACTGCACTTGTCTTCAGAACATTCGTCCACCGAGATCCTTTGATATGTCACTAAGCTTGAAATGTAAATGCCCCGGAGATGCGACAAAATCTACCAACATCTCTACATATAGTATCCATCGTTTCTTCATTCCTCTTCGTCTGGTAGGTGAAAGAATCCAACTTGTTTTCCTTTTGGTCCAACACGCCCTCTTTGTGTGCACAATGGTACACAACTGTGAATGTTTAACTTCGACGCCATGTTAAGCGATGCCTCCTAAGCATTTTTTAGGTGAACTCGGCTCAGGTCTCAACCGCGCGTCCGCCATTTATGAATAAGGTATATGGCTCAAAAATGACAAGTGAAACGAGAAAAACCCGAACCTCACCTAGTAAAACGCTTATCGTACGTCTCACGATTCGGATGCTCATTTAATATGCCATTTTTGACCACGAGCTGTCTCACATGGTTAGGTCCTGACTCCTGAGATGGAAGTGACCCGAGTAAGCGATCTACCATTTATTCCCGTTGAAAGGTCGCACACACGAGAGGACGTTGGTCCGCGGGACCGGTGCCCTTATCCCGAAAGTTCCGAAAACGCTTCGGGACCGAAAAGCCATTTGGGAAGTTTTGAAAAAACTGGTGTTTTAACACGTTTTTGAGCAGTAACCAAAAAGTAAAATGATTGTGAAGTCTTATGACTTATGTGCTTTTCGTTCTCAAGATACGGGGAGTGGCACCCAAATAGTTTCGGGAATTTCGAAAAACGGGCTGCTGGTCTCACCGAATAAATACCTGTACAGTGAGTAGTTCCCTCAGCAGTGCTGACCTTAATCAAGACTAATTTAATGTCAAAATTATCATTAATTAACCAAAAGACAATCAAAAACACAATATGACAAAACTTATTACATGGGAAAAATGTTGCAAATACGAGTTTAAAATGGATTGAACTAACAAATATATTTCTTTGAAAAATTGTGGCATTTACAGATATTTTTATATCGGGTGGCAATTGACATGAAAGTTTGCACATATTGTTACTTTTCAATGCGTCTTGTGAACGAGGAATTGATATGCTTTTCTTTAATTTAAACTTTTAAAGTGCAACTGTCACTGACTGTGACCAAAAAATAAATTCTTATTTTTCTTTGGATTTCCAAACTATGTTAACTAAACACTAATAAGCGGCCAAAGTTTTAAGCCTCGATTTCAAAAAGACAACCGTTTATTTTAGGTGCCCGCCATTACTAACTTTCAGATCTTGAGAGAGCTGGATCGAGGAGAAAATGACTTCAAAGGCTCACTAGTTTAAGAATGCAATGCGTGTGCAAGCCACATAATTAAATATGCAGCACGAGAGTTTTGAGCTTTGACGCTTTAAACTCTCGTTTTGCATATATAATAAACTGCTAACCCTAACGCTGAAATTTTAACCCTCTGAGGTCCAATCAGTCAGTTTTGAACAAGAGTTATGGCGTACCGTGAAATTTCAAAAATTTGACTCCAAGTAAACGGCCCTTGAATGAAAGTCAAAATTTTGCCAGTCAGGTGTTAAGCAAACACATTACTTTCAAAATCTGAAGGAAATAAGGAAGTGATTTTTTTATCACAGGGGCACTTTAAGATAAACTATATTGGACTCGTTCGACCATATTATAAGTAGTTCTGCATGGAATGAATTTTTGGGTTTACCTCGGTGTTAGCTCGTGGTAGGGTTAGGTTATTGTTTGATGTACACATCGGCAGTTTAGCGCCACAACTAACCGCTTCCACAACTCCACAAAATTAGTGGATTATATTCCAAACTGTACGATTACTTTTAATAACTTTATTAATATTGTTTATCCAACGAAAAACTTGGTAATTTAAGGAACCACTAAAAGCTCTTCCCTATATTGCTTCTTGTCATTTTCTGACAATTTAAATATTTTCACGAGAAAAGCCTGATGTTGCTTGCTACCGTCATTGGAGTACCTTTCAAAAAATCTTGTCCGATTTTACTCATTGATTGAATATGACTTTAATTATTACATAAGTTTAACAGTAGGGAAAAACGTAAATATGATTATTGAGTATTGGAGTGCCAAACAACTTAACAAGGCGTAAGTCTTCGTATAAAATAAGACCCTTCGGATCCTAAATTCCTTGACGGAGTTCGATTGACGTTTCGAGAACCTGAGCGGAAGTCATTTTCAGAGACACGTGACTTTCAGTGATTTTGTTGTCTTTCTCAGGACTTAGATACACGTGAAAGATCAAAATCCATCATGCTTTGTCATTTTTGTTTTAAATCTATCGTAGTAGGTCATTTTATAATATACCTTTTCACGGAAGAAATAAATTGATCGTATGGAGTTGTAAGTAATAGATAACATATGAGCGCGAGACCTTTATGGGCATTTAAAACGGCCGTTTTAAAGGTTCCAAACATTTTTCTGTACGCTGTGAAATTGCATACATTTTAAACTTCGGAAGGAAATCCGAGTTCCAGCTCGGATTTGAACCCACGACCCTGTAATATATGCGTTCACTGTGACTGCGCAATGATGAGCTATGCTGTCTGTCGTTATTTGACTTCGTCTTGCGTGATGCAGTTCGACGGTCAAAGATCCACATTTCTCCCTTGCTCACCCCTGAGAGTCTCTTCTTGTTTCTTACCATGCTGTTATAAATTTTCCACATTTAATTATCAGATACAATCATCAAAAACTAACTTGGACGCAATTCTAAACTGATTGTGACCAGGGACCCGTTTCTCGAACCCTGTGAGCAGAGTCTTCGAGAAACGGGGGCCTGGTCACAATCAGTTTAGCATTGCGTCCAAGTTAGTTTTTGATAATTGTATTTAATAATTACATATGGCAAATTTATAACAGCGTGGTAAAAAACAAAATTTAGTCTTCCTGGAAAACTGTAATGAGGCAGAAACCTGCTGCGAGTCATGATTTAAAGTAATTTAAATAAAAATAAGGGCTCTCCACATTTATTCTCTATCCAAACCATTCCATCTTCCATGCCATTCCTTACCTTTTTTCGGAAACATTTGTGGTCCAACATGCATGGGGATCATTTGCGGACCCGTACAAATCGAACCCGGGCCACTTTGGTGGGAGGCGAGTTCTCTTACCACTGCGCAATGGTCCCAAGAGAAACTAAAAACAATGCTTATTCCAAATTTGGGGTAGGTTCGTACCTCTTGTTGAACACTATATTTCATTGGCTGTATAGTGTCGTACTTCCTATTGTTTTCTGTGCTAAATCCATTGTTATTTTTTTCTTTCTGTTGTTCTTTTGGCCAATCCTGAAGCCCAGATGAGGTATGATGTCGACACGACCCAAAATTTAGGTGGACAAACAAAGATTTCTATTGTATTTTCCGCTTAGGGCAATATCATTCAAATATATTTTCTGCCAGCTGTTGAGAAATACTGTAGAACATAAAAGGCTCTAATCGGCGTGTTTTTAAGTTTCCATTAACTTGACTGTATGGGATCACACTAAGTTCACGCAGCTAATAAGAGAGACATGCTTGGACTGCTTTATTTAAATTTTGCGAACTATTTGGATCGCTTTCAAAATGGCGGATTTTTTGCTGTCAGAAAGTCTAATTTTTTAAACATAACTTTGGCAAAAATCATCCTTTAAACAGTTACTTTTTGATTCCTATCAGCTTCATTAATTCACTACATTCTTCTTCTATTATACGGTTTTGTTGTGTGGGCGCACTTCGCCATTTTTCAACGTTAGCAGTGGAATTGCGAACAGACGAAAATCTCTTCTTTGCCTCTGCAGCCAATGCTTCTTCGCTAGGGCTTGTGTTCACCACAATCCATTTTAGTAATTCGTCAGGCATATCAAACCCAGCGAAACTGTAGATTTTCAAAGCGGTTTTAATAGGAAACATGGCTATATCCCGATAATACACTTCCATATACCTCTCTTGGTATTTTTTTGGTAGGTTCCTTCCATATTTAACATTCTCGGCTGTTTTCGTACAAGCGTATCTCGCCGAAGGTATAAATGCCGGAGAGGTATGTTTAGGCATCCACCCGAGCTGAATCCGAGAATTCAGACTTCCACGGGGATCTCGGAGTATCTGAATAACTTTGATATGTGTTTCCGGGTTTTCTTCAAAGACCTGTGGTATAAGGGTTGATATTGATTTGTAAGGAGAACGAACTTGAGCAACTTTTGTGACGCTGTGTTTGTATCTTTTCGCACAAGCCTCCGACGCGAAATCTGGATGAGATGAAAAATCTGGACACAATCTTTTCCCTGTTTCTGAAAAATTACAAAAGTTCTTCGTTTGAAAGGGATTCTTGAATGGAGCGGCTGCCCAGTTTTTCGATGTATGCGCTAGAAATTTCTTAGCAAAAGGAAAATCGTCGAAGTTGCAACTTAAAATGCCATTTACCACCTCCAGCTCGCTTCGTGACCAGTCCTCGTTCGGTTGGTCCTTTCTCCACCTTTTTGTTATCCAGAGAGGTTCGTAAATCATAAATATATTAGGATCTTCGCTAAACATTCGGCTGATAAAGGTAGTTCCCGAACGGTCCGCTCCGAAAATAAGCAAGCTTAATCGACGTTTTGACGAAAGTGAGGATTCTGTTATGTCATTCTCCGTTGGAGTGAGATCAGCATCCGAGTTGTCTGTGAAGTCCCCATATTTCTCCGTCAGGGAAAGAAGATCTTGAACTGGCAAACTTTTCGTGGGGGTTTCTTCGTACTTCACTACGTCTCTAGTTTTTGTTTGTTGTGAGCCAATAATCAAAATAGTTATCGAGAAAGTTGCGATTGCAATGACCATCACAAAGAATGAGCGCATGTACACCCTCAGCGAGACCATCCTGTATTAGTGGATTTGAAAATTCTGAAAAAAAAAAACCCAGAGTAACATTGTTAATAACGTCTTGTTACTATCTGTCACCTGGCTTCTCTCCTCCCTCACTCCAGTCCCCCGTCTTTCTCACTTGCTCCGAGAAGAGAGAGCCTGGTCCCATACTACCTCTGAATTGTTAATTTGCTTTGAAATTCACTATTATCGTGAATAGCCCACTTTCGATATATTAAAATTCAGTCCTTAATACCAGGCATCATCTCGAGGCTCTAGGGAATAAACTCTTACAAATCCTTATATTTATTCCCCAGAGCCTCGAGATGATTGATGCCTTTTGTTTAGGACTGAATTTTAATGTATCGAAATTGGTCTATTTAGAAGACTGAAAGCTTGATATGGATCATGGGAAATGTTCATATTTGTTTGAAAAGACAACCCAAGTGTATGGACATAGGAATCGAGCTGTGAATGTTGATTGACCACCACATCGCTTGCTTCTCATGGATAATATTCTAAACACTATTTGATAATGTTCTATTATCACTCGCCAACAAACAACATTAAACACTACAAAAGGTCGGTTTCCAAACTTCACGACAAAGCCAAACATTTAAACTCTAAGCTTAAGCGATATTCTCTGGTAGCCTTAAATAAATGTTTTTTTTTTCAAAGAAAGGCGGTTTCTTGATCTTCAGTGGTAAAGCGAAAAGAAGCGATTTTTATAGAGTAGAAACTCCGGGTTCAAATAATCCACGGATGTGATTTTTTTATCTTCTTATTTTCTCTGCTACTCCTGGGATACAGTGTCCAAAAATAACGATAATAGTGAATTCAAAGCAAATTAACAACTCAGGATAATCGCAAATTGATGGGCGAGAACGTGTTGCAGAAAACGCATACGCATTGAAACAGAGGTTCTTGAAAACCATTGTTTATTCGATCTTTCAGTCATTTATTCACTTTTTCTTCTTAAATTATTTATAGTGAGGGGGGCAACTGGCCGGGGTCAGCGTTTCGTAGAAACCAGTTTGGTTTTTGTTATATAATTTGCTCGCGGTTTTCATTGAAATTAACAAAACGACTTTCGACCATTTTTGTTGTGATTTTAATCGAACGCGCGTGGTTGCCATAGTAGCTTTTTGGAAACTTTTCTGAGAGAACTTTTGACGATAGGCTAATTTGGTTTTGTCATAGTTACATGATTTTGTGTGTTATAAAAACTAAGGGCACGTGACGCAAAATCCACCTCTGAAATTTGCACAATGTCCTTAGCAGTTTTACAAAGTTTGAGCTTTTCTTTAGAACTCTCGACTCGAGACATTGAGGAGATTTAAACGTAAATAACCCTGCAGTTGAACTGATTCAATTGAAACCGTTTCTAAATCCCCGGGATGGATTAACGATACAAAATTTAGTAGCTAATATAGAAACAAAGACTTTCAAAGAAACAAATTCAGTTGACTGGAGACACTGACTCCATGTTTCCCGTAAATTTACCTACTTTTTGGTTTTAGCCAATTCTTATAAAATTCTGCTAGTTTGGTAAATTGGGTATAAGCTGGGGGAAAAATGTAATGAAAAATCCTTAATTTCATTCCCTCGGCCGTATTATTACACAAGGTGCCGAAAGTTACAAGCAGCCAGGGATGTATATTGAAAGATCTACGACGGCGAAGTCGACGAAAACATCAGCTCAAAATAAAACTTTGCACGGTCGTTAGTCTTTTAGTATTATTCCATCTCGTTCACGTCGCAAAATGTGAGCGAATTATATTAAAACTTAATTTATTCGAGCGGTTTCAGTGTAAAAATATAATGAATGGTTCGCATAGGCCTAGACACAAATATCCGGATATTTTTTAGACTGATTTAGAAGATTTTGAGATATTTAGAAAATCTCGAGATATTTAAAATTCTTTAGGGAAACACTATTGAAATCATGTTTTTTCCAAGAAATGGCGAAAGAAAGCAAACTTTTAACTGAAATGCTACTTGCAGCGTCAAAGAAAAGTAACAAATTCCTTACCATATGGGTCTGCAGTAATCACATGCAGCAGTATTCTCCATTTAATATATGTCATGCATGTATGTTGAAAAAAAATTGTTCAGGGTTTTATTGTAAGCCTTACAAGGACACCCGTGAATTTCCTCTATTGCTTTATACTTTGTTAGTTTATTGCTGTATTATTTATGGAAATAAAGGCAGAAATTTTGGGGATATTTAGAAAAATATTCAGGAAATTCGAGATATCTAGAAAAAAATATGGCATTGTTTTAAAACATAGCCTGCGTAGCAAATGTTTCCGTGGTGTTTTCTGACTGGACTCTCTTCATTTTTGCTCTCGCCCCATTTTTTGCTCGGTCAAAACACCGAAACTTTCTCTTCTGTGCCCCAAGGGAACGCTTTCTATGCAGGCTACGAAAACATATTTAGGCGATTTCACATGATCAAGATGTGTCTTGGCCTAGGCTCGCATTTGTACGCTTACACGGCCCTTAAAAGCTCAACTTTCG
>NC_090893.1:32621213-32628713 GCF_036669925.1 Montipora capricornis
CTACCGTGGTACGCAATTTGGGTATCTAATCGATGGTTTGATAATTTGTATTCGTTTTTGCATCCAGCCAAGCATGGTTTTCTTTTTATTTTGAAAAATGTTCTTTTTAAAGACATAAACGATCCTGAAATACCCATAACTGTTTCAAAAAAGATGATTAATAAAAATCAATGCTTAGCTATATTCTGTCTTTGGGAGTGAAACGTGCCATGTAAAAAAGAATTAATTCAATTTAAAACCGCCGGAAATTTAGCTTTTTTCTCAAACCGGAAGTCAGCTCGTTTACGCATGCGCAGTTGATCTGAGAACGAGCTCACGGAAGGGCGAAGAAAAACCTTTGATGGAAAGAACAGTTTGTGCGGTGACTTTTGGTTGTGAGTGGGTTTTCTTGTCAGCTCATGATATGATGACGTCAGTTACCGGAGGTAACATTTCACTTCCTTATCAACGCGCGAAAAATCCGTCTGTGGGACCGTCTGTGGGCCCTTGTGGAAGTTCGCGCCAAAATCTTCCTACGGTGAGATTTTCTTCATTTCTCGCCTAGAGCAAGAGATTATAATCTCTTGCCTAGAGTTAGGTCATAAAGTACTTACTCCAAAAATGAAAAAAAAAATTGGGGGTCACCGACTTTGTTTAGGAGAAAATGGCAGTGGAAAAATGCCTTAATTTCGAGAAATCGGTCATAATAGCGAGATGTGGCCTCATCTGCTCATCCATCGAAAATCATAAAAAGAAACTGTTAGAGTGAAGGTTTCCGTGCATAGGTTTTTAGGAGTGGGATTTTTAGATAATAGGCCACTTGCACTAAGAGGTCACGTGACCAATGCTTCCCTTAAACAGTGAGTTGTAATCTTGCTGTTGCCAAAAATTGACAGAACACATAAAAATTATCTTACAAGCGAAATTTGAGAGGAAACGCATTTAAGGGAGATATTTTGTGGTACTTTGATTTTTCAACAAAGTAGCATGATTTGTCTTGGCCGCCATGTTGGAGGGCATACTCTTGCCCTCCAACATGGCGGCCAAAACTACTTTTTGCTTATATCTTGTTAAATGTTTGATAGTTGAGTTCAGATGTGCCATAAACGTTACCACATCATCTTTTCAACATTTTCCTTGAAGTTCAAGTGCAAAATTTGTGTCAGAAAGCGGTAATTCATAATTTTAAAAAAATCAAGTTTTGGTCACGTGACCAGTTACGGACTTTCTCATTTTGAGCAAATGGTGCGGGTTTGAAAAACCAAATCACTATTATTTTGTTTAAGAGATGACCCACTAATAGTGTTTCGAAGGCAAAATCATGTAATATTCATTTTCATAAAAACGATGTCACATGACCTCTTAGTGCAAGTGGCCTATTGCATGCCGCTAGGGATGTAGTAAACAGTAGAGTTCATCCTCGACGAGCGTTTTCGTAAGCTCTATCCTTTGCAACAACTACCGAATTCGATGGCACGAGGAAAGAATTTTTTTTAAAAATGATAACTTCTTAGGGTGGGAACTTTTTCATTTCGTCATGTTTTGTATAGTAAGTAAAGTAAGGGATTGATGATTAAAGAAATAAGGGTCACCGATGATCTAAACGAGTAAAATCGATGTGATTTTGCAAAGCTCTTGGAAAATTTCGTTCGTCACGCTTTTGCGTGACCTGTCGGGCAAGGAATCGACCGTTGAAGGAATCAATCGTTGAAGGAATGAAAGGTTTTTGCCCAAAAAAAAAAACCTTTCTCGAGCATTGCAACGAAGTTTTAAGCAGGCGTCATCTTCATTTGGTTTTTGTTTTGTATAATCTTTCCATTGTCGTCATGCTCATCTTCTGGAGTGTGTTTTTTGTGAAATTTAATCGCTGGTTGTTTCCACACAGGTCCGCACTATTCAAGCAGACGAGGACGAAAATACTGCTCTATTGTCGCGAACGTAAATGAAAAGAACTTCAAAAACATGCATTCGTTTTGAACTTAAGTTCGTATGGTAAGAAAAAGATTTCTAAAAAAGAGCGCCGTCCTCGAGTTTTCCAAACTTTCAGCCACTACTCGATATAAATCTTTTCCAGAGCCATCCTCCCGCTCACTTCTCTTTAAAGTTTCATGATGATTGGGAAATAAATGTGCTATTCTTTTGCCGGCCTAGAATTTTTTCCCCGGCGTTTTTGTCGCCATGTTAATATTTTAACTAATGCTTGAAAAATATTTATGAAAGTCAAGTAGACTGGTGCACGACTGATAAAACAACGCGAATATCGGTCGCGCAGTAGTCTACTTGACTTTCATAAATATTTTTAATTAAATTAATTTTGACTGATCACTATCTTTTCTGATCCAACGTTGTGCAAGACTTATCGTCTACGGTTTTTGCAAAGGTTTTAAAACCTCAACTTCACTAATAGATCGTTTTCACTGTCACGCAATAAAAAAATAAATCGAAAACCATCCAGTGGAAAAAGTCAAGAATTCGTGATGTTGTAGAAGATAAATGAAGAAGACACTTCTCCAAGTTTTAGGCTTGTGCGTTTCCCCAAACTTCAGATATTCGTCGAAATGTTTCGCAGAAATTTATAGAGTCCAGTATGAAAACGCCATGTTGGTGCACATCTGTGGTGCACCAATATGGCGGCCGGAAAATAGTGTCAACATCTGTTACTTACTTTGGCTATCTAGGCGAGTGATCATCTGTACTGAACAGACAGCTATTTACCTAAGCACTTTTCCTAATGCTTTAAATTCTAAAAAGGCTCAAAACCATGAGATAAATATTTATTTCTCAATAAACTCGATCGTCGCCCCGTGTCACGCACCGCTATAACTCAGAAATTCAAAATGCTCTGGTTTCCAAACGAAGCACGCTATTGAGCTTTAAAATTGCAAATGGATACAAATTTACCGCCTCTTATGCCTGATGAGGATAAAAACTTTCGTGGCTCTTTAGTTTTGGATTTTAGAAAATGATGACGTCACGTGAAAACGATCTATAGGCCTTATCACGGTTTTTGACGCCATCTTGACGGTTAGACAAAGCGGTCAGAAATTACCGTGAGTGTTTGTATGGGAATCCGATAGCAAATAACTTCTTCCCAAATTGAATTTTTCACAATTTCTGAATAGCAACGTTAAAATACTAGGTAGAAGATTGTATTCACCAAGTTTGAAGGATGTAGCTTGGCTAGAAAACGCTCAGTTAATTTTTTTAATTTTCCACACATTTGTCTGTAAATTTGGCTCGGTAGACAAACGTCTAGACGGGGTTCGCGGGAAAAAATTAAAGACAAATGTATGGAAAATTAAAAAAAAAAATAGCTCAGCGACTTATAGGAAAGCTACATCCTTCAAACTTGGTGAATACAATCTTCTACCTAGTATTTTAACGTTTTGATTCACAAACTGTGTAAAATGCAATTTTGGAAGAAGTTATTTGCTATCGGATTCTTATACAAACACTGTAATTTCTGACCGCTTTGCCTACCCGTCAAGATGGCGTCGAAACCGTGATAAGGCCTATGCTTGAAGTAATGCGTGACATATTGCAGTCGCGTTACCTGCGCAGTAACGTAGCGCACAAACAATTAGCGCGAACGTCCTTAAACAGCGTGCTTCATGAGAGTACAAAGCACGGAACAAACGAAAGCTGACGCCATCATCCGCAGAAATGGCAGATGAATTTCCGAAATTTTCCTTGGGTAGTTTGAAGCTGTCAGTTAAAGGCTTGCTCAGATATTCTGTCAAGTGCTTTGGATGATCGCCTATCGGCTCGTGTTTCCCCCTACACTTCTTTCGTGCTCTTGCCGCTTCCTGCGTGCTTTACAACAGAGCAGAGCACGGTCAAGGCCGGCGGGTCTAATTTGCAGGTCATTGTTTCACCAATACAGAAAGTATCCTAAACATTCTTAAGAGCTAACCTTAGGCCTAATTAGGCCTAAACAAAAGTTTTTAGGCCTAAGGTTAGTTTTTATGAATGTTTAGGATACTTTCTGTATTGGTGAAACAATGACCTGCAACCCGCGACCTGCGACCTGCAGATTAGACCCGCTGCAGTCAAGGCTTCTTTATTTGTTAATTTGATCACTCTGTCCCAGGACTTGTGGTATGAAAAACACAAGAAAAAAAGAAAAGCAGCCCCTGGACAGGATTTGAACCCGGAGCACCCACTTTGCAGGAACTGTTTTTATCCACTTAACCACTAAAGATCATCTGACTAGAAAAAGCGCCGATTATTTACACAAACTAATTAGAATATACATGAAATCATTGCTGAATAATGGTGAAGTCTGAGGCTTGATTTTAAAATGGTTAGCTTTCTCTTGACGTTTGGTAACCGACATTTTTCACTGTGTAAACTTGCTTCTTAGTGGGTGTTGATACACGTTTACAGCGGCACTTTTGGAAGAAAAAATTATGACATCCTCGCAGTTAGTGATGTGTTAGTCTAGCGGTTAAGTGAATCACGTCCACACGTCCCCAGGCTCGAGTCCTGCGAGTCCAGACATTGGGGTTCAGCTTTTAAAAGAAATATGTTCATTTCCCATTATCCCTATCAAGCATCCAGTGTCCAAAATGAACGATAAATACTTCACTTGGAAGAAACGGACAATTAAGAATAATCCTTCAATTTAGGAAGAGACTTGGTTGATTCCGATTAGGCCTCGCTAAGGGCCGATTTACACGGTACGATTTTTGTCGCATGCGACAACGGCTTACGACAGGCCCACGACATGATCTACGACTGTTGTGTACGTCAGAAAAAAATGTGGTAGCATTTTAAAACATGTTTTAAAACGCTGCGACAATCGTGACTCGTGTCGTAGGCCTGTCGTGAGCTTGTTGGATGCGACAAATCGTATCGTGTAAATCGGCCCTTAAAATGCTACGACATTTTTTCACAACAATCGTAAATCATGTCGTGGGCTTGTCGTAAGCCGTTGTCGCATGCGACAAAGTCGTATTGTGTAAATCGGCCCTAATGGGTCCTTCCACGGTTTTTGACCGCGGTCTTGTCTGGGGGGCAAACACGGGTAAACTTACAGCAAATGTATGGGATTTTGGCCGACTTTGAACCGCTGTACCGCCGGTAAAAAGAGACAAATTTCCAACTTTTACCACTACTTTAAATAGTTTTATTGATATCATTTATGCAACAGAAAATAAGGCCATTAAGGAAGTTATGACGTCCGTAAAGTCGAATAATAAATCTTCTCATGTTGCTTCTAATTTCGCAGCACTTTGCCGTAATGATTTTACATGGGTTTGTGTGCAATCTTAAAAATTCGTTTATGGTCGTTGTAGCCTGAATCTGTTCTTTATGTTTCATGAAAATAATCTCAGTATAGATGTCTTTTAAAAGACACTATCACTATGTGAAGAACGTGGACCTTACCCTCGAACGCTACAATAGCCTGTACTTTCTCGTGTCACAAGGCAGCCTTGCCTCTTCTTGAACGAAAGGTGGTAACCGGGTCGAGGCTGAACGGTTGGAGTGGAACGTTAGAATAGAGAAACGCAGGAACGGGGGAATTAAACATGGACTGGCGGAATGCTTAAACATGGAACGGTGTGAAAAATAGCCTGCGTAGCAAGTGTTCCTCTTTCGAAAGAAGAGCTCCCAAATAACCTTCCGCAAACTGGCTGCGCGAAAGTTGGGGCAAGAGACTGAGGGAATGCTTGCAAGAAAACCCCCTATTTTTGAAAAACGCCTACCTTTTCTTGATACGCGCTGATTGACATGAGATGCCGTTTGTATCAAAAATACTTCTTGTCATATATGACTTATCATTAAATATATAAAACTTATTGCTCTTTAAATAAGTTCATACATAAAACTTGCTACAAAATATAAAACTTGGCACGCCATATATAAACTTGTTGCAATAAAACTTGTCACGCCATATTTAAAATATAACTTGTCACGCAATACGCTCTCTATTTTTCCGATTTGTCTCTGACCGGACGCGTCACAGATTATTGGAAATGTCAGCGATTTATGGTTTCATTAGTCGGAAAAATCTGGGACGGTCGGAAATCTGCAAATGGTTAGGCTTTCAAGTCTTCTCGGATAAGAACTAAAAACCGTAGTCCCCGTCTCACGATGAAGCCTACGCATTATTCGGAAAGAATAGGGCATTGAGTTCTCGGTGTTGTGATGTGGCCTTTCCCTCAGCAATGTGGTCGGCTTGGCGTTATCTTCTGAATGGACTACTGATCGATGAGACCACACCTAATAGTAAAACAGACAGCAGTCAAATTGGCCTTTCCGAAATTCAGCAGGGAACTGGGGCGAGTTTCAAGTTTTAACTAATCGATAAACTGACACTACCACATGAAAGAGCATGTTGAGATTGGTCATTTGGCCAAGTATGGTGCTTTTAGGGTGAACAGAGACCAAGTCATGGACCTTGAAATATGGTTCAAATTCCATACAAACGTCTCTAATTTTGACAAAGCGTCCCCCAAAACCATATAAACTCATTTTTTTTTTTAATCAGCCTAGTGACAACTGTGAAATCCCGTCATGTACTTACAACTTGAAAGAAGCTGCGTTGAAAATCGCTATGTTTGCCCATTTTAAAGAGTATCACGGAAATCATAAAAATTTTAAGATTTAATATGGTTTTGGGAGACGCTGTATAAAAATTAGAGACGCCTGTATGGATTTTGAACCATGTTTCAAGGTCCATAACTTGGTCTCTGTTCACCCTAAAAGCACCATACTTGGCCAAATGACCAATCTCAACATGATCTTTCATGTGGTAGTGTCAGTTTATCGATTAGTTAAAACTTGAAACTCGCCCCAGTTCCCTGCTGAATTTCGGAAAGGCCAATTGAAGGAACTCGTAAACCTGTTAAACCTGGTTTTCAGGTTCCAGGCACTTCTTGCTCGGATTGGTAACCAACCTGACTGCCTTTTTAATTAGACGAAGATTAAGTCCAAGCTAACATTCAAAGGTAAGGTCCATGATTTCAATTGATCAAACTTTGTAGATTTTCCGCGCTCTAAGCGAGATTATGGGGAGAAGATTTTTTTTTAACCTGATAATTTCCAGTGTAATGCATGGCTAACATGCGTCTTACTCGACCGTTGTAGCTTAGCGTACAAAACCTTTTACGAGCAGACCGGTGATAGATTCGAACTGAGTCAATAGATTTCTGAACCATACTAACTATGTCTGAACCGACTAGGATTATTGCCAACTTAAGAACCTTTATGCGTAACTAGCTCGCCAGAGAAAGTAGCCGTTTGGAGGGTAGTTCGTCTGGGTACTGCCAATGGTCCAGTGGTATTCACGACCATTGAAATATGTTGTTGACGTGTTAGCGTAATTAGTTTAGATGCAAATTAAGAGCGCCTCTCAGCAATTTTCACCTAAGACCGTGCAAGATAAAAAAATCGAAAATTGCCAAACTTTGTCACAATAAAGTACTACCAAAACCATTTCTAGGAAAATATGTTTTAGTTTGTTTCGATAATTATTTTACCTGGACGGCGACTTTTTCGGTATGGGGCCTTGTGAGC
>NC_090893.1:32633713-32641213 GCF_036669925.1 Montipora capricornis
CTCGCAGACTTCGGTCTTAGCAGGTCACTGATGAAGTCGAAGTCGAAGCACGAATACTCCGTCATTATGGCATAGGGCTCGTGACAAAACCTCAGGAACCCAAAGATATTTCTGTGGCCTTTGACACTGTGGATGATACCGGCTTCCTTCTCGAAGCGTCCCTTTGAATCGGCGGAAAATAGGTCTTGACCAGCTCCTGTGTATTGAGATGTTGATAATTTTAAAAATAAAACGCTCCGAATGCATTGTAAAGTTAAATATAAGTACGCGGAATTTTGTTTTTGAACACGAGTGAATGCCGAAAATGCCGGGAATACTTACTCGCTGTAAGCGAGTGCTTCTCGTATTTCTCGATTATTCGTAAAAATTTCCAAATGCTAATATTACTCAAAATCAAACAATCTTTTAGAGAAATTATTTAAATGTGAAGCGGTAACATAAAATGAAAATAATATAAAGTAAAAGAATTAAGATTAAAAGTGACAGACAGAAATAACAAATAAACAGTCAAACAATGCTATCATTTTACAAAAAATGATAGACCACCTTTTACAAATCCGTGTTTTACAAATCCCATGTTTTACAATCCGTGTTTTACAAATCCATGTTTTACAAATCAGCGTTTTACAAATCTGCGTTTTACAAATCCGTGTTTTACAAATCCTCGTTTTACAAATCCGCGTTTTACAAATCCATCTTTTACAAATCCGCGTTTTACAAATCCTCGTTTTACAAATCCGTGTTTACAAATCCAGTCCATCTTTTACAAATCCAATCCAGTCCATGTTTTACAAATCCAATCCAGTCCGTGTTTTACAATATGCCATGGCAGGCATATGCCCTCAAGATATGCCCTCAGAGAGAATCATATCAGATCAGATTGTCGAACTGGAAGGTTTGTGTTCGGCAGTCAGAATTCACCCCAGAGAGTTCTACGAAAATTATCGAAGATCCTCCTATCTTCATCTACTGCTCTGCAGAGCAAGCGCTGGAGGAACGCTTCCTTTCGGCCAAAGACAGATGAAGAAAAAAATAACATAGTTAATCTTGTGTACGTTAATAAGTTTAATTAGATCGTTAATCTCAAAGTTATTTTTCTTAACACTCGGCGAATCAAATCTTTCTTTCCCTACAAAGATCGCTTGAATCGTTCCCACAGATCGAAAGTTGTTTACAAGGCAAATTGTTGGGATTGCGATGACTTCTACATCGGCAAAACGAAGCACCGACTGCAGGATAGAAAAGCTGAACATTTTGAAGCGCTTTCCAAGCATGAACCACATCAGATATTGCTGATCATATTATGACTACTGGACATAACATAAAATGGGATCATTTTGAAATTCTCGCGTCTGGGAAACTGATTACCACTGCAAACGAAACCTTGTTTACACAGGAATTGAATCCGACCTTAAATGCTAAGTGTCACTTTATGACAGCTCGCTCTCAATTTGTTTTGAAATATAAATATTTTTCATATAATGAAGGTTACTTTTGAACATGTATGTTGCCACATACGAAACGTCAAGTCAGATTTCATAAAATGCATTGCTTCACTGTAAATCAAAACCGTAAATCAAAGCCGCGGTGTGATCGCAAAGTGCACCGACAGGAATATTGGCCACTGTTTTCTAGCTGCCAAATTTTTCAAACTTTCCGTATTAAACAAGAAATTGCAATGGGAAAAACATACAGTTCCCGTTTGCTGCAGTTTCTGCCGGTTTGCTACATTTCTTACGGCTTACCAGAGCAAGTTTGTTTTACAGATACACGCTTCAGTGATTGACAGCCTTATTACAGTCTCTTACTTATTGGTCAATTATTGTGGCGTGACATGCAACCGGAAGCTCAAAAGAAAGTGGGCGGCTACCGAGAAAAGGCTGGTTTTCGGGCAGGCGGTTTTCTCTCCGCTCTTCCCACCCCCCCCCCCGTCGTTTTGTCACGGGGCCCCCACCTATCCCCCGCCCGTCCACTATGGCGTCGGAGAGTGTTTCGTGGCCACACAACAACGACCGCCTGCAAGCAGGCTCAAAGTGTGCCTTGGTGTCCTTATCACATTTTGCTATTGTTACGCATTGAACGTTTGCTGGATAATGGCAGCCAAAAGGCTGATGTGGACCTACAAAAAACTAATAAAATGTGAATCTAAAATAATTTATAAAATCATCCTATTGTACTTAAATATTCAATACGAATCATTAAAATAAGATTCATAGGTAAATAAGTACGAATTAATCTAAAATTTACATGCAATATAATAAAACTTAAAAATATACAAAATCTCGGTCTTTCATAGCAATCATAGGCGCTTCGAATGAGAAGCTATTATGTTCTGTGAGAGCCTACGTAAAATGTTTTTAAACTGTCTTTTTGAATGTTTACATAAAAATTTGTCAGCCTAGCAATAAAATTCCAGATTACAGGTCCTCTATATTGTGCTGATTCCTTTCCCACTTTGTAGTTCACTCTAGGGATTTCAACCTGTAACCCTCCTGTACGTGATGGTCTGTTACCTAACCTCAAATTAAAAGGGGCATATAAGATTTTATCATTTACAACATCATGCATTAGAAGAAGGAGTCTTCTTTTTATATATAAGAACTTGGCAACCAATTTAGCTCCTCAAGACTTTTATCCTGGTGGATAACTCGTGCAGCTCTTGCATGAATAGGGTTTAAGGATTCCATAATAGAGTAATTGCAGTTTCCCCACACCACAATACCGTACGATACCGCTGGTACAATAGATTTGAAATAAATTTCCTCCAGCACTTTCACAGGAAGCTTTTCATTCTTTCTGTGCAAAAGATTTTTTACATGGTCTACATGCATTGCCCATGTAAGCCTATTGTCAATGATTAATCCCAAACAAGTAGTGCGATTCACA
Source organism: Montipora capricornis (assembly GCF_036669925.1). Lineage (NCBI taxonomy): Eukaryota > Metazoa > Cnidaria > Anthozoa > Scleractinia > Acroporidae > Montipora > Montipora capricornis. The sequence goes on from NC_090893.1 coordinate 32,636,600, forward strand.
ACATTAATAAATTATTTCCAAAGTAGATTGGAGGAACAGGACCAATGAAGCCCGTTCTACTAAGGATCATAACTTCAGACTTTACAGGATGAATACAAAGTTTATTCATTGTACTCCAAAGCAGAAGTTGCTCGAGAATGTTATTTAATGTGAGCAAGCCTGATCAAAAGTTCTTCCCCACACAATATAATGTTGTATCATTCTGCATACATAAACACATCTCCAGATGTACTAGCATAGGGAGGTCATTGACGTAGATAGTATAAAGCCTTAGACCCAGGAGGGATCCTTGGGGAACACCATATTTTACTTCATCCAGATTAGAAGGGTGGCCATTTACCACAGTGTATTGAAATCTGTCTTTTAAATAATCCATCAGCCACTCGTGGAGATTCCCACTTAATCCAATAGCTTGGAGTTTTAATGACACGATGTTGTGTGAGATGCTATCACAAGCTTTCTTAAAGTCAACAAATATTGACACCCACAATCATACCTTTATCTATATTCATCTTCCAGGTATCTGTCATTTTTAGTAACATGCCTTCTGATGATAGACCTTTGTAAAGCCCCACTGTGAAGGGCTTTTTAGAGAGGAGTTACTTAGGTGCTAATCAATTATGTTACAAACCTGATGTTCAAGTAATTTACTGATTGGCTAATTGTGCATCCACTGTCCATCCTCGATCAATCTCGTACCCAGAGTCCTCGTAAACAGTAGAAATGGCGGGTTGAAAGTGTTCGAGAAACAAGAATGTTAGCCTTACACACAAAGAAACTGGAGAAATGATCATTGGCTTGCTGTAAGAGCAAGTGAAGATGAAACCTCTGACGATTTCGGTGAGTGTATTTTAGTGTTTCAGCTTACATTCCATCGTTCAGAATGCAATGAGAATGCCATCGTGCAAGCAACACGATTGACAAATTTTTGTGGAAACGACTCAAATGTCCTTTTCTTCTACAATTGATGTTTCCGTAATTCTGAATGGCTTCGACAAGACTTTATTCCACGGATTTCTCCTCAAAGAGAATGATGTAATGTTTTCCAACGGTACTTTTGCAACAGCAACAGTAATCACTTTTTAGCAGCGTGGGAAAATTCCCGTGCGGTATAAGACATAATTCAAACCTCGTCGTTTTATTATTTTTGTGATTTTATATTTCTGAGGTAGAAAAAATCAAACAGCACTGAAACTAGTTTTAGATTTTGATTTCCCTCCAAATTCTGGGGCATCCGAATTACTTACCGACTTTCTGTCGGATTGCCATTGTTACGCAAGCGGCCAATCAAAAATATATGTTCAAGTCGATTATCCCAGTGTCTCTCCGGGCGCTCACCCGCTGGCCAAGAAGCCCGAGGACTCCTGGGTACGAGATTGATCCTCGATGGACAAATTTGATCACGTGATATGCTGTGTGCCAGGGTCTTCTCAAGACCCGCCGCCATATTGAAAGCCGAGAAGACACTGAGTACGAGGATGGTAATGGTTAATTAATAGGCCATTTCCGAGTTCAAGCCTGCCTCATCTTCAAAGCGAGTCTGAGGCGAAGTCTGTCCCCTCATTTTCTCTTGGTTTTGTTATGAAAATTAGTGTTCATTCATTTGTAAAGTAGAACTAAACTTGTCTCCGTGCTACTAGCCTGATTCTCAGACCTCGGACGTCTGAGAATCAGGCTTCCGTGGTACGCAATTTGGGTATCTAATCGATGGTTTGATAATTTGTATTCGTTTTTGCATCCAGCCAAGCATGGTTTTCTTTTTATTTTGAAAAATGTTCTTTTTAAAGACATAAACGATCCTGAAATACCCATAACTGTTTCAAAAAAGATGATTAATAAAAATCAATGCTTAGCTATATTCTGTCTTTGGGAGTGAAACGTGCCATGTAAAAAAGAATTAATTCAATTTAAAACCGCCGGAAATTTAGCTTTTTTCTCAAACCGGAAGTCAGCTCGTTTACGCATGCGCAGTTGATCTGAGAACGAGCTCACGGAAGGGCGAAGAAAAACCTTTGATGGAAAGAACAGTTTGTACGGTGACTTTTGGTTGTGAGTGGGTTTTCTTGTCAGCTCATGATATGATGACGTCAGTTACCGGAGGTAACATTTCACTTCCTTATCAACGCGCGAAAAATCCGTCTGTGGGACCGTCTGTGGGCCCTTGTGGAAGTTCGCGCCAAAATCTTCCTACGGTGAGATTTTCTTCATTTCTCGCCTAGAGCAAGAGATTATAATCTCTTGCCTAGAGTTAGGTCATAAGTGCTTATTCCAAAAATGCCAAAAAAAATTGGGGGTCACCGACTTTGTTTCGGAGAAAATGGCAGTGGAAAATGCCTTAATTTCGAGAAATCGGTCGTAATAGCGACCTCATCTGCTCATCCATCAAAAATCATAAAAATAAACTGTTAGAGTGAAGGTTTCCGTGCATAGGTTTTTAGGAGTGGGATTTTTAGATAATAGGCCACTTGCACTAAGAGGTCACGTGACCAATGCTTCCCTTAAACAGTGAGTTGTAATCTTGCTGTTGCCAAAAATTGACAGAACACATAAAAATTATCTTACAAGCGAAATTTGAGAGGAAACGCATTTAAGTGAGATATTTTGTGGTACTTTGATTTTTCAACAAAGTAGCATGATTTGTCTCGGCCGCCATGTTGGAGGGCATACTCTTGCCCTCCAACTACTTTTTGCTTATATCTTGTTAAATGTTTGATAGTTGAGTTCAGATGTGCCATAAACGTTACCACATCATCTTTTCAACATTTTCCTTGAAGTTCAAGTGCAAAATTTGTGTCAGAAAGCGGTAATTCATAATTTTATAAAAATCAAGTTTTGGTCACGTGACCAGTTACGGACTTTCTCATTTTGAGCAAATGGTGCGGGTTTGAAAAACCAAATCACTATTATTTTGTTTATGAGATGACCCACTAATAGTGTTTCGAAGGCAAAATCATGTAACTTTCATTTTCATAAAAACGATGTCACATGACCTCTTAGTGCAAGTGGCCTATTGCATGCCGCTAGGGATGTAGTAAACAGTAGAGTTCATCCTCGACGAGCGTTTTCGTAAGCTCTATCCTTTGCAACAACTACCGAATTCGATGGCACGAGGAAAGAATTTTTTTTAAAAATGATAACTTCTTAGGGTGGGAACTTTTTCATTTCGTCATGTTTGTATAGTAAGTAAAGTAAGGGATTGATGATTAAAGAAATAAGGGTCACCGATGATCTAAACGAGTAAAATCGATGTGATTTTGCAAAGCTCTTGGAAAATTTCGTTCGTCACGCTTTTGCGTGACCTGTCGGGCAAGGAATCGACCGTTGAAGGAATCAATCGTTGAAGGAATGAAAGGTTTTTGCCCAAAAAAAAAAACCTTTCTCGAGCATTGCAACGAAGTTTTAAGCAGGCGTCATCTTCATTTGGTTTTTGTTTTGTATAATATCTTTCCATTGTCGTCATGCTCATCTTCTGGAGTGTGTTTTTTGTGAAATTTAATCGCTGGTTGTTTCCACGCAGGTCCGCACTATTCAAGCAGACGAGGACGAAAATACTGCTCTATTGTCGCGAACGTAAATGAAAAGAACTTCAAAAACATGCATTCGTTTTGAACTTAAGTTCGTATGGTAAGAAAAAGATTTCTAAAAAAGAGCGCCGTCCTCGAGTTTTCCAAACTTTCAGCCACTACTCGATATAAATCTTTTCCAGAGCCATCCTCCCGCTCACTTCTCTTTAAAGTTTCATGATGATTGGGAAATAAATGTGCTATTCTTTTGCCGGCCTAGAATTTTTTCCCCGGCGTTTTTGTCGCCATGTTAATATTTTAACTAATGCTTGAAAAATATTTATGAAAGTCAAGTAGACTGGTGCACGACTGATAAAACAACGCGAATATCGGTCGCGCAGTAGTCTACTTGACTTTCATAAATATTTTTAATTAAATTAATTTTGACTGATCACTATCTTTTCTGATCCAACGTTGTGCAAGACTTATCGTCTACGGTTTTTGCAAAGGTTTTAAAACCTCAACTTCACTAATAGATCGTTTTCACTGTCACGCAATAAAAAAATAAATCGAAAACCATCCAGTGGAAAAAGTCAAGAATTCGTGATGTTGTAGAAGATAAATGAAGAAGACACTTCTCCAAGTTTTAGGCTTGTGCGTTTCCCCAAACTTCAGATATTCGTCGAAATGTTTCGCAGAAATTTATAGAGTCCAGTATGAAAACGCCATGTTGGTGCACATCTGTGGTGCACCAATATGGCGGCCGGAAAATAGTGTCAACATCTGTTATTTACTTTGGCTATCTAGGCGAGTGATCATCTGTACTGAACAGACAGCTATTTACCTAAGCACTTTTCCTAATGCTTTAAATTCTAAAAAGGCTCAAAACCATGAGATAAATATTTATTTCTCAATAAACTCGATCGTCGCCCCGTGTCACGCACCGCTATAACTCAGAAATTCAAAATGCTCTGGTTTCCAAACGAAGCACGCTATTGAGCTTTAAAATTGCAAATGGATACAAATTTACCGCCTCTTATGCCTGATGAGGATAAAAACTTTCGTGGCTCTTTAGTTTTGGATTTTAGAAAATGATGACGTCACGTGAAAA